>NC_065879.2:47851399-48451399 GCF_932274485.2 Patella vulgata
TTTCACGAAATTTGAACTCAGTCGTCCTTAGAGTGTAACGGTGATATAATAATACGTTTTTTTAAATCGGATAAAAATTATGACCTCTATAGGGTCCACAAGCTAAAAACGCGATTTTTCGTACAATCAGGGGCCATAATTCAGTAAGTTAGGTCCGATATGCGCGAATATCGAAAGGAACCAAGATCTTTGGGTTATAAACTTACATTTCAAGTTTCAACAAAATCGGACAAAAATTGTAACCTCTATAGGGTCCACAACCTTGATATACCATATTTTTACGCTATTTGAGAACGAAGGGCGGTCATTTTATCTGTCAGTTTTTGGCCGATTTTCACAAAATTCGAACTCAGTCGTCCTTAGGGTGTAACGGTGATATAATAATATGATTTTTTAAATCGGATAAAAATTATGACTTCTATAGGGTCCACAAGCCAAAAAACACGTTTTTGCGTACAATCAGGGGCCATAATTCAGGAAGATACGGTCCGATATGCGCGAATATCGAAAGGAACCGAGATCTTTGGGTTATAAACTTACATTTCAAGTTTCAACAAAATCGGATAAAAATTGTGACCTCTATAGGGACCACAACCATATTTTTACGCTATTTGAGAACGAACGGCGGCCATTTTGTCTGTCAGTTTTGGACCGATTTTCACGAAATTCGAACTCAACCGTCCTTAGGGTTTAACGGTGATATAATAATACGTTTTTTTAAATCGGATAAAAATTATGACCTCTATAGGGTCCACAAGCCAAAAAACGCGTTTTTGCGTACAATCAGGGGCCATAATTCCGGAAGTTACAGTCCGATATGCGCGAATATCGAAAGAAACCGAGATCTTTGGGTTATAAACTTACATTTCAAGTTTCAACAAAATCGGATAAAAATTGTGACCTCTACAGTGTTCACAAGCCAAAAACGTGATTTTTCGTACAATCAGGGGCCATAATCCATGAAGTTATGGTTCGATAGATGCCAATATCGAAAGGAACCGAGATCTTAGGGTGATAAACCTATATTTCAAGTTTCATTGAAATCGGATAAAAATTGTGACCTGTAGACTGTTCACAAACAATTGTGGACGGACGGACAGGGGCGACGACAATATACGTCAACATGAAAATTGTGACCTGTAGACTGTTCACAAACAATTGTGGACGGACGGACAGGGGCGACGACAATATACGTCAACATGAAAATGTGGGCGTATAAAAACAATAAAACTCAGGTGATTGATCTGGCGCTTTTGTTCGCTAATGACGTTGCCAGGTATGATGGGTACGCAAGTTGATTCGCTACCCCAAAATGACTTGAGGATCTGTCAGGTATTTATTTATAACGTAGGAGTGGGTCAATATTTTAACCGTCAGTTAAAAATTATAGCTTGGTGGTCGAGAACGGAAGTCCGTTCACGTGTTTCCGGGTTATGGTAACCGATGCGTAACCTGAACGACCGTTCGCGTGTTATTTCGTACCCTGTATATGTTGATAAACTTGATGGTACAACAGTTTCTGAGGTAAAAACCACAGAAAAAACCTTGGACAGTGGATAATCCGAGAATTTATTGGGTTTTGATATTGATGATAAATAATCAGCGATTAGAGACAACATCGTCTTGTATATGCAATTAATTCTCTTCTGGCTTCGCACCCATTGCTAAGTACCGAGACAGCCAAGTCATGTGACACAAACATCACCCCTTTTGATTGATTTTTATAGCAGGGATATTCCCTGACAAATACACTGTTTTGAGAAGGATTTGAAGCAAAATTATGATAAATTAATTAGTTTGAATGTCATGTGACCTGACTGTCGCAACTGCCGGAGGAGAATTCATTGCATATAAAAGACGATGTTGTCTTAAATCGCTGTTCATTTATCATAAATATCGAAGCCTAAGTAAATTCTCAGATTATACCCTCCCGATGTTTTTTTCCGTGGTTTTTATCCCGGAAACTGTTGTACATTTAAGTCTCTCACTTTTTCCATGTCTGCTCACCATTAAGTTTATCAATATTATCAAGCATAACCTGGCTGACACCAAGAGTTCAGACAATCTATGCGTGCAACCTTTGACGTCACTTGAGCTGACAGCCCTTAATCGCCAGGATGCCTTGTCCTGCGCGCGCTCTATGGGTGTTTTCAAGGAATCCAGCATTTTTCTAGAAAGATTGGGTGTCTCTACTTTTCATATATACTCTTCAAAAAAAGTAGGGGATATTGAAATGCAAATACCAATGCAGATTGTGATATGATAAATAGTCATGGACACTTGACATGCTTTGAGAGCATGTTCACAGATGAAAAAATTATCGCACCAACAGAACCACTGACCTGCATGTGCGACATGCAATAGCGCCATACATGTGGGAGGGGTTCATTGTCAAATTTGACACTTCAAGGAATGGTTGATGAAAACTGCCGCTTGCTGGTTTATCCTATCCATGTTTGCTTTCCTATCGGTTCTTGCATAAGATTTACTGTTTAGCGTATCTTTGCTTTAGTGTGTTACATTTAATTTGATCTGGAGACGTGTTCGTCAACGTCAACGGACAACACTGCAAGAATTGGCCGTGGCACTGCAAGAGGAGTGTGTCAGATTGCCCCAAATCCTGATTGGACGGTTGATTAGGAGCCTACCACGACGAATTGCTGAATGTCTGAGGATTGGTGGAGCAATTACTCATTATTAAGACAAAAATCAAAAACGTTCATTTTCACTTTTGACAGTGTATCTCTTTGCGAGTGAAATGGGGCCGTCAGATAAGCCGCCCATATGAACTGTTTATGTTCATGTGTAGACAATTGGCCTGTTATTAACATACACTGGTTACCTCTAATAAAAACAGCAGTGCATTTCCGCAGTTTTGTATTGTTTCTGAATATCCCCTAGTATATATACCAAAACTGCCATACTTGGTAATAAACACCCAATAAATACTTTTCTGGGAAAGTATCTTTAACTAAGTGTTCATTTTAACATGTTGATAAAATCTTTCAGGCCGGCGCAATAATTCTAAACATATTTGCATTAATTTTCCATAGTATTCATTTCAGATTCTGAAATTCGTGCCAAGAAACAGTTGTTACATAATTAACTTTACCCATATAATTCCCTGGCAGCAGCTAATATGGTTGATGTTTTTCCTGTTCCTGGAGGTCCATAAAACAGCAAGTTAGGTAACTGAAAATAAATAAAAGATTATAAAATCTAATATAGTCAAAGTAGAACAATCAACAGGAAAGCAGAATTGGAAGACTACAGTCATACAGAAAAACTTGTAAGGTTCAGCAGATGAGCCTGCTACTCCTGGTCACATACAAGCCTGGAATCAAATATGTGGCACTTGACTCCCTTCCAGAAATTATAATCGAATGACAGAGGGAAGGGGTTAAATGTTCACAACACAAATTATAATATTTCAGGAAAAAAACAGAGTATATCTTTATTTCAATTATTGGCTTGCACACAGGGATATTTAGCAGTGAGAGGAAACTGGAAGACCCTTAGAAAACTCATGAGGTTAGGCATGTAAAAGCCTGAGATCTATACCTGACTCAATGACAGGCCTTATTGAGAGGAGAAATGGGTTAACATCCACTCGACACAAACTACGTCATTTTGGGACTAACAGATGTTTCAATTTTCTTTCATAATTCACTTACGCGTAGGGGTCTTTAGCATTGGGAGGAAACCATAGTACCCGGTGAAAACCAATCGGCTACCCAAATTTGTCAAATTTAGTGAGGTCCAAAATTTTTCCTTTAAAACTATATTTGTTTGCCTTTAAACATGCATTATGCAAGAGCAAAATCTGCTTATTACAAGTCTTTCTTTAGGCCTGAAATGTTATTTAAATTATCAATTAGACATTAATTAACTTATCCAGACCATAATAAACTCTCGATGTCAAGGCTAGCCTTCGATGTTGGCTGGATTAGATTCCTATATGCCGCTAATGGCCATTGATAATTAAATCAAAAAAAGTGGATAATCGAGACTATGCTGTTTATATTAATGATTTTAGTAATGATGACTGTGACTCTGCAAAAATTTTACCCGCTTCTTTCTCGGCTCATAGTGGATCAATTTGACTGAAATTTTCAGCAAATTACCTTTACACTATCTAGTTTTTAACTATTATAGCGAGAACTGCCATCTCTTTATCTTATCTCCCATAATGCATCTTTAAATATGAACAATGAATTGACGCATTAAAATCCACTATTTATCGATGAACATGACACCGTAGGTGATAAGTAACACTATACGACTGGTACCGTGGAATCTTGGGTAAATAGCGTTATTATCTAATCTATGTAGAATTATTCATAAATATCATTGAATTTGGCCTAATAGCATTCAATTTGTCCTTGTATATAACTTAAATTTCAACGTGCAATTTTGATTACCAAGCATTAATTAACTAGTGTTTAGTTTGTCGACACGTGTGTAATTATAAGCGTCCCGCTTAATTTTCACGACTGTTCAATAATTAGTTGGACCGTTCAATTTCCCCCGAGTTGTGATTAAAATTAGTCAAGGTGTCCAATTACGCCAGGTATTCAATTCTGTTGCCGAATATCCAATTTCACATGCGTTGTTCAGATTTTAACGAAATGTTTATATTGAAGGAGTTGTAATATAGTAATGCTGCCGTGAAAACGTGTACATGTATAATGTACAGGCCGGTTTGAATAACAACAAAATGAGTTCGGTAATCTCGGGAAAACATTTACCGGCATTCTGTATCGGTTAGGATTTTTTTCTAACGTACAGTACATGCATATAACTTCGGCCAAAATGTATGCAACAATGAACAACTTACAATTTTTTTACAACATATCATTACATCTTCGTCTATAACTTAGATGTAATCCATCAATTATTGGCTGCTATAAAATCCAAACTTTAAATTAAATACGTCATACGATGAGCTTGCAGCTTCAGTTAATCTAAATCAATCATTCATAGAGCACTCGATCCACTCCACGGGGCGCTTAACAATAAGTCACGTGGTCAGAAACGCGCCATTTTTGGGACTATATTCTTAGTCTGTCTGTGTTAACCGGCGACAAATCTCCGCTGTGACAATATACATCTACTTTAAATGTTGCCCAATTCAAATAGCTTAAAAATATGGTATATCAAGGTTGTGGACCCTATAGAGGTCACAGTTTTTGATCCGATTTTGTTGAAAATTGAAATGTAAGTTTATAACCCAAAGATCTCGGTTCCTTTCATTATTCGCGCATATCGGACCGTAACTTCCTGAATTATTGTGACCTCTATAGGGTCCACAACCTTGATATACCATATTTTTATGCTATTTGAGAACGAACGGCGGCCATTTTGTCTGTCAAATTTGGGCCTATTTTCACGAAATTCGAACTCAGCCGTCCTTAGGGTGTAACGGTGATATATTATTTGGTTTTTTTAAATCCGATAAAAATTATCACCTCTATAGGGTCCACAAGCTAAAAACGCGATTTTTCATACAATCAGGGGCCATAATTCAGGAAGTTACGGTCTGATATGCGCGACTATCGAAAGGAACCAAGATCTTTGGGTTTTAAACTTACAATTCAAGTTTCAACAAAATCGGATTAAAACCTTGATATACCATATTTTTACGCTATTTGAGAACGAACGGCAGCCATTTTGTCTGTCAATTTTAGGGCGATTTTCATGAAATTCAAACTCATCCGTCCTTAGGGTGTAACGGTGATATAATAAAACGTTTTTTTAAATCGGATAAAAATTATGACCTCTATAGGGTCCACAACCTAAAAACGCGATTTATCGTACAATCAGGGGCCATAATTCAGGAAGTTACGGTCCGATATGCGCGAGATCTTTGGGTTATAAACTTACATTTCAAGTTTCAACAAAATCGGATAAAAATTGTGACCTCTATAGGGTCCACAACCTTGATATACCATATTTTTACGCTATTTGAGAACGAACGGCGGCCATTTTGTCTGTCAATTTTGGGCTGATTTTCACGAAATTCAAACTCAGCCGTCCTTAGGGTGTAACCAGTGATGGGATTTCAAAATTTTTCCTGTCGGACATTTTACCGAAAATAAAGGGGCATAACTCTTATCGTTATTTAAGCTGACGTATTCATACCACAATTAAAAATCATGTGTCAACAAAATATTCAACTCCTGTAGTAATAAAAATAGGTGAACCTCGTTATTCTTCATATTTAATTCCCGTACGGTATTCAAATTTATGTCAGTGATATTCCTATAAAATTACGTGTTTTCGTAATATGATAGAATGAAAGCTTGCCGATCCGTACCTACTTGTAAAAAGACATAGCTTCCTGCAGGCTGCGCCGTATGGCGTACGTGACTCATAGCACATAGCTTCATCGTAAGCACTGCCTTGTAAGCGATTTTCACGCGGCAATCGAGATCGCAGCAAAGTTCCACTGTGGATGAGAATTTCTATATGGAGTCTTAAAAGACGTAAAAGATATGGCAAATAAAATGACTGTCCACTGCTTCGGCATCAAATTCACAACAGTAAGCCTAATATTCCTGTAAAATTACATGTCTTCGTTTATACGGCAGCAAATGAATGTAGAACTTTCGGAATAAGAATCGTTTTCTTCTTAATAAAATGTCACAAAAATATTCAAATCTGTGCGTAATAAAAATGGGAACACCTCGCTATTTTTCATATTTAATTGTGGTATTCAAATTTATGTCAGTGATATTTCTATCAAATTACGTGTTTTCGTAATATGATAGAATGAAAGCTTCCCGATCCGTAACTACTTGTAAAAAGACGTAACTTCTGCAGCGTTTGGCGTACGTGACTCACGGCACATAGCTTCATCGTAAGCGATTTTCGTGCGGCGCTCGAGATCACAGGAAAGTGCCACTGTGGATGAGAATTTCTATATGGAGTCTTAAAAGATGTAAAAGATATCGTAGACAAAATGACTGTCCATTAATTTAGGGTGTTATATACTCTTAGGATATGTGACATCTATGATTAGTTTAAAGATGCTGTCGGCTCACATCAATGCGATTAAAATGCTCGACAATTGAGAAACCACGAGGTAAACAGGTGGATTAAAATTATAATCACTCTTCTTGGATTGATGAATAGTCCGACAAATGGAAAGCAATGACTTCTGTTTAAGATTAGATTGATGAATTTTCCGACAAAGGATTAAGTCATTCAATCAAGGCAGATTAAGTAGTTAATCAAGGTAGGTTTATTATTAGACGGTATAACACGATAAATACGTTGATCACTTAATTACCTAATAAATCCAGCGTATTATCGACGATAATGGGGTTGAGGGGTAGTTATACACTCAGTAATTTCGGAATTTTGAATAATATTCACCATGTCTTGATGTCCGATTGGGCATATTCCCGGTCGGACAATTTTGGGCGTTTGGAAAAAAGATTCGGACAAGTCCGGAATATACAGACAAAATCCCATCACTGGGTGTAACGGTGATATAATAATATGTTTTTTTAAATCGGATAAAAATTATGACCTCTATAGGGTCCACAAGCTAAAAACGTGATTTTTCGTACAATCGGGGGCCATAATTCAGGAAGTTACGGTCCGATATGCGCGAATAGCGAAAGGAACTAAGATCTTTGGGTTTTAAACTTACATTTCGAGTTTCAACAAAATCGGATAAAAATTGTGACCTCTATAGGGTCCACAACCTTGATATACCATATTTTTACACTATTTGAGAACGAAGGGCGGCCATTTTGTCTGTCAGTTTTGGGTCGATTTTCACGAAATTTGAACTCAGCCGTACTTAGGGTGTAACAGTGATATATTAATACATTTTTTTAAATCGGATAAAAATTATGACCTCTATAAGGTCCACAAGCTAAAAACGCGATTTTTCGTACAATCAGGGGCCATAATTCAGGAAGTTACGGTACGATATGCGCGAATATCGAAAGGAACCAAGATCTTTGGGTTTTAAACTTACAATTCAAGTTTCAACAAAATCGGATTAAAAATTGTGACCTCTAGGGTCCACAACCATGATATACCATATTTTTACGCTATTTGAGAACGAGCGGCGGCCATTTTGTCTGTCAATTTTGGGCCGATTTTCACGAAATTCGAACTCAGTCGTCCTTAGGATGTAACGGTGATCTAATAATACAGGTTTTTAAATCGGATAAAAATTATGATTTCTATAGGGTCCACAAGCTAAAAACGCGATCTTTCGTACAATCAGGGGCCATAATTCAGGAAGTTATGGTCTGATATGCGGGAATATCAAAAGGAACCGAGATCTTTGGGTTATAAACTTACATTTCAAGTTCCAACAAAATTGGATAAAAATTGTGACCTCTATAGGGTCCACAAGCTATAGGGTCTATAAAGTTTTGATGCGATACATGCTAATATCGAAAGCAGCCGAGATCTTTTGGAGATAAACCTATATTTCAAGTTTTGTCAAAATCGGATAAGAATTGTGACCTCTAGAGTGTCCCAAACAAATTGTGGACTGACGGACGTCCAGACATCCGGACGGACTGGGGCGACGGCATAATACGTCCACATGAAAATGTGGGCGTATAAAAATTGTGACCTCTATAGGGTCCACAAGCTAAAAACGTGATTTTTCGTACAAACAGGGGCTATAATCCATGAAGTTTCGATCCGATACATGACAACCAATATCGAAAGCAGCCAAGATCTTTTGGAGATAAACCTATATTTCAAGTTTCGTCAAAATCGGATAAGAATTGTGACCTCTAGAGTGTCCACAAACAAATTGTGGACGGACGTCCGGGGCGATGGCATAATATGTCCACATGAAAATGTGGGCGTATAAAAATTAAATTTCATCTCAATAATTACCGCATGTAGCATGTATATTTCACAAACTCAGATCATGAGAAACTGACAATTAAATAACCGCGGCCTTATGATCTAAGGCGCAAGCATTAGACCACTCAGTTAACCATAAAATAATACTTACATCTGATCCTGATAAAGATTTCTTTAAGACTAATACAACTTCATCTTGAAAAGCAACATCTTCAACACATCGTGGACGACTGAAAAATAAATAATCTCATTTATTTTTAAAATCGTGTTACATTTGCTGATCATGACCCAAGTATGAGTATCAGTATCAGACATACATGTATATCAGCTGATAATTGCATGAAATACTTATAATTTTCACCCCTTCATTTTTCCATCAAAATTAAATTTATGTTATATTGGTAACTTTATACTCCACACAGCTATATAATGACAATCTCTTTTTACACTCTATGATTATTTTGATCTAGTGACACAACCGCCAGACTGGCATCAGGTTTTAGCTAATATCAAGTAGGAGAGTGTAATATATATTAATTACATCAATAGATAGGGGTATGATAGTTTTAATTACATCAATAGATATAGGGGTAGGATAGTTTTAATGACATCAATAGAAAGGGCCAGAGGTATCCACTTACTATTTTTCAACCCATGGAGTATGTTTTCGTTTTTCTGTGGTATCTTTGGAGGAACTGGTGGTTGGTTTATCTTTAGCTTTTTGTAAACCACATGAACCACCTTTTAGAAAAGCCTGCATGTTGGTTATCTTGGGGTATCTGTCAGTTAAACACAATAAATACTAATAAATCAAAAAGTAAGTTTACAGAGCATTTTCTGACCAGTCGGACCAAGACCAGTCGGACTAGCCGACAGACCACTCAGACCAAACAAAAAGACTACTCGGACCAAACAAAAAGACCACTCAGACCAATAATAAAGTGTTGTTTTAATAAATTAAAAAATGGGTTGTTTTAATATTACTACTCAGACCAATAATAAAGTGTTGTTTTAATAAATTGATAATTGTGTTTGTTTTAATATGCATCTGTTTTCTTTAAAATAATAAAGTGTTATGTACTTATCTGTGGTATTTTTTCATCATGAAGCACATCAAAGAAAATCAGTTAAAACAACGATAACTGAGTAGTGATTAATTTGTATGTATCTGTACTCACCCGTGTTACTAGCTGCAATATTTGTGATAATTCTTCTTAACGGCTACAATTGATACATTATTCAAGGCTTTGAGCAAGTAAAGTTAGGCTCAATTGCAAAATTTTCAACACATATCACAGTTTGCATGGAAATAAGTAATAATGTTACAAACAGTGAAGAGTGGACCACTGAAATCTTAATCTTATCTTACCTAACAGGTTTTTTTTCTGTATTTTCGAATGACATGAAATCATGTGATGCTGGTTTGGCGGACATATTAAGATATTTTGCCAGGCAACGAAACATACGCCCACAGCAGCTAAATCATCCGAGCGGTCGACTAGGGTTTTTCGCATATTTATTCCTTTGTAGGTAATTGGGGGCCTTTACAAGACAGTTCCATACAGATCAGATTATAATTTTTGTCGTTTGAGGGTTCACAAGGTTTTACAAACTGAAACAAGAGCCTCAAGTTTGGAAGTAGTTTACAGAAATTGTTGAAATTTGACCGGCTTTTGTCATTCAAACGTTCACAGGGTTCACAAAGTAAAACAAGGGCAATAACTCTAGAAATAATTGATGGAAATTGTTGAAATTCAATAGACCTCTGTTTCACAAATTTTAATGATGCATATAAATTTAATACATATCGGATCATAACTTTCATCAATCGAGCATTAACAAGGTTGAACCATAGAAATATATACTGACTGTATATATTTCTATGGTTGAACAAAGTGAAACAAGGGATATATCTCTAGAAGAATTATTGTAAATTGTTGAAATTCAATAGGCTTCGTGGATTCATATTAAATAATGCATATATAAATTTCACAAAGATCGGATGATAATTTTTGGTGTTAGAACGTTCACAATGTTCAATAAATTGAAACAAGAGCCATAACTCTAGACGTAATAAACAGAAATTGCAGAAATTCAATAGGCTTCTTCGTTTCACTAATTTAAATAATGCATATAAATTTCACAAAGATCGGATGATAACTTTTAGCATAATAGTGTTCACAAGGTTCAACCAAGTGAAACAAGGGCCATAACTCTAGATGTAATAAACAGAAATTATTGAAATTAAATAGGCTTCTTCATCTCACTAATGTAAACCACATATATCAATTTTAAAACAATCGGATAATAACTTTTTGAGTTAGAGCGTTCACAAGAAATTGTGGATGACGGACGGACGGACACAACGGCAATATACGTCCACATTACCATGTGGGTGTATAAAAATGAAAAGAAATTTCGCATAGCAGTTGGGTTTAATCAAATCATATAATTATATGGTAAGGTTTCAACTTTATTAGGCTTTCACCTTCAGTGAAAGACTATTGTTATTACTAAGATTAATATTATTATTATTTTTTTTTCTTTTCCGTTTTGCCTATTTCTCAGCAACTATAAGAGATAGAGGTCTGAAGTTTGATTTTCTCTCATGAAAGTGGGTAGTAGTTAGTGCTTAAATGTAAAACGAAATATGTGCGCATAGCGGAAAAGCGTCAAATCTTCAACGTGCACGAAAATTGAAAATTATAGTCAATTATTATTTGATTTTTATAAAAAAGACATAAAGGATTTTTCTGAAACTTCAGGAATATGAACTCGAAGGAAGAAACTAGTCATTAAAGTAAAAATGAAAATTTTCTATTCACCGGAAGTGGTAAAAAAAAGTGCCCAAACTTGGACAAAATTCAGAAAAATGGGTGCCTGTGCGGAAAATGCGATGTATCAATTGTGTTCTTGTTGTTTAGTTAAAGTTTTATATTGTTTAATAGCCAATCGAATCGTCTATCAGATGGTACTTCAGCGACAAGTTTCTATCAAAAAATAAAAAAGTTATGTGACTTTGAAAAGTAAGGTATTTTGCGATTTCGAGCAACTTTAGACGCATGTTTCTCGGAAACGCCCCTAAATTTTTTTTTAAAACTTCCTCAATCGAGAGAATAATGGGTACTCTGTTGTTTGAAACCCCTGTATCATTTTTTGAAATGTCAGGGGTAGCCGAAAAAAGAGATCGAAAATCGAAAACGTCGTATTTTCACGATTTGGAGCATTTTTAGAGGTCTATTTCTCGAAAAGTCAACATAATATTTTTTTGGAACTTTTTCTACAGAGAAGCCTATCAGTAGTGTTATATATAAAACCATTGTACAACAGTTCCAAATTTCAGGAGTAGAAGAACAAAGGGATCGAAAATTGAACACGACACCTTTCATTGTTAAGTGAAACATAAGGTGGGATACAATCTGTACGTTTTGTCACCGTATAGAGCCTGTTCAAGAGTGCTTTTATCAGTGATCATATTTGAACTGAAATTATTTCAACTATGAATGTTTTCTTCTATCCAACATATGGGTTTAGTGAACTTGTAACAGAAATAGTTGATTGCTGTGTGTAATAATTAGTCTTTGAATTAATTTTGTTGCCTCTTTGTCAAAATTATCTTATACCGGTAATCATCTGGACAGAAATCGACGGCTCGCGCTGTTTATAAGAAAGTCAAATTTGTGAAACTGTTGCAGTAGTATCTGACAATATTATAGAATATTGCACCTATAATAAAAGGCATGACGTTGTTTGAGCATGGACTCTATCTGTAATTAATATTATATTTTTATTAGTGACGTCAAATCTTTAACGTGCACGAAACCAGAAAATTGGCGATATTTCATTGACATGAAGGCGATTCCGAAGTCCCGTGTACACATTGGTGTGACCGTAAAAGATCCCTTGGCGGTTGGAATTCTATATAAAAGAAGACTAGCGCAGCGGTACGAGCATGTTTTGAGGTCTTTTTCTCAAAAGGGCAATCTAATATTTTTTGGGGATCTCCTTCTATAGAGAGATTAATTGATATATATGTGTATGAAGAGAGAGAGAGAGAGGGAGAGAGAGGAATGGGGTTTAAAGTCCACTCGACACAAACTAGGTCATTAGGTCATTTCGGGACTAACATATCGTTTATTTCTTTTTTATTTCAATTATTCGCTTGCGCATAGGGGTCTTTAGCAGTGGGAGGAAACCGGAGGACCGGGAGAAAACCCACTAGGTTGGACAGGCGACCCTACTCCTTGTCACGTACAACCGGGGAATCGAAACGCCGCCAGTTGATTCAATGACAGACCGTATGATACAGCACAGTTCCAAAGGCACCATGCAAATTCCATCCATCATAATGTATCTATATAAGAGACATTTATTCCTACTGGCGGTTTACAAATATTGTATGAAGAAATTCAAATCATAAGAACATAAACCCGACTAATACACAGTATCATATTGATTATAAAAGTACAATGTATATATTGGTTACACTATATATGTCACAAAACAACAATCATTAGATAATAATAATTATTTACTAATTATATAAATCATTTTAAGAGGTAGGAGTTATCCATTGTTTAATTTAACAGTTATATAATTACCCTGGTTAGAAAGGTACGAACAATTAAGGTATTTAAACAAATGATTACGAAAGAACATAACACTATAGACTTCTATGATAAGACATATAATACATGTTTAATATATATAAGTGACAATGTCCTACGCTAACAAATAATGAAATATGATAGTATCTGTAAATATAAAAAAACAAAGTAGTCGCGAACATCCTGGCTCTTGACTGCTTCAGTTGTTTGATCCTGGACTCTGTCTGTAATTAATAGTAAACTTTTACATGTTAGTGACGTCAAATCTTTAACGTGCACGAAACCAGAAAATTGGCGATATTTAATTTTTGAACCAGTTACATATTTCAGTAGCTGACATGAACGCGATTCCGAAGTCCTGCATACACATAGGTGTGACTGTAAAAGATCCCTTGGCAGTTGGAATTGTATATAAGAGTAGGCTAGCGCCGCTGTACGTTCGAAACATTCCTCATGGTCCATTCCGAGCAGAATGGTGTTAAACCCCATTTCATTTTACTTTGATATTAATGTCTATTGCGACATTGCTTTTCGTCTATTTCGCGAAACTGTTCTTTTAACATTTCGAGTAGTTCAACTTTATTTTGCGATTCCCTTCTATCGTAATGCGCATGCAAAGAACATGTCAATATCTGAGTTATGCAACTGTGTGTTTTTATTTGGGGGGTGGGTGAGTGTGTGTTTGTTTAGGGGGTGAGAGGATTGCCGGCGTCTGTTCGATTCTACCGATCTAGGATTATCATGATGTGAATTGTTCAACTCTATTTTTCAATTCCCTTCTCTATCGTAATGCGCATGCAAAGAACGTGTCAATATCTGAGTTATGCATATTTGTGTTTTTAATTGGGGGGTGCGGGAGTGGTGGGGATAGTCTTTTGTCATGCATCTGTCGATCGTGTGACGCCTTGGCACGGTGAAAGCCTTTAGTCTTGCAAGCAAGTCTAATTTCAATTGGTTTTATATGTTAAGCTATATACACTCGTACAGTATAACTGCCAATCCTTTAAATACCATGTGAACGTACAGCTATAAGGGGGGTGAAACATCCAAATGCACAATCAATCAAACTACTAGTTCCACATGATAAAGTTGACTTTAATCAGCAAACAATCATTAAAATCCACATGGTTATATACTGTAACAACTTTAGACATAGTGGTTGTAAAGTTGAGATATATCGGTGTGTCTGTGTGTGATTTCTGAAATATATATACAAATATAACCCATTCTTAAACATACATTATGCAAGAGCTAAATCTGCCTATTGCAGGTCTTTCTTTAGGCCTGAAATGTTATATAAACTATTAATTACACATTTATTAAAAAAACAAGACCATAATTAACTCTCGATGGCATCGGATACTCGAGATTTTAACTAGATTAAAACGGTTCGCCATTTAAAAATTTAATTTAAAAATGGGAAAGCGAGGCCAAGTCCCAATTATACCAGTGCCCTGGTTACCACTGTACACACATCTTGTCAAAACTACAAACAATGATAACTTGGCTGAGAATGAAGTAATTTGAATGAAATTTTCAATATTTTCTTTTTATATCATCTATTTTTGAATTATTATAGCAAGAATGACCAACTCTTTATTAAACTCTTAACTAATGTATCTTTAATAGAATTAAACCAACTGGTATTAAACTGATGTGCAACAAGTATTCAATCATCACGTGGAAATCTTGACAGAGTTTGTGTACAATTTTACATGTATGAAACAAACATATTCATAGTTATAGCTACATATATGGATTAAACATTTTTAGGAATATAATAAACATAAAATTATCCTTACAGACACGTTTTGTCCTCCCAAATTCTATATAAAAACACAGCAAAAGTAATTCACTTGACCACCATCAAACTTTACATTCTTAACAAGTGGAATAACTCTAATTTACGAATTTTGCAAAGTCTGCATGTTAGGTTCTTAAAGATTTAATGGTATATATGGACTAAAAACATATTCAAACTAATTAATTTGTCATAATTTTGCTTCAAATCCTTCTCAAACATTGTAATTGCGAAGGAATGCCCTGCTATAAAAATTCGATCAAACCAGGTCATGTTTACGTCACATGACTTACCTCTCTTGGAAGTCAGAGGAGAATTCATTGCACACATAAGACGATTTTGTCTTTAATCGCTTACTATTTATTACAAATATCGAATCCTAATTAAATTCTCGGATTATCCACTACACGTGTCTTTTTCCGTCATTTTTTATCTCAGAAAGTGTTGTACGTCTAACTCTTCATAAAGTTTATCAACTTGTACATCAAGCGCTCAATGTTCACGTGTGACCTTTGACATCACACATGCAGAAATTCCCAATCGCCGGGCTATCGATTAGGGGAACCCTTACATTTTTGTCCTGTATACGCTCCATGAGTGTTTTTCGGGGAATCCAGTATTTTTCTATTAAGATTGGATATGTATAGTTTCCATACATACCAAAATTGCCATACTTTTATTGGAAATAATCTTTATGTGTAATCTTTAAATGCAATTATCAATTAAAGGGAAGCGAGAGAGAGAGAGAGAGAGAGAAATGGGGTTTAACCTCCACTCGACAGAAAACTAGGTCATTTCGGTACTAACATATGGTTTAATTTTATTTCAATAAACCCACAAAGTTGGACAGGCGACCCTACTCCTTGTCACGTACAACCGGGGATTCGAAACCACGCCAGTTGACTCAATGACAGGCCTCATGATACAGTGTGCATGTGCTAACCATTCAGCCATCCAACCCTCCCATTAAAGGGAAGCAAATCTGCTTATCATAATTGGAGGCAGACCACCATTAATTTCCCCATTGACTTCAATGTTAATTCTGGCCTCTTTGCCCACCTCCAACTTTCCCCCAAATTTTCGTTGGGCTGAATGCTTTTCACTACAGACAGAGGAACAAATGGTCATGTCTTTGCACTAAAATTTGTATGAGGTTGACCACCAAAATTTTGAGATACAAACTTGAAGAAGCATACTAAAAACATGTAGCTAGTTGCCGTACATGTCGCCGTAGCCAACCTGATAACCCTTTTATCCTTCCGCCTCAAAATCATGAATATTTACCAAAACCTGGCAGAAAATGTTTATTCAAACCCTCTTCGTCCATTCTAGACCAAAAAATGGGCATGCAAAAGGGGAGAAAAGAGAGAGAGAGAGAGAGAATTGCTATAAATAGACGAACTACAATTCGATGGTACCGAGATGGTGAAATGTAATGGTGGTCTGCCTCCAATTAACATGTCTAATTTAGAATCTACATACAGTACAGTTTGGGGTCAGTGTAATTGGAAATTAACGAATTTATTGGCCAGTAACTTTTACTCTGGAGCAAGACGGAAGACATCAGTAGTGGAACTATTTCTACGTGTTACATGCTAATCAAATTGACGAAGCACATCAAAGAAAAACAATTAAATTGTTGATGTAATAAAGATGAATATTTGCTAATATGTACTTCTGTAGAGCACATCTAGTAACGAAGACATTGTTAAGTTATGTATATACTCACCTATAGTATAAATTATTTGTCTCTTTGTATTGTGATTTAATAATAAATAACATATTGTCTGCATTTCATTTTTAAAATGAATAAGTCAAGCCTTATAATATGATTTAATAATTGGTCCGAGTGGTCCTTTGGGTTGGTCCGAGTAGCAAAGATAAATATTTGTCCGAGTGGTCTTACAATATAAATTAATTGGTCCGAATGGTCTTTTTGTTTGGTCCTAGTAGTCTTTTGGGTTGGTCTGAGTGATCCCTCTTTTGGTCTGACTCAGTGACTGGTCTGTTTTTTGGCCAGAGTGGTCACTGTCTGAGTGGTCTGCATACCGATGAAAGACTTGAGAGGTCATTTTCTTGTACTTGTACACCACATTTGCCAAAGCGCAAATCCCTACAGAACATGTATTCCGCAACGCACCCTATGTTTAAGTGTGGTTTTATTTAGCTCAAAATATAGTATATACATGCTTTGTAGTTTGTCAACTTTGTGGGGTTTAATTTTAGACAGGGTATTTACCGGATTAGTTCAGCTCTGAACGTAGGTCTCATTACACTCGGCCTGTACGTTCAGGGACTGTCCTATTGAATCCTGGGCGAAACTGAAATTGCTTCCCAGTCAAATTTACTTGGCAACTTTTTACTGCTAAATGGTCGTGTGTCAGTCCCTGTGAACGCCTGAACAATATAAATGAACATCTTAGTGAGAAAATAAGACCTTGCTTACCTCGCTAGAACCAGTATGAGCGACACAACACGCTGTTAAAAAAAATTGAAATCTTTGAAAGAATTTGATTGTAAATTATTGTAATTTGCTAGGCAAAGCAATAAGTTGAGAATCTTCAGTCATTTATTGCTTTGCCTAGCAAATTACAATAATTTACTATCAAATTCTTTCAAAGATTTCAATTTTTTTCTCCCAGACTTACCTAAATTTCGTTTCATCTAATATGGCTGAGTTCATAAATTTGTGCGTTCCCTGTTCAATGAAGTCCGCCAAGTCGGTTAGAAAACGGAGACGTATTTTTTAACAGCGTGTTGTGTTGCTCATACTGGTTCTAGCGAGGTAAGCAAGTAGGGGCCCCCCCAAAAGAGTCATGATAAGCTTTTCTTTCGTGATAGCACTAGCAGGATGTTGGGTTACTTAAAATGCAAAAAATCACATCACAACGCTTCATTTTCAGGACTTTGTCCCTCAATTGTCAGACCCCCCCCCCCCCACTTCGGTAATCACTCCGCAGTCTCTGAGCAAGGTCTTATTTACTCACTAAGATGTTCATTTATATTGTTCAGGCGTTCACAGGGACTGACACATCACCGTTGAGCAGTAAAAAGTTGCCCAGTAAAATTGACTGGGAAGCGATTTCAGTTTCGCCAAGGATTCAATAGGACAGTCCTTGAACGTACAGGCCGAGTGTAATGAGAACTACTGTCTGAACCATCGTAAATTTTAATCGGATTTCTTCGATTATGATCGAACTACTTCAACATGCATTATGCAAGAGCAAAATCTGCTTATTACAAGTCTTTCTTTTGGCCTGAAATGTTATCTGAATTATCAATTAGACATTAATTAACTTATCCAGACCATAATAAACTCTCGATGTCAAGGCTATCCTTCGATGTTGGCTGGATTAGATTCCTATATGCCGCTAACGGCTGTTGATAATTAAATCATAAAAAGTGGATAATAGAGACTATGCTATTTATATTAATAATTTTAGTAATGATGACCAAGACTATGCCAAAATTTCACCCGCTTTTTTCTCAGCTCATAGTGGATCAATTTGACTGAAATTTTCAGCAAATTACCTTTACACTATCTAGTTTTTAACTATTATAGCGAGAACTGCCATCTCGTTATCTTATCTCCCATAATGTATCTTTAACTGTGGTTATTATAAACTTACATGTGTGTTTGAAATAACTCCCGTTAATTAAAATCCATTGCACAATTTAATATCCCAACGAATAAAAAAGTTCTCTCTTGAAAAAATTGAATTCCCACAAACTTTTGACATGGAGAAATACCAAAATGGAAGCCAATACGTCACTCTTCGGGAGAGATCATTTCGTACAAAGGGGTTACAACATGTCACAGTTTGCGGTACTTTTACGACAATTCAAGTTTTGTGTAATCCCGGCTCCGCTCGGTATTGAGTTTGGGCGTTCACACACATAACTGCCCGTATTCCTTTATTTTGTTACTATCTTTAACATTCTAGTAAAATCTCTCCAAAGTTTATAGCTTTTACCTTTTGAAATATTTTGTTTTAATCATATTTTTGATTAGGGTCGGGTGAATGAATTTTCTTTTGAACACAAATACAACACAAAAACAATGACATTCGTTTTACGGGTCTTAAATTTTACCCATGAATATCTTTAATCTGATATATAACATGATATATATAACATGTACAGGGTATTTAAAATTATGGGGCTATAGTATATGCATGTTCCTGGAGCAACGACTATGAGTTTTACAACATCTGATAAGATGTAGGCTACGTAGTTAAAGCGAGATTAAGCCTTCTATAGAAGGTGGGGGCTATGGTGTGATTTAAGTATTATTTACAATAAATTAAAAAAAAAATAATTGATGAATATATTTTCATATTCATGAACATTAAATATTTGCACTATATTACAATACGGTCAAAACTGTCTTCAGTTGATATTTTTCATTGCCCAAACTCAAACGATCGAAATGAAGACGCTTTGTTTTGATTGCAACACGTGGTTGTCAAAATCTCTGTCATACTCATCAACAGATTCAATTCAATGGTTTCGTCCAACACGGGAGGAAAGCCATGTTGTCTTGAACTCAGTCAAAATACAAGTAAATATGTCAATTTTTTCAAGAGAGAACTTTTTTATTCGTTGGGATATTAAATTGTGCAGTGGATTTTATTTAACGGGAGTTGATTTCAAACACACAGGTAAGTTTACAATAACCAAAGATAAGTAGTCTGATCATAATCGAAGAAATCCGTTTAAAATTTACGATGGTTCAGACAGTAGCGTGTGCCAACCGAAAAAGGGACGTAACTCTTTTTTCTTAATTGGCTGTCACAAATATGGCGCTATTTTTTCGCGAAAAGCTAGCCTTGCATTACGGCCTCGTGTTGGTTACCTGCAATCGATACCGGTTCCATTCAACCGAAAACAGTTAGTTAAGAGGTCAAGGTTGCTCCGCATGCAAAATTTATCACTCGTAGCAAGGTAAGAATATTTTTTTTCTCCGATTGAAAAGTTTGAAATTTTGTAACTTTTTTCGTGGAAGATGCGGAGCGAAAAAAAACCTGCTCAAATATGGATTAAATATCCCTTTATAAGATCCATCTTCATTTATTTCCATAAGTGGACGTGAACATTGGTAAAATTCAATTTTTCTCCATGTGACCGAAATTCTGTCGGCCATATTGTAATGGCGGGGGCGTGTCAAATGTACCGTTAGACACCCGTTAATTACACACGTGCTAATAATGAGTGATCATAGGAAGAATTTTAACTTTCTAAGACTGTGCAGTTGATTTTTTTACGAAAACAAACATAGCTCAGAATTGTATGGTATAATAAAGCCCAATAAAAAAAAGAAATAAGGAGTACTTTTCTATAATTTTATTTTTAGGGTTTTTTTTTTAATTATTGAGAAATGGATAGGTCTACTAGTAGTTCTGAAGAGACATTACCCCCAACCGAAGAACTAGTAGAAGACACATTGGAATGTGGACAGAAGCTAAGCGATGAGAGTACTAGCAAAGAGCCAGAGGTGTGCACGGTAATTCAAAAATGTAATTTGTAAATTAAAAAGTATGTTGGGCTTTTTTGGGGATCAGCAAATATTATCAAATTTAAGAAGCTACCTTTGTATATTTAAATAAGTTTGAAATAGCTTTAATATTGTTTTATTTTTTGTATATTTCAGACTTCCTCCGAAATTGATTCCCCAAGTTTATTAATATTAACTCATGTATTATTAACTCATGTATCATGTATTCCAGCCTGTTTTCCTTCATTTTATCAGTATTGTTTAATCATACTTACAAAACTTTTTCAGTATATGCAGAATATTTTGTAGATATTTAGCTGAATTGTTGTGTTTTTTTATATTTTTATACTGAAAACTTCAATTCTGGAGTTTTGTTAGTTATGATTCAGTGCATTTATTTTGATAATTTTATTTTTTGATATTTCATACTCATAGCTGTCCACAAGAACATGGATATTTCATAGCTGTCCACGAGAACATGGATATTTCATAGCTGTCCATGAGAACATGTTTCCAGTTTCCATTTAATCATCAAAAAACAATTTCCACTATTTTTAATGATTTTTTTATATAGTTATTATTTTTATGTTTTTTCGGAACAAAATATGTCCGATTTGCTTTAAATTTTGTCAAAATAAAAGGTAAAAACAATATTTTTGTGGTTGATTTTAGTAAATGTGTGTCTCTAGAACATCTGTGTACAATTTGAGTCTGTTCCAAAGTCATTCAGTTAGTCAAAATATTATTTTTTCAATTTTGCCTGTTTTTGACGGATTTTGGGAAAACGCTGCTTACGTATGGGTATATAAAATTAGCTACAAAAAACAAAGTTATGAACCGATTGTCATAATTGAAAAAGATTAATGATTCTCAGGTGTTTTTCTAACTGTGTGCAAAATTTCAGGTCTGTAGCTCAAAAATTGAATTTTGGTTGGCACATGCTACAGACAGTAGCCTACAGTACGTTCAGAGCTGAACTATTACCGGATTACACCCTTTTAATTTAATGGCGCTATTGCACTTTCGTACCTCTACCAGTTCCCGTGGTCGTAGGAACTTGAAATTTTCAGAGGATGTTCAGGGGGACTAGCAATGACCACACACCAAATTTCAGCCGAATTGATCAATAACTTTTTATTTTACCGACCTTTTAATTTCTAACGAGAGAGAGCTTCATCCGTTTGACGCCATTTGCTTTGTTTACTATTTAGACTCGAATAACAAGACACTAAGACGGAAACCGACTCGAATAACAAGACACTTAGACGGAAACCGACACACTGCACCAGCTGCCTAACACTGCAGTTCATAAAAATTAATATAATTTTCGTATACTTTAATTTTTGCGCGAAGCCACCATTTTCAATAAAATACTATTTGGTGTTGATCAGTGGATTGGCCGTTAGGTGTAAATATTGCCGTGACCTTGATTTTGACCTTGAGGCCAAACTTCCCACCCATATCGGGGCCTTTGCGTTTATGCTTGCCGTGGCCTTATTTCTAAATGTATTATCAAAGTTAATGTTCGAGGTTAAAGCAGAGACGACGTCCTCCAGAAAAGATAATTGGGTCAAAGTCGTAGGTCAAGGTCATCTTACAGAAAACTAAACTCAAACTTTTCAAAGTCAGTTTTGGGACATTTGACCTTGACTTACGACCTTGACCCCGTAACCATTTTCGAAGGCTATCAACTTGGCTTGAACCATCGACGTTTACTTTGATCCTGTCGCACACTGTTCGGTCAGATAGGTTCACTACAATCGTATCATGAGGTCAGATGAATCAATTACATTGACCGCGCCTATTGACTTCCTTTCGAACACAGACCCTCTTCGTTTGATCGTTTTCTGACCGAGCAGTGTGCGACAGGACCAAGGTAAACGTCGATGGCTGAAGCCCAGATGATGGCTGTTTAAAATAGTTAGGGGGTCAAGGTCGTAAGTCAAGGTCAAATGTCCCAAAAATGACTTTGAAAAGTTTGAGTTTATTTTTCTGTAACATGACCTTGACCTACGACTTTGACCCAATTATATTTTCTGAAGGACGTCGTCTCTGCTTTCACCTCGAACATTAATTTTGATAATACAGTAAGAAATAAGGTCACGGCAAGCATAAACGCAAAGGGCCCGAGATGGATGGGAAGTTTGGACTCAAGGTCAAAATCAAGGTCACGGATGGTTAATGGTGA
The DNA here is from genome assembly GCF_932274485.2 of Patella vulgata. Classification (NCBI taxonomy): domain Eukaryota; kingdom Metazoa; phylum Mollusca; class Gastropoda; family Patellidae; genus Patella; species Patella vulgata. The sequence goes on from NC_065879.2 coordinate 47,874,334, forward strand.
CTAATGGAGGTCACCACGACCTTTCACATTGACCACGCCCATTGACTTCCTTTCGGACACGGGCCCTTTGCGTTTGACCCTTTTCTGACCGAACAGTGTGCGACAGGACCAAAGTAAACGTCGATGGTTCAAGCCAAGTTGATAGCCTTCGAAAATGGTTACGGGGTCAAGGTCGTAAGTCAAGGTCAAATGTCCCAAAACTGACTTTGAAAAGTTTGAGTTTAGTTTTCTGTAAGATGACCTTGACCTACGACTTTGACTCAATTATCTTTTCTGGAGGACGTCGTCTCTGCTTTAACCTCAAACATTAATTTTGATAATACAGTTAGAAATAAGGCCACGGCAAGCATAAACGCAAAGGCCCCGATATGGATGGGACGTTTGGACTCAAGGTCAGAGTCATGGTTACGGATGGTTAACGGTGACTAGTGGAGGTCACCACGACCTTTCACATTGACCACGCCCATTGACTTCCTTTCGGACACGGACCCTCTGCGTTTGACCGTTTTCTGACCGAGCAGTGTGCGACAGGACCAAGGTAAACGTTCATGTTTCAAGCCAATGTGATAGCCTTCGAAAATGGTTACGGGGTCAAGGTCGTAAGTCAAGGTCAAATGTCCCAAAACTGACTTTGAAAAGTTTGAGTTTAGTTTTCTGTAAGATGACCTTGACCTACGACTTTGACCCAATTATCTTTTCTGGGGGACGTCGTCTCTGCTTTAACCTCGAACATTAACTTTGATAATACAGTTAGAAATAAGGCCACGGCAAGCATAAACGAAAAGGGCCCGAGATAGATGGGAAGTTTGGACTCAAGGTCGAAGTCAAGGTCACGGATGGTTACAGGTGACTAGTGGAGGTCACCACGACCTTTCACATTGACCACGCCCATTGACTTCCTGTCGGACACGGGCCCTTTGCGTTTGACCCTTTTCTGACCGAACAGTGTGCGACAGGAACAAAGTAAACGTCGATGGTTCAAGGCAAGGTGATAGCCTTCGAAAATGGTTACGGGGTCAAGGTCGTAAGTCAAGGTCAAATGTCCCAAAACTGACTTTGAAAAGTTTGAGTTTAATTTTCTGTAACATGACCTTGACCTACGACTTTGACCCAATTATCTTTTCTGGGGGACGTCGTCTCTGCTTTCACCTCGAACATTAACTTTGATAATACAGTTAGAAATAAGGCCACGGTAAGCATAAACGAAAAGGGCCCGAGATAGATGGGAAGTTTGGACTCACGGTCGAAGTCAAGGTCACGGATGGTTACAGGTGACTAGTGGAGGTCACCACGACCGTTCACATTGACCACGCCCATTGACTTCCTTTCGGACACGGGCCCCTCTGCGTTTGACCTTTTTCTGACCGAGCAGTGTGCGACAGGACCAAGGTAAACGTCCATGATTCAAGCCAAGGTGATAGCCTTCAAAAATGGTTACGGGGTCAAGGTCGTAAGTCAAGGTCAAATGTCCCTAAAACGACTTTGAAAAGTTTGAGTTTAGTTTTCTGTAAGGTGACCTTGACCTACGACTTTGACCCAATTATCTTTTCTGAAGGACGTCGTCTCTGCTTTCACCTCGAACATTAACTTATACAATACAGAAAGAAATAAGGCCACGGCAAGCTTAAACGCAAAGGCCCCGATATGGATGGGAAGTTTGGACTCAAGGTCAAAATCAAGGTCACGGCAATATTCACACCTAAAGGCCAATCCACTGATCAACACCAAATAGTATTTTATAGAAAATGGTGGCTTCGCGCAAAAATTAAAGTATACGAAAATTATATTAATTTTTATGAACTGCAGTGTTAGGCAGCTAGTGCAGTGTGTCTGTTTCCGTCTTAGTGTCTTGTTATTCGAGTCTAAATAGTAAACAAAGCAAATGGCGTCAAACGGATGAAGCTCTCTCTCGTTAGAAATTAAAAGGTCGGTAAAATAAAAAGTTATTGATCAATTCGGCTGAAATTTGGTGTGTGGTCATTGCTAGTCCCCCTGAACATCCTCTGAAAATTTCAAGTTCCTACGACCACGGGAACTGGTAGAGGTACGAAAGTGCAATAGCGCCAATTTAATTATTAGTCAAACACCATCAGACAATTAAGACAACACTGCCGGTCAATACACAAATGTTCATGTCAGTTCATCTCAAATAAAATCTGTAAATCTACCTATTTCTAAAACTAAAATACTGTAAATAATGTTATGTTCTTAATTTCAGTCTACTTTCCCGCTACTTCTTGCCAGTGATTCCGGTTTACGAGACTAATCGCTGGATAACCTCGACTCAATACGATGCGGCTACGATGCGGAAGTGGTTGATGCTATATCGTATCTAGCGAAATACCAAAAAAGGGAGGAGCTACCAATAGCTAGCTGAGCAGAAATTCTAACGTATTGATCAATCTCCCAAACAGAGTTGTCTTCCCTTGCAGTCCAAACTATCTTAGACTGGATAACCTGCTCTAATACGTCAGACTAGACTGGATAACCTGCTCTAATACGTCAGACTCATACTCGAACCTACGTCACTCCTTTTCTGACTTGCATAGCATAGAAATATAAATCATAGAACTAGTTCTATGTATAAATAGACTAGAATGGCCGTCACGTGACCCGCGACATGTAAATACGGCCGTCATCTTTGTGCATTGATTCTGTTGACGTCGCGCGCGGTGAACTCAATGAATCCAGCTTCGTTTTACGTTACGCTTGAAAGAAAGAAGGGTCGTAAAACAACCCATTGCCATACATACTCACAGGTTTTGTTCTACCAGTTTGTAAAACTTAATATATATCTTCATTCTCCAATTTAATGGAATGACTCTCGAAGCGAAGCCGTTTATAGGCGTTGTACTGGCAGCCACGATGAAACATAACATATTAAGTATGCCATGTCTGCATGTCCAAATGAACTTATTATTTTCATCTACAAATTAAAGACACTGAATGGATGGGCCATGATTGTGGTATTTTATTTTTGAATTTATGGAATCTCGATGATCGACAAAGCACACAAATAAAATATGCTAGTCCGTCCAGCAAAAAGATAGGCGTACAGGCCTAGGCAGGCTCAATACTGACAATAGGATAGGCACAGTTGCGAACTTGCGTACGAAAGAATGTTTTCAAACCAGGCCGGCATTTAGGCCTATACTGCATTTTAATGTTACCGGTAGGTAAGTTATTTCCTTTTGTGTATTAAAATATTTCTTCAGTCCCTTTTTTATACAGACGACCGTAGTTTATTATTCTGAGAGACTAAGATAAGAAGAGTAGGTCAACCGGTACTATTTCAGTAACGTACCTCTACCAGTTCCTGTGATCGTAGAGACTTGAAATTTTCAGGGGGTGTCCACGGGGACTAGACATGACCTCACACGAAATTTCAGCCGAATCGGTCAATAACTTTTTTTATTTTACCGTAGTTTAGCTTCTATAACAGATAAATTTATCCGATTTTGACGCCATTTTGTTTGTTGACTATTTAGGCTCAACATTTTCAACATCTAAAGGCATATTATAATCATCACCATATCACCATTCCTGGAAACCGTGGATGGGACATATGTAGAAGTGGAAGCTTGAATGATTGCTGTGTCGTCCATTCCAACTACATTGCCACTGCAATGGTAGGGTGACCCACCATAAATAAATATCTCCATATATCTCGACAATTTCGCCACAATATTTATATATATGCCAAGCCTCAAATCAGTTTCACACAATTATAGTCACTAAATAAACGATCATGTTGTACTTAATAAGCTATGACCATTAATCATCTATAAATAATAGACTGAAAACTGGTTCCATGTGTCGTCCATAACATCCAGACACTCTTGAGTAAAAGATAGGTTACGTGCCCTTGTTTTGAAATTAGTCTCGCTTAACCAGTCTATCGACCATTCTAGGGCTGATTGACAGGTCGGGATAATCAAGACTACTTTTTTACGAAACATAACAGAAAGCTAGAACAAGAAATTGAATTTAGAAATGAGCACGTTAGCTAGCTAAACAATTGTTTTAAGAAGCTTGTAAAAGTAAAATGAAACTACTGCTAGTATCATGTTCCTGTCTAACCCGAGTGCTTCAGAGATATTATTTGTACTAAACCGAAAGATGCCGCTCTTAACGGTACAGTTAATGATAAAGTAATTTAAAAAATGTTAAACGAACGTAATTTCTAAATATGCTGTAATAACCAAGAAGCTTAATTTTACTGCTATTCAAAATCGTCAACAATAAATTTTTTACGGCTGTAATAGTTGATAGATTTGTAGAGAATTGCACGTGTCAGAAAGTTGGACTCGACACGGCGAATGTGCACGCTTCAGTGGTAGTCTCGAACTATCAGCGGTTGACTGTATTTCTGTAGGTGCATGGGTCACCCTAGCAATGGACCCACTTGTACTTGTTCCAGCGCGTGATATAAGGCGTCTAAATGCAGCCTTAATTAAAGTGAATAACAGTGGGGTTATTATTCCAGCCACCTACAAAGAAAAGTTAAAAACTTGATTATACAACAAATAAATGGTTATTATCTTTCAAGAGCACTAATGAATTTTGTTTTATTGCCTTTCAGGTGTGTGTTTTTCAATATGCCACTTCTTAAATTTCATTGTTGAACTTGATGACATACAAGCAGGATTTCAGGAAGAGCTGTATCGTGTAAAACCATAAAATTGAGAGGACAGTTACCCTCATTGCCATTGGATACCTCTTTTTTACCAGCTGGAATCTCAATGAATTTCCACTTTTGGCTACAATACATGTATGTTATATGTTTTAATCAAGAATATAATGATTACAATAATATCAAAGACTTGTCTTATTTTTTTTATATATTAGCAAACACAACAGGGCTACATTTAAATTTGTTTATTCAAATAAATGTTTGTGGATGTGATATTTGCCCATATATATTTTATAAAAATCTTACCAATTCTACGTACAGCATTGAAAAATAGTTCTAAGTGATCTTGGCTTAATTTATATGTCAGTAGATATTTGAGTGGGTGCACATCAGTATAAAAGAGATCTGAAGACAAACCAAGGATGCTGTCTATATTTATGACCATTCCCATAAATCCTGTTTTCCTGAAATTAACAGCATTTAAAGAGATTATTATTCTTTGTTTGTAAAAGATACAAGAAAAATACAATTGTTAATGATTCCTATTTTCAGTTATAAGTTTGTGTAAAAGTTCAACTTGAATAAAATATTTTCATTTAATATATTTTATGCCAAGGCAGAAATATGCCAATATACGTAAGCTACGGTAAGCTTATAAACTGATGACTTCATTAAAGATAATAATGATAACCCATTATAATAACATAACCAAGCATTCAATGAAGATATATGTTTATGTAGTAAAAAGAAAAAACAGAAATTAAATACAACTCTTTAACAAAACTGTTAAACAAAATAAATATCTTTTAATTACTAATAATTACAGTTTATGTTCAGATACCATTAGTGAAATAGATATGTAAACAATAATAATTGACAATTTTATGGACCAAAAACCTTGAAAAGTGACCTGCTGAAAATCGCCTATTTCTCCGCAACTGAACAAGTTAGAAATCATTTTGTGATATCTATATGATCGTATGGGATCATTCTATTAGTTGATTGGAATCAAATATCATAATTTTAAAAACATTACAAATCGGACTCATTTGAATAAAATATCTGTTTTGAAGGCTATAAATACATTTTTTGCCCAAATGGCGCCATTTCCGGTGACATTGAAAATGGTAAATTGGTTTAAACTAGTCAATATTGACATTACACGTCAATGGTGTCACTTTTATGAAAATCCAATAATAATTGGCTCTTTTACAGGCAAAATAGCGTAAAAAGTGACTCATGCAAAATTGACCATTTCTCGGCAACTGCTCATATTACAAACTAAGTTTCACATACATTCTCTTCGTATGGATTATTGCTACAAGTTTATGAAAGTTGTGAAAAAATATTTTAAAATATGAAAAGCCTGAATGGGTTGTAAATAGCTCATTTTTACACCTTTTTTCACCTTTAAATCGAAATGGCGCAAATACAAAACCAAAATTAAAAAAAAGCGAGTCCGAGATTTTTTGCGCCTTTTGTAGGGGCATTTATCTTCATCTATCAGATTTGCAAAAATTAACATTTGCTATTGAAAAGACGTTCCGACTCGACAAAATTGTAGTTTTTAGTAAATTTGCGTCACATCCGGTGCCGATAGAAAACTTTACCGGTAATAAAAAAATTGAGAATTTGCACTATGGAGCATATGAACCTTGTTTTATAAAAATCGGACAATAAATAATTAACCTAGAACCGATAAAATGGATTAGCCAATAGCGGTGAAGAAAAATTATCGAGACAAAAAATGTTCACATTTTTGCTCAAATCAGACGACCCCTTAACCCTGGGTAAAATGCCATAAAAAATTATTTATTAATAAAAAAGTTTTTTGTCAAAATTTAAATTTTCAAAATTTGGTGCCTAATATCTCCGAAGATTCGTCGAAAATCAAAAATCTAAACTACCGTAGCCATGTGCCCTGTCTCAGGCTATGTCAAAATGTATCCAATGTTAAAATCCAACCATTATTGTTAATATTACGGCAATATTTAAAAAAAAAAACAACTTGGCGATTTCGGACATTTTGCATTGTCACACAGAACGTTCGAAATAGCTTTAATCTTTAAGTCACACCCACTTTCCCAGGAAAACCGAAGACATCGAATCGATCCGACAAGTAGTTTCTGAGATATGCTCAAGTGGGAAAAAAAATAATAATAATAAGAAGAACTAGAACTGCGAAGCAGTAATGACGGGTTTCACCGGTGCCACGTTACCCTTGAACTTATGTCACTTCCGGTACCAATGAAACCGTTAAACAGGTTTCCACATAAGCATTGCACACATGAAATAAAATGGACGCAGAAACAACCAAATCCAGCAATCAATTCATTTGCTACATGTCAGTGATCCTGTCAAAATTACATTACTTCCGGTGATAATGAAAATGTTAAATTGGTTTATGAAATCAGAAATAGCATCATCACATGGTGAAAATTTTATGTAAATCCTATAATAATTGCCACCTTTATAGACCAAAAACCTTGAAAAATGACTTGTAGAAAATCGCCTATTTCTCTGCAACCGTACAAGTTAGAAACCATTTTGAGGTATCTGTATGATCGAATGAGTTCATTCTATTTGTTGATTGGAATCAAATATCATAATTTTAAAAACATTACAAATCTGATTCATTCGAATAAAATATCTGTTTTGAAGGCTAAAAATACAGTTTTTGCCAAAATGACGTTACTTCCGGTGATAATGAAAATCTTAAATTACTTGTATGAAATCGTAAATGGCATTATGTATCACACAGTGAAAATTTCATGAAAATCGAATAATAATTGACACTTTTATTGACAAAAAACCTTAAAAAGTGACCTGTTGAAAATTGCCTATTTCTCCGCAACTGAACAAGTTAGAAACCATTTTGTGATATCTATATGATCGTAAGGGTTCATTGTATTAGTTGATTTGAATCAAATATCAAAATTTTAAACAAATAACAAATATGACTCATTTGAATAAATTACTGGTTTCGAAGGCTATAAATACAATTTTTGCCCAAATTACGTCATTTCCGGTGATATTGAAAATGTTAAATTGGTTTGACCTAGTTAAAATTGACATTACACATCAAATGGTGTCACTTTTATGAAAATCGAATAATAATTGACTCTTTTACAGGCAAACTAGCGTAAAAAGTGACTCATGCATAATTGCCCATTTCTCGGCAAATGCGCATATTACAAATTAATTTTCAAATACATTCTCTTCGTATAGATTATTGCTACGAGTTTATGAAAGTTATGAAGTAATATTTTAAAATATGAAAACGCTGGATGGGTTGTAAATAGCTTAATTTTACACCTTTTTTCACCTTTTAATCGAAATAGCCCGAAAACGGAATCGAAATTAAAAAAACTGGTCCCAACATTTTGTGCGCCTTTAAAGGGCGCACAATTTCAGTTATACCAGATTTGAAAAAAATAATATTTGCTTTCAAAAATTGGTACCTAACTGTCAAAATTGTAGTTTTTTGTCAATTTACGCCACTTCCGGTGCCGACAGATAACACTATTGGTAACCAAAAAAATGACAATTGAGACAACGGAGCATATGAACTTTGTTTTATACAAATCGAACAATAAATAATTAATCTAGGACTGAAAAACTGAATTAGCCAATGGGGGCCAAGGAAAATTACCGAGACAAAAATTTTTCACATTTTTGCCCAAGTCAGAGGACTCGTTATATTTGTGTAAAACACGACTAAAAAATATTCATAAATAAAAAAGTTTTTTGTAAAAATTTAAATTTTCTAAATTTAGCGCCTAATATCTGCGAAGATTTGCCGAAAATCAAAAATCAAAAGTAGCGTAGCTATGTGCCCCGTCTCCGGCTATGCCAAAATGCATCGAAAGTTAAAATCCAATGATTATTGTTAAAATTACTGCAATATTTCTAAAAACGATAGCTTCGGTGATTTCGGACATTTCGCATTGTCGCAGAACGTTCAAAATAGCTTTATCCTCTAAGTCACACCCACTTTTCCGCTAAAACCGAAGAAATCGTAACGATCCGACAATCAGTTGCTGAGATCTACTCAAAACAAAAGAAGAACTAGAACTGCGAAGCAGTAATGACGGGTTTCACCGGTGCCACGTTACCCTTGAACTTATGTCACTTCCGGTACCAATGAAACCGTTAAACAGGTTTCCACATAAGCATTGCACACATGAAATAAAATGGACGCAGAAACAACCAAATCCAGCAATCAATTCATTTGCTACATGTCAGTGATCCTGTCAAAATTACATTACTTCCGGTGATAATGAAAATGTTAAATTGGTTTATGAAATCAGAAATAGCATCATCACATGTTGAAAATTTTATGTAAATCCTATAATAATTGCCACCTTTATAGACCAAAAACCTTGAAAAATGACTTGTAGAAAATCGCCTATTTCTCTGCAACCGTACAAGTTAGAAACCATTTTGAGGTATCTGTATGATCGAATGAGTTCATTCTATTTGTTGATTGGAATCAAATATCATAATTTTAAAAACATTACAAATCTGATTCATTTGAATAAAATATCTGTTTTGAAGGCTAAAAATACAGTTTTTGCCAAAATGACGTTACTTCCGGTGATAATGAAAATCTTAAATTACTTGTATGATATCGTAAATGGCATTATGTATCACACAGTGAAAATTTCATGAAAATCGAATAATAATTGACACTTTTATTGACAAAAAAACCTTAAAAAGTGACCTGTTGAAAATTGCCTATTTCTCCGCAACTGAACAAGTTAGAAACCATTTTGTGATATCTATATGATCGTAAGGGTTCATTGTATTAGTTGATTTGAATCAAATATCAAAATTTTAAACAAATAACAAATATGACTCATTTGAATAAATTACTGGTTTCGAAGGCTATAAATACAATTTTTGCCCAAATTACGTCATTTCCGGTGATATTGAAAATGTTAAATTGGTTTGACCTAGTTAAAATTGACATTACACATCAAATGGTGTCACTTTTATGAAAATCGAATAATAATTGACTCTTTTACAGGCAAACTAGCGTAAAAAGTGACTCATGCAAAATTGCCCATTTCTCGGCAACTGCGCATATTACAAATTAATTTTCACATACATTCTCTCCGTATAGATTATTGCTACGAGTTTATGAAAGTTACGAAGTAATATTTTAAAATATGAAAACGCTGGATGGGTTGTAAATAGCTTAATTTTACACCTTTTTTCACCTTTTAATCGAAATAGCCCGAAAACGGAATCGAAATTAAAAAACATGGTCCCAACATTTTGTGCGCCTTTAAAAGGCGCACAATTTCAGTTATACCAGATTTGAAAAAAATAATATTTGCTTTCGAAAAATGGTACCTAACTGTCAAAATTGTAGTTTTTTGTCAATTTACGCCACTTCCGGTGCCGACAGATAACACTATTGGTAACAAAAAAAATGACAATTGAGACAACGGGGCATATGAACTTTGTTTTATACAAATCGAACAATAAATAATTAATCTAGGACTGAAAAACTGAATTAGCCAATGGGGGCCAAGGAAAATTACCGAGACAAAAAATTTTCACATTTTTGCCCAAGTCAGAGGACTCGTTATATTTGTGTAAAACACGATTAAAAAATATTCATAAATAAAAAAGTTTTTTGTAAAAATTTAAATTTTCTAAATTTAGCGCCTAATATCTGCGAAGATTTGCCGAAAATCAAAAATCAAAAGTAGCGTAGCTATGTGCCCCGTCTCCGGCTATGCCAAAATGCATCGAAAGTTAAAATCCAATGATTATTGTTAAAATTACTGCAATATTTCTAAAAACGATAGCTTCGGTGATTTCGGACATTTCGCATTGTCGCAGAACGTTCAAAATAGCTTTATCCTCTAAGTCACACCCACTTTTCCGATAAAACCGAAGAAATCGTAACGATCCGACAATCAGTTGCTGAGATCTACTCAAAACAAAAGAAGAATAATAATAATAACTAGAACTGCGAAGCAGTAATGACGGGTTTCACCGGTGCCACGTTACCCTTGAACTTATGTCACTTCCGGTACCAATGAAACCGTTAAACAGGTTTCCACATAAGCATTGCACACATGAAATAAAATGGACGCAGAAACAACCAAATCCAGCAATCAATTCATTTGCTACATGTCAGTGATCCTGTCAAAATTACATTACTTCCGGTGATAATGAAAATGTTAAATTGGTTTATGAAATCAGAAATAGCATGATCACATGGTGAAAATTTTATGTAAATCCTATAATAATTGCCACCTTTATAGACCAAAAACCTTGAAAAATGACTTGTAGAAAATCGCCTATTTCTCTGCAACCGTACAAGTTAGAAACCATTTTGAGGTATCTGTATGATCGAAGGAGTTCATTCTATTTGTTGATTGGAATCAAATATCATAATTTTAAAAACATTACAAATCTGATTCATTTGAATAAAATATCTGTTTTGAAGGCTAAAAATACAGTTTTTGCCAAAATGACGTTACTTCCGGTGATAATGAAAATCTGAAATTACTTGTATGAAATCGTAAATGGCATTATGTATCACACAGTGAAAATTTCATGAAAATCGAATAATAATTGAGACTTTTATTGACAAAAAACCTTAAAAAGTGACCTGTTGAAAATTGCTTATTTCTCCGCAACTGAACAAGTTAGAAACCATTTTGTGATATCTATATGATCGTAAGGGGTCATTGTATTAGTTGATTTGAATCAAATATCAAAATTTTAAACAAATAACAAATATGACTCATTTGAATAAATTACTGGTTTCGAAGGCTATAAATACAATTTTTGCCCAAATTACGTCATTTCCGGTGATATTGAAAGGGTTAATTTGGTTTGACCTAGTTAAAATTGACATTACACATCAAATGGTGTCACTTTTATGAAAATCGAATAATAATTGACTCTTTTACAGGCAAACTAGCGTAAAAAGTGACTCATGCAAAATTGCCCATTTCTCGGCAACTGCGCATATTACAAATTAATTTTCACATACATTCTCTCCGTATAGATTATTGCTACGAGTTTATGAAAGTTACGAAGTAATATTTTAAAATATGAAAACGCTGGATGGGTTGTAAATAGCTTAATTTTACACCTTTTTTCACCTTTTAATCGAAATAGCCCGAAAACGGAATCGAAATTAAAAAAACTGGTCCCAACATTTTGTGCGCCTTTAAAGGGCGCACAATTTCAGTTATACCAGATTTGAAAACAATAATATTTGCTTTCGAAAAATGGTACCTAACTGTCAAAATTGTAGTTTTTTGTCAATTTACGCCACTTCCGGTGCCGACAGATAACACTATTGGTAACAAAAAAAATGACAATTGAGACAACGGAGCATATGAACTTTGTTTTATACAAATCGAACAATAAATAATTAATCTAGGACTGAAAAACTGAATTAGCCAATGGGGGCCAAGGAAAATTACCGAGACAAAAAATTTTCACATTTTTGCCCAAGTCAGAGGGCTCGTTATATTTGTGTAAAACACGACTAAAAAATATTCATAAATAAAAAAGTTTTTTGTAAAAATTTAAATTTTCTAAATTTAGCGCCTAATATCTGCGAAGATTTGCCGAAAATCAAAAATCAAAAGTAGCGCAGCTATGTGCCCTGTCTCCAGCTATGCCAAAATGTATCGAAAGTTAAAATCCCATGATTATTGTTAAAATTACCGCAATATTTGTAAAAACGATAACTTCGGTGATTTCGGTGATTTCGCATTGTCGCAGAACGTTCAAAATAGCTTTATCCTCTAAGTCACACCCACTTTCCCAGTAAAACCGAAGAAATCGTAACGATGCGACAAGTAGTTGCTGAGATCTACTCAAAACAAAAGAAGAATAATAATAATAATAAGAACTAGAACTGCGATGCAGTAATGACGGGTTTCACCGGTGCCACTTTACCCTAAACATGTTACTTCCCGTACCAATGAAACCATTAAACAGGTTTCCACATAAGCATTGCACACATCAAATAAAATGGACGCCGAATCAACAAAATCCAGCAATATCAATTCATTTTATACATTTGTTACATGTAAGTGTACTGTACTTCCGGTGATAATGAAAATGTTCAATTACTTTTATGAAATCAGAAATGACATAGGGCATCACATGGTGAAAATTGTATGTAAATCGAATAACAATTGCCACTTTTATAGACCAAAAACCTTGAAAAATGACTTGTAGAAAATCGCCTATTTCTCTGCAACCGTACAAGTTAGAAACCATTTTGAGGTATCTGTATGATCGAATGAGTTCATTCTATTTGTTGATTGGAATCAAATATCATAATTTTAAAAACATTACAAATCTGATTCATTTGAATAAAATATCTGTTTTGAAGGCTAAAAATACAGTTTTTGCCAAAATGACGTTACTTCCGGTGATAATGAAAATCTTAAATTACTTGTATGAAATCGTAAATGGCATTAGGTATCACACAATGAAAATTTCATGAAAATCGAATAATAATTGACACTTTTATTGACAAAAAACCTTAAAAAGTGACCTGTTGAAAATTGCCTATTTCTCCGCAACTGAACAAGTTAGAAACCATTTTGTGATATCTATATGATCGTAAGGGTTCATTGTATTAGTTGATTTGAATCAAATATCAAAATTTTAAACAAATAACAAATATGACTCATTTGAATAAATTACTGGTTTCGAAGGCTATAAATACAATTTTTGCCCAAATTACGTCATTTCCGGTGATATTGAAAATGTTAAATTGGTTTGACCTAGTTAAAATTGACATTACACATCAAATGGTGTCACTTTTATGAAAATCGAATAATAATTGACTCTTTTACAGGCAAACAAGCGTAAAAAGTGACTCATGCAAAATTGCCCATTTCTCGGCAACTGCGCATATTACAAATTAATTTTCACATACATTCTCTCCGTATAGATTATTGCTACGAGTTTATGAAAGTTACGAAGTAATATTTTAAAATATGAAAACGCTGGATGGGTTGTAAATAGCTTAATTTTACACCTTTTTTCACCTTTTAATCGAAATAGCCCGAAAACGGAATCGAAATTAAAAAAACTGGTTCCAACATTTTGTGCGCCTTTAAAGGGCGCACAATTTCAGTTATACCAGATTTGAAAAAAATAATATTTGCTTTCGAAAAATGGTACCTAACTGTCAAAATTGTAGTTTTTTGTCAATTTACGCCACTTCCGGTGCCGACAGATAACACTATTGGTAACAAAAAAAATGACAATTGAGACAACGGAGCATATGAACTTTGTTTTATACAAATCGAACAATAAATAATTAATCTAGGACTGAAAAACTGAATTAGCCAATTGGGGCCAAGGAAAATTACCGAGACAAAAATTTTTCACATTTTTGCCCAAGTCAGAGGACTCGTTATATTTGTGTAAAACACGACTAAAAAATATTCATAAATAAAAAAGTTTTTTGTAAAAATTTAAATTTTCTAAATTTAGCGCCTAATATCTGCGAAGATTTGCCGAAAATCAAAAATCAAAAGTAGCGTAGCTATGTGCCCCGTCTCCGGCTATGCCAAAATGCATCGAAAGTTAAAATCCAATGATTATTGTTAAAATTACTGCAATATTTCTAAAAACGATAGCTTCGGTGATTTCGGACATTTCGCATTGTCGCAGAACGTTCAAAATAGCTTTATCCTCTAAGTCACACCCACTTTTTCAGTCAAACTGAAGAAATCGTAACGATCCGACAATCAGTTGCTGAGATCTACTCAAAACAAAAGAAGAATAATAATAATAATAAGAACTAGAACTGCGAAGCAGTAATGACGGGTTTCACCGGTGCCACGTTACCCTTGAACTTATGTCACTTCCGGTACCAATGAAACCGTTAAACAGGTTTCCACATAAGCATTGCACACATGAAATAAAATGGACGCAGAAACAACCAAATCCAGCAATCAATTCATTTGCTACATGTCAGTGATCCTGTCAAAATTACATTACTTCCGGTGATAATGAAAATGTTAAATTGGTTTATGAAATCAGAAATAGCATCATCACATGGTGAAAATTTTATGTAAATCCTATAATAATTGCCACCTTTATAGACCAAAAACCTTGAAAAATGACTTGTAGAAAATCGCCTATTTCTCTGCAACCGTACAAGTTAGAAACCATTTTGAGGTATCTGTATGATCGAATGAGTTCATTCTATTTGTTGATTGGAATCAAATATCATAATTTTAAAAACATTACAAATCTGATTCATTTGAATAAAATATCTGTTTTGAAGGCTAAAAATACAGTTTTTGCCAAAATGACGTTACTTCCGGTGATAATGAAAATCTTAAATTACTTGTATGAAATCGTAAATGGCATTATGTATCACACAGTGAAAATTTCGTGAAAATCGAATAATAATTGACACTTTTATTGACAAAAAACATTAAAAAGTGACCTGTTGAAAATTGCCTATTTCTCCGCAACTGAACAAGTTAGAAACCATTTTGTGATATCTATATGATCGTAAGGGTTCATTGTATTAGTTGATTTGAATCAAATATCAAAATTTTAAACAAATAACAAATATGACTCATTTGAATAAATTACTGGTTTCGAAGGCTATAAATACAATTTTTGCCCAAATTACGTCATTTCTGGTGATATTGAAAATGTTAAATTGGTTTGACCTAGTTAAAATTGACATTACACATCAAATGGTGTCACTTTTATGAAAATCGAATAATAATTGACTCTTTTACAGGCAAACTAGCGTAAAAAGTGACTCATGCAAAATTGCCCATTTCTCGGCAACTGCGCATATTACAAATTAATTTTCACATACATTCTCTCCGTATAGATTATTGCTACGAGTTTATGAAAGTTACGAAGTAATATTTTAAAATATGAAAACGCTGGATGGGTTGTAAATAGCTTAATTTTACACCTTTTTTCACCTTTTAATCGAAATAGCCCGAAAACGGAATCGAAATTAAAAAAACTGGTCCCAACATTTTGTGCGCCTTTAAAGGGCGCACAATTTCAATTATACCAGATTTGAAAAAAATAATATTTGCTTTCGAAAAATGGTACCTAACTGTCAAAATTGTAGTTTTTTGTCAATTTACGCCACTTCCGGTGCCGACAGATAACACTATTGGTAACAAAAAAAATGACAATTGAGACAACGGAGCATATGAACTTTGTTTTATACAAATCGAACAATAAATAATTAATCTAGGACTGAAAAACTGAATTAGCCAATGGGGGCCAAGGAAAATTACCGAGACAAAAAATTTTCACATTTTTGCCCAAGTCAGAGGACTCGTTATATTTGTGTAAAACACGACTAAAAAAATATTCATAAATAAAAAAGTTTTTTGTAAAAATTTAAATTTTCTAAATTTAGCGCCTAATATCTGCGAAGATTTGCTGAAAATCAAAAATCAAAAGTAGCGTAGCTATGTGCCCCGTCTCCGGCTATGCCAAAATGCATCGAAAGTTAAAATCCAATGATTATTGTTAAAATTACTGCAATATTTCTAAAAACGATAGCTTCGGTGATTTCGGACATTTCGCATTGTCGCAGAACGTTCAAAATAGCTTTATCCTCTAAGTCACACCCACTTTTCCGATAAAACCGAAGAAATCGTAACGATCCGACAATCAGTTGCTGAGATCTACTCAAAACAAAAGAAGAATAATAATAATAAGAATAATAATTTTAACAAAAACAATAGTGTTTCACACAAGCTACGCAGTGTGAAACCCTAACTAGAACTGCGAAGCAGTAATGACGGGTTTCACCTGTGCCACGTTACCCTTGAACTTATGTCACTTCCGGTACCAAAATTACATTACTTCCGGTGATAATGAAAATGTTAAATTGGTTTATGAAATCAGAAATAGCATCATCACATGGTGAAAATTTTATGTAAATCCTATAATAGTTGCCACCTTTATAGACCAAAAACCTTGAAAAATGACTTGTAGAAAATCGCCTATTTCTCTGCAACCGTACAAGTTAGAAACCATTTTGAGGTATCTGTATGATCGAATGAGTTCATTCTATTTGTTGATTGGAATCAAATATCATCATTTTAAAAACATTACAAATCTGATTCATTTGAATAAAATATCTGTTTTGAAGGCTAAAAATACAGTTTTTGCCAAAATGACGTTACTTCCGGTGATAATGAAAATCTTAAATTACTTGTATGAAATCGTAAATGGCATTAGGTATCACACAATGAAAATTTCATGAAAATCGAACAATAATTGACACTTTTATTGACAAAAAACCTTAAAAAGTGACCTGTTGAAAATTGCCTATTTCTCCGCAACTGAACAAGTTAGAAACCATTTTGTGATATCTATATGATCGTAAGGGTTCATTGTATTAGTTCATTTGAATCAAATATCAAAATTTTAAACAAATAACAAATATGACTCATTTGAATAAATTACTGGTTTCGAAGGCTATAAATACAATTTTTGCCCAAATTACGTCATTTCCGGTGATATTGAAAATGTTAAATTGGTTTGACCTAGTTAAAATTGACATTACACATCAAATGGTGTCACTTTTATGAAAATCGAATAATAATTGACTCTTTTACAGGCAAACTAGCGTAAAAAGTGACTCATGCAAAATTGCCCATTTCTCGGCAACTGCGCATATTACAAATTAATTTTCACATACATTCTCTCCGTATAGATTATTGCTACGAGTTTATGAAAGTTACGAAGTAATATTTTAAAATATGAAAACGCTGGATGGGTTGTAAATAGCTTAATTTTACACCTTTTTTCACCTTTTAATCGAAATAGCCCGAAAACGGAATCGAAATTAAAAAAACTGGTTCCAACATTTTGTGCGCCTTTAAAGGGCGCACAATTTCAGTTATACCAGATTTGAAAAAAATAATATTTGCTTTCGAAAAATGGTACCTAACTGTCAAAATTGTAGTTTTTTGTCAATTTACGCCACTTCCGGTGCCGACAGATAACACTATTGGTAACAAAAAAAATGACAATTGAGACAACGGAGCATATGAACTTTGTTTTATACAAATCGAACAATAAATAATTAATCTAGGACTGAAAAACTGAATTAGCCAATTGGGGCCAAGGAAAATTACCGAGACAAAAATTTTTCACATTTTTGCCCAAGTCAGAGGACTCGTTATATTTGTGTAAAACACGACTAAAAAATATTCATAAATAAAAAAGTTTTTTGTAAAAATTTAAATTTTCTAAATTTAGCGCCTAATATCTGCGAAGATTTGCCGAAAATCAAAAATCAAAAGTAGCGTAGCTATGTGCCCCGTCTCCGGCTATGCCAAAATGCATCGAAAGTTAAAATCCAATGATTATTGTTAAAATTACTGCAATATTTCTAAAAACGATAGCTTCGGTGATTTCGGACATTTCGCATTGTCGCAGAACGTTCAAAATAGCTTTATCCTCTAAGTCACACCCACTTTTTCAGTAAAACTGAAGAAATCGTAACGATCCGACAATCAGTTGCTGAGATCTACTCAAAACAAAAGAAGAATAATAATAATAATAAGAATAATAATTTTAACAAAAACAATAGTGTTTCACACAAGCTACGCAGTGTGAAACCCTAATAATAATTTTAACAAAAACAATAGTGTTTCACACAAGCTTCGCAGTGTGAAACCCTAATAATTTTAACAAAAACAATAGTGTTTCACACAAGCTACGCAGTGTGAAACCCTAACTAGAACTGCGAAGCAGTAATGACGGGTTTCACCGGTGCCACGTTACCCTTGAACTTATGTCACTTCCGGTACCAATGAAACCGTTAAACAGGTTTCCACATAAGCATTGCACACATGAAATAAAATGGACGCAGAAACAACCAAATCCAGCAATCAATTCATTTGCTACATGTCAGTGATCCTGTCAAAATTACATTACTTCCGGTGATAATGAAAATGTTAAATTGGTTTATGAAATCAGAAATAGCATGATCACATGGTGAAAATTTTATGTAAATCCTATAATAATTGCCACCTTTATAGACCAAAAACCTTGAAAAATGACTTGTAGAAAATCGCCTATTTCTCTGCAACCGTACAAGTTAGAAACCATTTTGAGGTATCTGTATGATCGAAGGAGTTCATTCTATTTGTTGATTGGAATCAAATATCATAATTTTAAAAACATTACAAATCTGATTCATTTGAATAAAATATCTGTTTTGAAGGCTAAAAATACAGTTTTTGCCAAAATGACGTTACTTCCGGTGATAATGAAAATCTGAAATTACTTGTATGAAATCGTAAATGGCATTATGTATCACACAGTGAAAATTTCATGAAAATCGAATAATAATTGAGACTTTTATTGACAAAAAACCTTAAAAAGTGACCTGTTGAAAATTGCTTATTTCTCCGCAACTGAACAAGTTAGAAACCATTTTGTGATATCTATATGATCGTAAGGGGTCATTGTATTAGTTGATTTGAATCAAATATCAAAATTTTAAACAAATAACAAATATGACTCATTTGAATAAATTACTGGTTTCGAAGGCTATAAATACAATTTTTGCCCAAATTACGTCATTTCCGGTGATATTGAAAGGGTTAATTTGGTTTGACCTAGTTAAAATTGACATTACACATCAAATGGTGTCACTTTTATGAAAATCGAATAATAATTGACTCTTTTACAGGCAAACTAGCGTAAAAAGTGACTCATGCAAAATTGCCCATTTCTCGGCAACTGCGCATATTACAAATTAATTTTCACATACATTCTCTCCGTATAGATTATTGCTACGAGTTTATGAAAGTTACGAAGTAATATTTTAAAATATGAAAACGCTGGATGGGTTGTAAATAGCTTAATTTTACACCTTTTTTCACCTTTTAATCGAAATAGCCCGAAAACGGAATCGAAATTAAAAAAACTGGTCCCAACATTTTGTGCGCCTTTAAAGGGCGCACAATTTCAGTTATACCAGATTTGAAAACAATAATATTTGCTTTCGAAAAATGGTACCTAACTGTCAAAATTGTAGTTTTTTGTCAATTTACGCCACTTCCGGTGCCGACAGATAACACTATTGGTAACAAAAAAAATGACAATTGAGACAACGGAGCATATGAACTTTGTTTTATACAAATCGAACAATAAATAATTAATCTAGGACTGAAAAACTGAATTAGCCAATGGGGGCCAAGGAAAATTACCGAGACAAAAAATTTTCACATTTTTGCCCAAGTCAGAGGGCTCGTTATATTTGTGTAAAACACGACTAAAAAATATTCATAAATAAAAAAGTTTTTTGTAAAAATTTAAATTTTCTAAATTTAGCGCCTAATATCTGCGAAGATTTGCCGAAAATCAAAAATCAAAAGTAGCGCAGCTATGTGCCCTGTCTCCAGCTATGCCAAAATGTATCGAAAGTTAAAATCCCATGATTATTGTTAAAATTACCGCAATATTTGTAAAAACGATAACTTCGGTGATTTCGGACATTTCGCATTGTCGCAGAACGTTCAAAATAGCTTTATCCTCTAAGTCACACCCACTTTCCCAGTAAAACCGAAGAAATCGTAACGATGCGACAAGTAGTTGCTGAGATCTACTCAAAACAAAAGAAGAATAATAATAATAATAAGAACTAGAACTGCGATGCAGTAATGACGGGTTTCACCGGTGCCACTTTACCCTAAACATGTTACTTCCCGTACCAATGAAACCATTAAACAGGTTTCCACATAAGCATTGCACACATCAAATAAAATGGACGCCGAATCAACAAAATCCAGCAATATCAATTCATTTTATACATTTGTTACATGTAAGTGTACTGTACTTCCGGTGATAATGAAAATGTTCAATTACTTTTATGAAATCAGAAATGACATAGGGCATCACATGGTGAAAATTGTATGTAAATCGAATAACAATTGCCACTTTTATAGACCAAAAACCTTGAAAAGTGACTTGTAGAAAATCGCCTATTTCTCTGCAACCGTACAAGTTAGAAACCATTTTCTGGTATCTGTATGATCGTATGGGTTCAATCTATTTGCTGATTGGAATCAAATATCATAATTTTAAAAACAATACAAATAAGACTCATTTGAAAAAAATATCTGTTTTGAAGGCTAAAAATACAGTTTTTGCCAAAATGACGTTACTTCCGGTGATAATGAAAATGTTAAATTAGTTCTATGAAATCATAAATGACACAAGATATCATATGGTGAAAATTTTATGAAAATCGAATAATAACTGACACTTTTATAGACCAAAAACCTTGAAAAGTGACTTAAGGAAAATCGCCCATTTCTCTGCAACCGTACAAGTTAGAAACCATTTTGTGGTATCTGTATGATCGTATGGGTTCAATCTATTTGATCAATAGAATCAAATATCATAATTTGAAAAAAATAACAAATACGAATCATTTGAATAAAATATTGTTTTTTGAAGGCTAAAATTTAAGTTTTGAGCAAATGACGTCATTTCCGGTGGCAGCGCAAGGGGTAAAATGGTTTGACATAGTCCACTATGGCATTAGGCATCCAATGGCGAAAGAAAATTGAAAATCGAATAATAATTGATTCTTTTACAGCCAAAATTACGTGAAAAGTGACTCATGCAAAATTGCCTATTTCTCGGCAACTGCTTATATTACAAACTAATTTTCACATACATTCTCTTCGTATGGATTATAGCTACAAGTTTATAAAAGTTACGTAAAAATATTTTAAAATCTGAAAAGCCTGAATGAGTTGTAAATAGGTCAATTTTACGCCTTTTTTCACCTCTTAATCCAATTTGCTAGAAAATGAAAAAGAAATTAAAAAAACTGCTTCCGACATTTTTTGCGCCTTTAAAGGACACACTCTTTGAGTCATATAATTTTTCAAAAAAATAATATTTGTTTTCAAAAAATGGTACCTAACTGTCAAAATTGTAGTTTTTGGTAAAATTATGCCACTTCCGGTGCCGACAGATAACACTTTTGGTAATAAAAAAAATGACAATTGAGACAACGAAGCATATGAACTTTGTTTTATACAAATCGAACAATAAAAAATTAAGCTAGGACTGAAAAACTGAATTAGCCAATGGAGGCCAAGGAAAATTACTGAGACAAAAATTTTTAACATTTTTGCGCAAGTCAGATGACTGTTTAATTCTGTGCACAACACGAGTAAAAAATATTCATCAATAAAAAAGTTTTTTGTAAAATTTTAAATTTCCGAAATTTGGCGCCTAATATCTTCGAATTTTTGCTGAAAATCAAAAATCGAAAGTAGCGCAGCTATGTGCCCTGTCTCCAGCTATGCCAAAATGTATCGAAAGTTAAAATCCCATGATTATTGTTAAAATTACCGCAATATTTGTAAAAACGATAACTTCGGTGATTTCGGACATTTCGCATTGTCGCAGAACGTTCAAAATAGCTTTATCCTCTAAGTCACACCCACTTTCCCAGTAAAACCGAAGAAATCGTAACGATGCGACAAGTAGTTGCTGAGATCTACTCAAAACAAAAGAAGAATAATAATAACTAGAACTGCGAAGCAGTAATGACGGGTTTCACCGGTGCCACGTTACCCTTGAACTTATGTCACTTCCGGTACCAATGAAACCGTTAAACAGGTTTCCACATAAGCATTGCACACATGAAATAAAATGGACGCAGAAACAACCAAATCCAGCAATCAATTCATTTGCTACATGTCAGTGATCCTGTCAAAATTACATTACTTCCGGTGATAATGAAAATGTTAAATTGGTTTATGAAATCAGAAATAGCATGATCACATGGTGAAAATTTTATGTAAATCCTATAATAATTGCCACCTTTATAGACCAAAAACCTTGAAAAATGACTTGTAGAAAATCGCCTATTTCTCTGCAACCGTACAAGTTAGAAACCATTTTGAGGTATCTGTATGATCGAAGGAGTTCATTCTATTTGTTGATTGGAATCAAATATCATAATTTTAAAAACATTACAAATCTGATTCATTTGAATAAAATATCTGTTTTGAAGGCTAAAAATACAGTTTTTGCCAAAATGACGTTACTTCCGGTGATAATGAAAATCTGAAATTACTTGTATGAAATCGTAAATGGCATTATGTATCACACAGTGAAAATTTCATGAAAATCGAATAATAATTGAGACTTTTATTGACAAAAAACCTTAAAAAGTGACCTGTTGAAAATTGCTTATTTCTCCGCAACTGAACAAGTTAGAAACCATTTTGTGATATCTATATGATCGTAAGGGGTCATTGTATTAGTTGATTTGAATCAAATATCAAAATTTTAAACAAATAACAAATATGACTCATTTGAATAAATTACTGGTTTCGAAGGCTATAAATACAATTTTTGCCCAAATTACGTCATTTCCGGTGATATTGAAAGGGTTAATTTGGTTTGACCTAGTTAAAATTGACATTACACATCAAATGGTGTCACTTTTATGAAAATCGAATAATAATTGACTCTTTTACAGGCAAACTAGCGTAAAAAGTGACTCATGCAAAATTGCCCATTTCTCGGCAACTGCGCATATTACAAATTAATTTTCACATACATTCTCTCCGTATAGATTATTGCTACGAGTTTATGAAAGTTACGAAGTAATATTTTAAAATATGAAAACGCTGGATGGGTTGTAAATAGCTTAATTTTACACCTTTTTTCACCTTTTAATCGAAATAGCCCGAAAACGGAATCGAAATTAAAAAAACTGGTCCCAACATTTTGTGCGCCTTTAAAGGGCGCACAATTTCAGTTATACCAGATTTGAAAACAATAATATTTGCTTTCGAAAAATGGTACCTAACTGTCAAAATTGTAGTTTTTTGTCAATTTACGCCACTTCCGGTGCCGACAGATAACACTATTGGTAACAAAAAAAATGACAATTGAGACAACGGAGCATATGAACTTTGTTTTATACAAATCGAACAATAAATAATTAATCTAGGACTGAAAAACTGAATTAGCCAATGGGGGCCAAGGAAAATTACCGAGACAAAAAATTTTCACATTTTTGCCCAAGTCAGAGGGCTCGTTATATTTGTGTAAAACACGACTAAAAAATATTCATAAATAAAAAAGTTTTTTGTAAAAATTTAAATTTTCTAAATTTAGCGCCTAATATCTGCGAAGATTTGCCGAAACTCAAAAATCAAAAGTAGCGCAGCTATGTGCCCTGTCTCCAGCTATGCCAAAATGTATCGAAAGTTAAAATCCCATGATTATTGTTAAAATTACCGCAATATTTGTAAAAACGATAACTTCGGTGATTTCGGACATTTCGCATTGTCGCAGAACGTTCAAAATAGCTTTATCCTCTAAGTCACACCCACTTTCCCAGTAAAACCGAAGAAATCGTAACGATGCGACAAGTAGTTGCTGAGATCTACTCAAAACAAAAGAAGAATAATAATAATAATAAGAACTAGAACTGCGAAGCAGTAATGACGGGTTTCACCGGTGCCACGTTACCCTTGAACTGATGTCACTTCCGGTACCAATGAAACCGTTAAACAGGTTTCCACATAAGCATTGCACACATGAAATAAAATGGACGCAGAAACAACCAAATCCAGCAACCAATTCATTTGCTACATGTCAGTGATCCTGTCAAAATTACATTACTTCCGGTGATAATGAAAATGTTAAATTGGTTTATGAAATCAGAAATAGCATCATCACATGGTGAAAATTTAATGTAAATCCTATAATAATTGCCACCTTTATAGACCAAAAACCTTGAAAAATGACTTGTAGAAAATCGCCTATTTCTCTGCAACCGTACAAGTTAGAAACCATTTTGAGGTAACTGTATGATCCAATGAGTTCATTCTATTTGTTGATTGGAATCAAATATCATAATTTTAAAAACATTACAAATCTGATTCATTTGAATAAAATATCTGTTTTGAAGGCTAAAAATACAGTTTTTGCCAAAATGACGTTACTTCCGGTGATAATGAAAATCTTAAATTACTTGTATGAAATCGTAAATGGCATTATGTATCACACAGTGAAAATTTCATGAAAATCGAATAATAATTGACACTTTTATTGACAAAAAACCTTAAAAAGTGACCTGTTGAAAATTGCCTATTTCTCCGCAACTGAACAAGTTAGAAACCATTTTGTGATATCTATATGATCGTAAGGGTTCATTGTATTAGTTGATTTGAATCAAATATCAAAATTTTAAACAAATAACAAATATGACTCATTTGAATAAACTACTGGTTTCGAAGGCTATAAATACAATTTTTGCCCAAATTACGTCATTTCCGGTGATATTGAAAATGTTAAATTGGTTTGACCTAGTTAAAATTGACATTACACATCAAATGGTGTCACTTTTATGAAAATCGAATAATAATTGACTCTTTTACAGGCAAACTAGCGTAAAAAGTGACTCATGCAAAATTGCCCATTTCTCGGCAACTGCGCATATTACAAATTAATTTTCACATACATTCTCTCCGTATAGATTATTGCTACGAGTTTATGAAAGTTACGAAGTAATATTTTAAAATATGAAAACGCTGGATGGGTTGTAAATAGCTTAATTTTACACCTTTTTTCACCTTTTAATCGAAATAGCCCGAAAACGGAATCGAAATTAAAAAAAATGGTCCCAACATTTTGTGCGCCTTTAAAGGGCGCACAATTTCAGTTATACCAGATTTGAAAAAAATAATATTTGCTTTCGAAAAATGGTACCTAACTGTCAAAATTGTAGTTTTTTGTCAATTTACGCCACTTCCGGTGCCGACAGATAACACTATTGGTAACAAAAAAAATGACAATTGAGACAACGGGGCATATGAACTTTGTTTTATACAAATCGAACAATAAATAATTAATCTAGGACTGAAAAACTGAATTAGCCAATGGGGGCCAAGGAAAATTACCGAGACAAAAAATTTTCACATTTTTGCCCAAGTCAGAGGACTCGTTATATTTGTGTAAAACACGATTAAAAAATATTCATAAATAAAAAAGTTTTTTGTAAAAATTTAAATTTTCTAAATTTAGCGCCTAATATCTGCGAAGATTTGCCGAAAATCAAAAATCAAAAGTAGCGTAGCTATGTGCCCCGTCTCCGGCTATGCCAAAATGCATCGAAAGTTAAAATCCAATGATTATTGTTAAAATTACTGCAATATTTCTAAAAACGATAGCTTCGGTGATTTCGGACATTTCGCATTGTCGCAGAACGTTCAAAATAGCTTTATCCTCTAAGTCACACCCACTTTTCCGCTAAAACCGAAGAAATCGTAACGATCCGACAATCAGTTGCTGAGATCTACTCAAAACAAAAGAAGAATAATAATAATAAGAACTAGAACTGCGAAGCAGTAATGACGGGTTTCACTGGTGCCACGTTACCCTAAACATGTTACTTCCCGTACCAATGAAACCATTAAACAGGTTTCCACATAAGCATTGCACACATCAAATAAAATGGACGCCGAATCAACAAAATCCAGCAATATCAATTCATTTTATACATTTGTTACATGTAAGTGTACTGTACTTCCGGTGATAATGAAAATGTTCAATTACTTTTATGAAATCAGAAATGACATAGGGCATCACATGGTGAAAATTGTATGTAAATCGAATAACAATTGCCACTTTTATAGACCAAAAACCTTGAAAAGTGACTTGTAGAAAATCGCCTATTTCTCTGCAACCGTACAAGTTAGAAACCATTTTCTGGTATCTGTATGATCGTATGGGTTCAATCTATTTGCTGATTGGAATCAAATATCATAATTTTAAAAACAATACAAATAAGACTCATTTGAAAAAAATATCTGTTTTGAAGGCTAAAAATACAGTTTTTGCCAAAATGACGTTACTTCCGGTGATAATGAAAATGTTAAATTAGTTCTATGAAATCATAAATGACACAAGATATCATATGGTGAAAATTTTATGAAAATCGAATAATAACTGACACTTTTATAGACCAAAAACCTTGAAAAGTGACTTAAGGAAAATCGCCCATTTCTCTGCAACCGTACAAGTTAGAAACCATTTTGTGGTATCTGTATGATCGTATGGGTTCAATCTATTTGATCAATAGAATCAAATATCATAATTTGAAAAAAATAACAAATACGAATCATTTGAATAAAATATTGTTTTTTGAAGGCTAAAATTTAAGTTTTGAGCAAATGACGTCATTTCCGGTGGCAGCGCAAGGGGTAAAATGGTTTGACATAGTCCACTATGGCATTAGGCATCCAATGGCGAAAGAAAATTGAAAATCGAATAATAATTGATTCTTTTACAGCCAAAATTACGTGAAAAGTGACTCATGCAAAATTGCCTATTTCTCGGCAACTGCTTATATTACAAACTAATTTTCACATACATTCTCTTCGTATGGATTATAGCTACAAGTTTATAAAAGTTACGTAAAAATATTTTAAAATCTGAAAAGCCTGAATGAGTTGTAAATAGGTCAATTTTACGCCTTTTTTCACCTCTTAATCCAATTTGCTAGAAAATGAAAAAGAAATTAAAAAAACTGCTTCCGACATTTTTTGCGCCTTTAAAGGACACACTCTTTGAGTCATATAATTTTTCAAAAAAATAATATTTGTTTTCAAAAAATGGTACCTAACTGTCAAAATTGTAGTTTTTGGTAAAATTATGCCACTTCCGGTGCCGACAGATAACACTTTTGGTAATAAAAAAAATGACAATTGAGACAACGAAGCATATGAACTTTGTTTTATACAAATCGAACAATAAAAAATTAAGCTAGGACTGAAAAACTGAATTAGCCAATGGAGGCCAAGGAAAATTACTGAGACAAAAAATTTTAACATTTTTGCGCAAGTCAGATGACTCTTTAATTCTGTGCACAACACGAGTAAAAAATATTCATCAATAAAAAAGTTTTTTGTAAAATTTTAAATTTCCGAAATTTGGCGCCTAATATCTTCGAATTTTTGCTGAAAATCAAAAATCAAAAGTAGCGCAGCTATGTGCCCTGTCTCCAGCTATGCCAAAATGTATCGAAAGTTAAAATCCCATGATTATTGTTAAAATTACCGCAATATTTGTAAAAACGATAACTTCGGTGATTTCGGACATTTCGCATTGTCGCAGAACGTTCAAAATAGATTTATCCTCTAAGTCACACCCACTTTCCCAGTAAAACCGAAGAAATCGTAACGATGCGACAAGTAGTTGCTGAGATCTACTCAAAACAAAAGAAGAATAATAATAATAATAAGAACTAGAACTGCGAAGCAGTAATGACGGGTTTCACCGGTGCCACGTTACCCTAGAACTTATGTCACTTCCGGTACCAATGAAACCGTTAAACAGGTTTCCACATAAGCATTGCACACATAAAATAAAATGGACGCAGAAACAACCAAATCCAGCAATCAATTCATTTGCTACATGTCAGTGATCCTGTCAAAATTACATTACTTCCGGTGATAATGAAAATGTTTAATTGGTTTATGAAATCAGAAATAGCATCATCACATGGTGAAAATTTTATGTAAATCCTATAATAATTGCCACCTTTATAGACCAAAAACCTTGAAAAATGACTTGTAGAAAATCGCCTATTTCTCTGCAACCGTACAAGTTAGAAACCATTTTGAGGTATCTGTATGATCGAATGAGTTCATTCTATTTGTTGATTGGAATCAAATATGTTAATTTTAAAAACATTACAAATCTGATTCATTTGAATAAAATATCTGTTTTGAAGGCTAAAAATACAGTTTTTGCCAAAATGACGTTACTTCCGGTGATAATGAAAATCTTAAATTACTTGTATGAAATCGTAAATGGCATTATGTATCACACAGTGAAAATTTCATGAAAATCGAATAATAATTGACACTTTTATTGACAAAAAACCTTAAAAAGTGACCTGTTGAAAATTGCCTATTTCTCCGCAACTGAACAAGTTAGAAACCATTTTGTGATATCTATATGATCGTAAGGGTTCATTGTATTAGTTGATTTGAATCAAATATCAAAATTTTAAACAAATAACAAATATGACTCATTTGAATAAATTACTGGTTTCGAAGGCTATAAATACAATTTTTGCCCAAATTACGTCATTTCCGGTGATATTGAAAATGTTAAATTGGTTTGACCTAGTTAAAATTGACATTACACATCAAATGGTGTCACTTTTATGAAAATCGAATAATAATTGACTCTTTTACAGGCAAACTAGCGTAAAAAGTGACTCATGCAAAATTGCCCATTTCTCGGCAACTGCGCATATTACAAATTAATTTTCACATACATTCTCTCCGTATAGATTATTGCTACGAGTTTATGAAAGTTACGACGTAATATTTTAAAATATGAAAACGCTGGATGGGTTGTAAATAGCTTAATTTTACACCTTTTTTCACCTTTTAATCGAAATAGCCCGAAAACGGAATCGAAATTAAAAAAACTGGTCCCAACATTTTGTGCGCCTTTAAAGGGCGCACAATTTCAGTTATACCAGATTTGAAAAAAATAATATTTGCTTTCGAAAAATGGTACCTAACTGTCAAAATTGTAGTTTTTTGTCAATTTACGCCACTTCCGGTGCCGACAGATAACACTATTGGTAACAAAAAAAATGACAATTGAGACAACGGAGCATATGAACTTTGTTTTATACAAATCGAACAATAAATAATTAATCTAGGACTGAAAAACTGAATTAGCCAATGGGGGCCAAGGAAAATTACCGAGACAAAAATTTTTCACATTTTTGCCCAAGTCAGAGGACTCGTTATATTTGTGTAAAACACGACTAAAAAATATTCATAAATAAAAAAGTTTTTTGTAAAAATTTAAATTTTCTAAATTTAGCGCCTTATATCTGCAAAGATTTGCCAAAAATCATAAATCATAAGTAGCGTAGCTATGTGCCCCGTCTCCGGCTATGCCAAAATGCATCGAAAGTTAAAATCCAATGATTATTGTTAAAATTACTGCAATATTTCTAAAAACGATAGCTTCGGTGATTTCGGACATTTCGCATTGTCGCAGAACGTTCAAAATAGCTTTATCCTCTAAGTCACACCCACTTTCCCAGTAAAACCGAAGAAATCGTAACGATGCGACAAGTAGTTGCTGAGATCTACTCAAAACAAAAGAAGAATAATAATAATAAGAATAATAATTTTAACAAAAACAATAGTGTTTCACACAAGCTTCGCAGTGTGAAACCCTAATAATAATTTTAACAAAAACAATAGTGTTTCACACAAGCTTCGCAGTGTGAAACCCTAATAACTAGAACTGCGATGCAGTAATGACGGGTTTCACCGGTGCCACTTTACCCTAAACATGTTACTTCCCGTACCAATGAAACCATTAAACAGGTTTCCACATAAGCATTGCACACATCAAATAAAATGGACGCCGAATCAACAAAATCCAGCAATATCAATTCATTTTATACATTTGTTACATGTAAGTGTACTGTACTTCCGGTGATAATGAAAATGTTCAATTACTTTTATGAAATCAGAAATGACATAGGGCATCACATGGTGAAAATTGTATGTAAATCGAATAACAATTGCCACTTTTATAGACCAAAAACCTTGAAAAGTGACTTGTAGAAAATCGCCTATTTCTCTGCAACCGTACAAGTTAGAAACCATTTTCTGGTATCTGTATGATCGTATGGGTTCAATCTATTTGCTGATTGGAATCAAATATCATAATTTTAAAAACAATACAAATAAGACTCATTTGAAAAAAATATCTGTTTTGAAGGCTAAAAATACAGTTTTTGCCAAAATGACGTTACTTCCGGTGATAATGAAAATGTTAAATTAGTTCTATGAAATCATAAATGACACAAGATATCATATGGTGAAAATTTTATGAAAATCGAATAATGACTGACACTTTTATAGACCAAAAACCTTGAAAAGTGACTTAAGGAAAATCGCCCATTTCTCTGCAACCGTACAAGTTAGAAACCATTTTGTGGTATCTGTATGATCGTATGGGTTCAATCTATTTGATCAATAGAATCAAATATCATAATTTGAAAAAAATAACAAATACGAATCATTTGAATAAAATATTGTTTTTTGAAGGCTAAAATTTAAGTTTTGAGCAAATGACGTCATTTCCGGTGGCAGCGCAAGGGGTAAAATGGTTTGACATAGTCCACTATGGCATTAGGCATCCAATGGCGAAAGAAAATTGAAAATCGAATAATAATTGATTCTTTTACAGCCAAAATTACGTGAAAAGTGACTCATGCAAAATTGCCTATTTCTCGGCAACTGCTTATATTACAAACTAATTTTCACATACATTCTCTTCGTATGGATTATAGCTACAAGTTTATAAAAGTTACGTAAAAATATTTTAAAATCTGAAAAGCCTGAATGAGTTGTAAATAGGTCAATTTTACGCCTTTTTTCACCTCTTAATCCAATTTGCTAGAAAATGAAAAAGAAATTAAAAAAACTGCTTCCGACATTTTTTGCGCCTTTAAAGGACACACTCTTTGAGTCATATAATTTTTCAAAAAAATAATATTTGTTTTCAAAAAATGGTACCTAACTGTCAAAATTGTAGTTTTTGGTAAAATTATGCCACTTCCGGTGCCGACAGATAACACTTTTGGTAATAAAAAAAATGACAATTGAGACAACGAAGCATATGAACTTTGTTTTATACAAATCGAACAATAAAAAATTAAGCTAGGACTGAAAAACTGAATTAGCCAATGGAGGCCAAGGAAAATTACTGAGACAAAAAATTTTAACATTTTTGCGCAAGTCAGATGACTCTTTAATTCTGTGCACAACACGAGTAAAAAATATTCATCAATAAAAAAGTTTTTTGTAAAATTTTAAATTTCCGAAATTTGGCGCCTAATATCTTCGAATTTTTGCTGAAAATCAAAAATCGAAAGTAGCGCAGCTATGTGCCCTGTCTCCAGCTATGCCAAAATGTATCGAAAGTTAAAATCCCATGATTATTGTTAAAATTACCGCAATATTTGTAAAAACGATAACTTCGGTGATTTCGGACATTTCGCATTGTCGCAGAACGTTCAAAATAGCTTTATCCTCTAAGTCACACCCACTTTCCCAGTAAAACCGAAGAAATCGTAACGATGCGACAAGTAGTTGCTGAGATCTACTCAAAACAAAAGAAGAATAATAATAATAATAAGAACTAGAACTGCGAAGCAGTAATGACGGGTTTCACCGGTGCCACGTTACCCTTGAACTTATGTCACTTCCGGTACCAATGAAACCGTTAAACAGGTTTCCACATAAGCATTGCACACATGAAATAAAATGGACGCAGAAACAACCAAATCCAGCAATCAATTCATTTGCTACATGTCAGTGATCCTGTCAAAATTACATTACTTCCGGTGATAATGAAAATGTTAAATTGGTTTATGAAATCAGAAATAGCATGATCACATGGTGAAAATTTTATGTAAATCCTATAATAATTGCCACCTTTATAGACCAAAAACCTTGAAAAATGACTTGTAGAAAATCGCCTATTTCTCTGCAACCGTACAAGTTAGAAACCATTTTGAGGTATCTGTATGATCGAAGGAGTTCATTCTATTTGTTGATTGGAATCAAATATCATAATTTTAAAAACATTACAAATCTGATTCATTTGAATAAAATATCTGTTTTGAAGGCTAAAAATACAGTTTTTGCCAAAATGACGTTACTTCCGGTGATAATGAAAATCTGAAATTACTTGTATGAAATCGTAAATGGCATTATGTATCACACAGTGAAAATTTCATGAAAATCGAATAATAATTGAGACTTTTATTGACAAAAAACCTTAAAAAGTGACCTGTTGAAAATTGCTTATTTCTCCGCAACTGAACAAGTTAGAAACCATTTTGTGATATCTATATGATCGTAAGGGGTCATTGTATTAGTTGATTTGAATCAAATATCAAAATTTTAAACAAATAACAAATATGACTCATTTGAATAAATTACTGGTTTCGAAGGCTATAAATACAATTTTTGCCCAAATTACGTCATTTCCGGTGATATTGAAAGGGTTAATTTGGTTTGACCTAGTTAAAATTGACATTACACATCAAATGGTGTCACTTTTATGAAAATCGAATAATAATTGACTCTTTT
Source organism: Patella vulgata (assembly GCF_932274485.2). Taxonomy (NCBI): domain Eukaryota; kingdom Metazoa; phylum Mollusca; class Gastropoda; family Patellidae; genus Patella; species Patella vulgata. The sequence continues at coordinate 47,907,172 of NC_065879.2, forward strand.
ACAGGCAAACTAGCGTAAAAAGTGACTCATGCAAAATTGCCCATTTCTCGGCAACTGCGCATATTACAAATTAATTTTCACATACATTCTCTCCGTATAGATTATTGCTACGAGTTTATGAAAGTTACGAAGTAATATTTTAAAATATGAAAACGCTGGATGGGTTGTAAATAGCTTAATTTTACACCTTTTTTCACCTTTTAATCGAAATAGCCCGAAAACGGAATCGAAATTAAAAAAACTGGTCCCAACATTTTGTGCGCCTTTAAAGGGCGCACAATTTCAGTTATACCAGATTTGAAAACAATAATATTTGCTTTCGAAAAATGGTACCTAACTGTCAAAATTGTAGTTTTTTGTCAATTTACGCCACTTCCGGTGCCGACAGATAACACTATTGGTAACAAAAAAAATGACAATTGAGACAACGGAGCATATGAACTTTGTTTTATACAAATCGAACAATAAATAATTAATCTAGGACTGAAAAACTGAATTAGCCAATGGGGGCCAAGGAAAATTACCGAGACAAAAAATTTTCACATTTTTGCCCAAGTCAGAGGGCTCGTTATATTTGTGTAAAACACGACTAAAAAATATTCATAAATAAAAAAGTTTTTTGTAAAAATTTAAATTTTCTAAATTTAGCGCCTAATATCTGCGAAGATTTGCCGAAAATCAAAAATCAAAAGTAGCGCAGCTATGTGCCCTGTCTCCAGCTATGCCAAAATGTATCGAAAGTTAAAATCCCATGATTATTGTTAAAATTACCGCAATATTTGTAAAAACGATAACTTCGGTGATTTCGGACATTTCGCATTGTCGCAGAACGTTCAAAATAGCTTTATCCTCTAAGTCACACCCACTTTCCCAGTAAAACCGAAGAAATCGTAACGATGCGACAAGTAGTTGCTGAGATCTACTCAAAACAAAAGAAGAATAATAATAATAATAAGAACTAGAACTGCGAAGCAGTAATGACGGGTTTCACTGGTGCCACGTTACCCTTGAACTTATGTCACTTCCGGTACCAATGAAACCGTTAAACAGGTTTCCACATAAGCATTGCACACATGAAATAAAATGGACGCAGAAACAACCAAATCCAGCAATCAATTCATTTGCTACATGTCAGTGATCCTGTCAAAATTACATTACTTCCGGTGATAATGAAAATGTTAAATTGGTTTATGAAATCAGAAATAGCATCATCACATGTTGAAAATTTTATGTAAATCCTATAATAATTGCCACCTTTATAGACCAAAAACCTTGAAAAATGACTTGTAGAAAATCGCCTATTTCTCTGCAACCGTACAAGTTAGAAACCATTTTGAGGTATCTGTATGATCGAATGAGTTCATTCTATTTGTTGATTGGAATCAAATATCATAATTTTAAAAACATTACAAATCTGATTCATTTGAATAAAATATCTGTTTTGAAGGCTAAAAATACAGTTTTTGCCAAAATGACGTTACTTCCGGTGATAATGAAAATCTTAAATTACTTGTATGATATCGTAAATGGCATTATGTATCACACAGTGAAAATTTCATGAAAATCGAATAATAATTGACACTTTTATTGACAAAAAAACCTTAAAAAGTGACCTGTTGAAAATTGCCTATTTCTCCGCAACTGAACAAGTTAGAAACCATTTTGTGATATCTATATGATCGTAAGGGTTCATTGTATTAGTTGATTTGAATCAAATATCAAAATTTTAAACAAATAACAAATATGACTCATTTGAATAAATTACTGGTTTCGAAGGCTATAAATACAATTTTTGCCCAAATTACGTCATTTCCGGTGATATTGAAAATGTTAAATTGGTTTGACCTAGTTAAAATTGACATTACACATCAAATGGTGTCACTTTTATGAAAATCGAATAATAATTGACTCTTTTACAGGCAAACTAGCGTAAAAAGTGACTCATGCAAAATTGCCCATTTCTCGGCAACTGCGCATATTACAAATTAATTTTCACATACATTCTCTCCGTATAGATTATTGCTACGAGTTTATGAAAGTTACGAAGTAATATTTTAAAATATGAAAACGCTGGATGGGTTGTAAATAGCTTAATTTTACACCTTTTTTCACCTTTTAATCGAAATAGCCCGAAAACGGAATCGAAATTTAAAAAAATGGTCCCAACATTTTGTGCGCCTTTAAAGGGCGCACAATTTCAGTTATACCAGATTTGAAAAAAATAATATTTGCTTTCGAAAAATGGTACCTAACTGTCAAAATTGTAGTTTTTTGTCAATTTACGCCACTTCCGGTGCCGACAGATAACACTATTGGTAACAAAAAAAATGACAATTGAGACAACGGGGCATATGAACTTTGTTTTATACAAATCGAACAATAAATAATTAATCTAGGACTGAAAAACTGAATTAGCCAATGGGGGCCAAGGAAAATTACCGAGACAAAAATTTTTCACATTTTTGCCCAAGTCAGAGGACTCGTTATATTTGTGTAAAACACGATTAAAAAATATTCATAAATAAAAAAGTTTTTTGTAAAAATTTAAATTTTCTAAATTTAGCGCCTAATATCTGCGAAGATTTGCCGAAAATCAAAAATCAAAAGTAGCGTAGCTATGTGCCCCGTCTCCGGCTATGCCAAAATGCATCGAAAGTTAAAATCCAATGATTATTGTTAAAATTACTGCAATATTTCTAAAAACGATAGCTTCGGTGATTTCGGACATTTCGCATTGTCGCAGAACGTTCAAAATAGCTTTATCCTCTAAGTCACACCCACTTTTCCGATAAAACCGAAGAAATCGTAACGATCCGACAATCAGTTGCTGAGATCTACTCAAAACAAAAGAAGAATAATAATAATAAGAATAATAATTTTAACAAAAACAATAGTGTTTCACACAAGCTACGCAGTGTGAAACCCTAATAATAATTTTAACAAAAACAATAGTGTTTCACACAAGCTTCGCAGTGTGAAACCCTAATAATTTTAACAAAAACAATAGTGTTTCACACAAGCTACGCAGTGTGAAACCCTAACTAGAACTGCGAAGCAGTAATGACGGGTTTCACCGGTGCCACGTTACCCTTGAACTTATGTCACTTCCGGTACCAATGAAACCGTTAAACAGGTTTCCACATAAGCATTGCACACATGAAATAAAATGGACGCAGAAACAACCAAATCCAGCAATCAATTCATTTGCTACATGTCAGTGATGCTGTCAAAATTACATTACTTCCGGTGATAATGAAAATGTTAAATTGGTTTATGAAATCAGAAATAGCATCATCACATGTTGAAAATTTTATGTAAATCCTATAATAATTGCCACCTTTATAGACCAAAAACCTTGAAAAATGACTTGTAGAAAATCGCCTATTTCTCTGCAACCGTACAAGTTAGAAACCATTTTGAGGTATCTGTATGATCGAATGAGTTCATTCTATTTGTTGATTGGAATCAAATATCATAATTTTAAAAACATTACAAATCTGATTCATTTGAATAAAATATCTGTTTTGAAGGCTAAAAATACAGTTTTTGCCAAAATGACGTTACTTCCGGTGATAATGAAAATCTTAAATTACTTGTATGATATCGTAAATGGCATTATGTATCACACAGTGAAAATTTCATGAAAATCGAATAATAATTGACACTTTTATTGACAAAAAAACCTTAAAAAGTGACCTGTTGAAAATTGCCTATTTCTCCGCAACTGAACAAGTTAGAAACCATTTTGTGATATCTATATGATCGTAAGGGTTCATTGTATTAGTTGATTTGAATCAAATATCAAAATTTTAAACAAATAACAAATATGACTCATTTGAATAAATTACTGGTTTCGAAGGCTATAAATACAATTTTTGCCCAAATTACGTCATTTCCGGTGATATTGAAAATGTTAAATTGGTTTGACCTAGTTAAAATTGACATTACACATCAAATGGTGTCACTTTTATGAAAATCGAATAATAATTGACTCTTTTACAGGCAAACTAGCGTAAAAAGTGACTCATGCAAAATTGCCCATTTCTCGGCAACTGCGCATATTACAAATTAATTTTCACATACATTCTCTCCGTATAGATTATTGCTACGAGTTTATGAAAGTTACGACGTAATATTTTAAAATATGAAAACGCTGGATGGGTTGTAAATAGCTTAATTTTACACCTTTTTTCACCTTTTAATCGAAATAGCCCGAAAACGGAATCGAAATTAAAAAAACTGGTCCCAACATTTTGTGCGCCTTTAAAGGGCGCACAATTTCAGTTATACCAGATTTGAAAAAAATAATATTTGCTTTCGAAAAATGGTACCTAACTGTCAAAATTGTAGTTTTTTGTCAATTTACGCCACTTCCGGTGCCGACAGATAACACTATTGGTAACAAAAAAAATGACAATTGAGACAACGGAGCATATGAACTTTGTTTTATACAAATCGAACAATAAATAATTAATCTAGGACTGAAAAACTGAATTAGCCAATGGGGGCCAAGGAAAATTACCGAGACAAAAATTTTTCACATTTTTGCCCAAGTCAGAGGACTCGTTATATTTGTGTAAAACACGACTAAAAAATATTCATAAATAAAAAAGTTTTTTGTAAAAATTTAAATTTTCTAAATTTAGCGCCTTATATCTGCAAAGATTTGCCAAAAATCATAAATCATAAGTAGCGTAGCTATGTGCCCCGTCTCCGGCTATGCCAAAATGCATCGAAAGTTAAAATCCAATGATTATTGTTAAAATTACTGCAATATTTCTAAAAACGATAGCTTCGGTGATTTCGGACATTTCGCATTGTCGCAGAACGTTCAAAATAGCTTTATCCTCTAAGTCACACCCACTTTCCCAGTAAAACCGAAGAAATCGTAACGATGCGACAAGTAGTTGCTGAGATCTACTCAAAACAAAAGAAGAATAATAATAATAAGAACTAGAACTGCGAAGCAGTAATGACGGGTTTCACCGGTGCCACGTTACCCTTGAACTTATGTCACTTCCGGTACCAATGAAACCGTTAAACAGGTTTCCACATAAGCATTGCACACATGAAATAAAATGGACGCAGAAACAACCAAATCCAGCAATCAATTCATTTGCTACATGTCAGTGATCCTGTCAAAATTACATTACTTCCGGTGATAATGAAAATGTTAAATTGGTTTATGAAATCAGAAATAGCATCATCACATGGTGAAAATTTTATGTAAATCCTATAATAATTGCCACCTTTATAGACCAAAAACCTTGAAAAATGACTTGTAGAAAATCGCCTATTTCTCTGCAACCGTACAAGTTAGAAACCATTTTGAGGTATCTGTATGATCGAATGAGTTCATTCTATTTGTTGATTGGAATCAAATATCATAATTTTAAAAACATTACAAATCTGATTCATTCGAATAAAATATCTGTTTTGAAGGCTAAAAATACAGTTTTTGCCAAAATGACGTTACTTCCGGTGATAATGAAAATCTTAAATTACTTGTATGAAATCGTAAATGGCATTATGTATCACACAGTGAAAATTTCATGAAAATCGAATAATAATTGACACTTTTATTGACAAAAAACCTTAAAAAGTGACCTGTTGAAAATTGCCTATTTCTCCGCAACTGAACAAGTTAGAAACCATTTTGTGATATCTATATGATCGTAAGGGTTCATTGTATTAGTTGATTTGAATCAAATATCAAAATTTTAAACAAATAACAAATATGACTCATTTGAATAAATTACTGGTTTCGAAGGCTATAAATACAATTTTTGCCCAAATTACGTCATTTCCGGTGATATTGAAAATGTTAAATTGGTTTGACCTAGTTAAAATTGACATTACACATCAAATGGTGTCACTTTTATGAAAATCGAATAATAATTGACTCTTTTACAGGCAAACTAGCGTAAAAAGTGACTCATGCATAATTGCCCATTTCTCGGCAACTGCGCATATTACAAATTAATTTTCAAATACATTCTCTTCGTATAGATTATTGCTACGAGTTTATGAAAGTTATGAAGTAATATTTTAAAATATGAAAACGCTGGATGGGTTGTAAATAGCTTAATTTTACACCTTTTTTCACCTTTTAATCGAAATAGCCCGAAAACGGAATCGAAATTAAAAAAACTGGTCCCAACATTTTGTGCGCCTTTAAAGGGCGCACAATTTCAGTTATACCAGATTTGAAAAAAATAATATTTGCTTTCGAAAAATGGTACCTAACTGTCAAAATTGTAGTTTTTTGTCAATTTACGCCACTTCCGGTGCCGACAGATAACACTATTGGTAACCAAAAAAATGACAATTGAGACAACGGAGCATATGAACTTTGTTTTATACAAATCGAACAATAAATAATTAATCTAGGACTGAAAAACTGAATTAGCCAATGGGGGCCAAGGAAAATTACCGAGACAAAAAATTTTCACATTTTTGCCCAAGTCAGAGGACTCGTTATATTTGTGTAAAACACGACTAAAAAATATTCATAAATAAAAAAGTTTTTTGTAAAAATTTAAATTTTCTAAATTTAGCGCCTAATATCTGCGAAGATTTGCCGAAAATCAAAAATCAAAAGTAGCGTAGCTATGTGCCCCGTCTCCGGCTATGCCAAAATGCATCGAAAGTTAAAATCCAATGATTATTGTTAAAATTACTGCAATATTTCTAAAAACGATAGCTTCGGTGATTTCGGACATTTCGCATTGTCGCAGAACGTTCAAAATAGCTTTATCCTCTAAGTCACACCCACTTTTCCGCTAAAACCGAAGAAATCGTAACGATCCGACAATCAGTTGCTGAGATCTACTCAAAACAAAAGAAGAATAATAATAATAAGAATAATAATTTTAACAAAAACAATAGTGTTTCACACAAGCTACGCAGTGTGAAACCCTAATAATAATTTTAACAAAAACAATAGTGTTTCACACAAGCTTCGCAGTGTGAAACCCTAATAATAATTTTAACAAAAACAATAGTGTTTCACACAAGCTTCGCAGTGTGAAACCCTAATAACTAGAACTGCGATGCAGTAATGACGGGTTTCACCGGTGCCACTTTACCCTAAACATGTTACTTCCCGTACCAATGAAACCATTAAACAGGTTTCCACATAAGCATTGCACACATCAAATAAAATGGACGCCGAATCAACAAAATCCAGCAATATCAATTCATTTTATACATTTGTTACATGTAAGTGTACTGTACTTCCGGTGATAATGAAAATGTTCAATTACTTTTATGAAATCAGAAATGACATAGGGCATCACATGGTGAAAATTGTATGTAAATCGAATAACAATTGCCACTTTTATAGACCAAAAACCTTGAAAAGTGACTTGTAGAAAATCGCCTATTTCTCTGCAACCGTACAAGTTAGAAACCATTTTCTGGTATCTGTATGATCGTATGGGTTCAATCTATTTGCTGATTGGAATCAAATATCATAATTTTAAAAACAATACAAATAAGACTCATTTGAAAAAAATATCTGTTTTGAAGGCTAAAAATACAGTTTTTGCCAAAATGACGTTACTTCCGGTGATAATGAAAATGTTAAATTAGTTCTATGAAATCATAAATGACACAAGATATCATATGGTGAAAATTTTATGAAAATCGAATAATGACTGACACTTTTATAGACCAAAAACCTTGAAAAGTGACTTAAGGAAAATCGCCCATTTCTCTGCAACCGTACAAGTTAGAAACCATTTTGTGGTATCTGTATGATCGTATGGGTTCAATCTATTTGATCAATAGAATCAAATATCATAATTTGAAAAAAATAACAAATACGAATCATTTGAATAAAATATTGTTTTTTGAAGGCTAAAATTTAAGTTTTGAGCAAATGACGTCATTTCCGGTGGCAGCGCAAGGGGTAAAATGGTTTGACATAGTCCACTATGGCATTAGGCATCCAATGGCGAAAGAAAATTGAAAATCGAATAATAATTGATTCTTTTACAGCCAAAATTACGTGAAAAGTGACTCATGCAAAATTGCCTATTTCTCGGCAACTGCTTATATTACAAACTAATTTTCACATACATTCTCTTCGTATGGATTATAGCTACAAGTTTATAAAAGTTACGTAAAAATATTTTAAAATCTGAAAAGCCTGAATGAGTTGTAAATAGGTCAATTTTACGCCTTTTTTCACCTCTTAATCCAATTTGCTAGAAAATGAAAAAGAAATTAAAAAAACTGCTTCCGACATTTTTTGCGCCTTTAAAGGACACACTCTTTGAGTCATATAATTTTTCAAAAAAATAATATTTGTTTTCAAAAAATGGTACCTAACTGTCAAAATTGTAGTTTTTGGTAAAATTATGCCACTTCCGGTGCCGACAGATAACACTTTTGGTAATAAAAAAAATGACAATTGAGACAACGAAGCATATGAACTTTGTTTTATACAAATCGAACAATAAAAAATTAAGCTAGGACTGAAAAACTGAATTAGCCAATGGAGGCCAAGGAAAATTACTGAGACAAAAAATTTTAACATTTTTGCGCAAGTCAGATGACTCTTTAATTCTGTGCACAACACGAGTAAAAAATATTCATCAATAAAAAAGTTTTTTGTAAAATTTTAAATTTCCGAAATTTGGCGCCTAATATCTTCGAATTTTTGCTGAAAATCAAAAATCGAAAGTAGCGCAGCTATGTGCCCTGTCTCCAGCTATGCCAAAATGTATCGAAAGTTAAAATCCCATGATTATTGTTAAAATTACCGCAATATTTGTAAAAACGATAACTTCGGTGATTTCGGACATTTCGCATTGTCGCAGAACGTTCAAAATAGCTTTATCCTCTAAGTCACACCCACTTTCCCAGTAAAACCGAAGAAATCGTAACGATGCGACAAGTAGTTGCTGAGATCTACTCAAAACAAAAGAAGAATAATAATAATAATAAGAACTAGAACTGCGAAGCAGTAATGACGGGTTTCACCGGTGCCACGTTACCCTTGAACTTATGTCACTTCCGGTACCAATGAAACCGTTAAACAGGTTTCCACATAAGCATTGCACACATGAAATAAAATGGACGCAGAAACAACCAAATCCAGCAATCAATTCATTTGCTACATGTCAGTGATCCTGTCAAAATTACATTACTTCCGGTGATAATGAAAATGTTAAATTGGTTTATGAAATCAGAAATAGCATGATCACATGGTGAAAATTTTATGTAAATCCTATAATAATTGCCACCTTTATAGACCAAAAACCTTGAAAAATGACTTGTAGAAAATCGCCTATTTCTCTGCAACCGTACAAGTTAGAAACCATTTTGAGGTATCTGTATGATCGAAGGAGTTCATTCTATTTGTTGATTGGAATCAAATATCATAATTTTAAAAACATTACAAATCTGATTCATTTGAATAAAATATCTGTTTTGAAGGCTAAAAATACAGTTTTTGCCAAAATGACGTTACTTCCGGTGATAATGAAAATCTGAAATTACTTGTATGAAATCGTAAATGGCATTATGTATCACACAGTGAAAATTTCATGAAAATCGAATAATAATTGAGACTTTTATTGACAAAAAACCTTAAAAAGTGACCTGTTGAAAATTGCTTATTTCTCCGCAACTGAACAAGTTAGAAACCATTTTGTGATATCTATATGATCGTAAGGGGTCATTGTATTAGTTGATTTGAATCAAATATCAAAATTTTAAACAAATAACAAATATGACTCATTTGAATAAATTACTGGTTTCGAAGGCTATAAATACAATTTTTGCCCAAATTACGTCATTTCCGGTGATATTGAAAGGGTTAATTTGGTTTGACCTAGTTAAAATTGACATTACACATCAAATGGTGTCACTTTTATGAAAATCGAATAATAATTGACTCTTTTACAGGCAAACTAGCGTAAAAAGTGACTCATGCAAAATTGCCCATTTCTCGGCAACTGCGCATATTACAAATTAATTTTCACATACATTCTCTCCGTATAGATTATTGCTACGAGTTTATGAAAGTTACGAAGTAATATTTTAAAATATGAAAACGCTGGATGGGTTGTAAATAGCTTAATTTTACACCTTTTTTCACCTTTTAATCGAAATAGCCCGAAAACGGAATCGAAATTAAAAAAACTGGTCCCAACATTTTGTGCGCCTTTAAAGGGCGCACAATTTCAGTTATACCAGATTTGAAAACAATAATATTTGCTTTCGAAAAATGGTACCTAACTGTCAAAATTGTAGTTTTTTGTCAATTTACGCCACTTCCGGTGCCGACAGATAACACTATTGGTAACAAAAAAAATGACAATTGAGACAACGGAGCATATGAACTTTGTTTTATACAAATCGAACAATAAATAATTAATCTAGGACTGAAAAACTGAATTAGCCAATGGGGGCCAAGGAAAATTACCGAGACAAAAAATTTTCACATTTTTGCCCAAGTCAGAGGGCTCGTTATATTTGTGTAAAACACGACTAAAAAATATTCATAAATAAAAAAGTTTTTTGTAAAAATTTAAATTTTCTAAATTTAGCGCCTAATATCTGCGAAGATTTGCCGAAAATCAAAAATCAAAAGTAGCGCAGCTATGTGCCCTGTCTCCAGCTATGCCAAAATGTATCGAAAGTTAAAATCCCATGATTATTGTTAAAATTACCGCAATATTTGTAAAAACGATAACTTCGGTGATTTCGGACATTTCGCATTGTCGCAGAACGTTCAAAATAGCTTTATCCTCTAAGTCACACCCACTTTCCCAGTAAAACCGAAGAAATCGTAACGATGCGACAAGTAGTTGCTGAGATCTACTCAAAACAAAAGAAGAATAATAATAATAATAAGAACTAGAACTGCGAAGCAGTAATGACGGGTTTCACTGGTGCCACGTTACCCTTGAACTTATGTCACTTCCGGTACCAATGAAACCGTTAAACAGGTTTCCACATAAGCATTGCACACATGAAATAAAATGGACGCAGAAACAACCAAATCCAGCAATCAATTCATTTGCTACATGTCAGTGATCCTGTCAAAATTACATTACTTCCGGTGATAATGAAAATGTTAAATTGGTTTATGAAATCAGAAATAGCATCATCACATGTTGAAAATTTTATGTAAATCCTATAATAATTGCCACCTTTATAGACCAAAAACCTTGAAAAATGACTTGTAGAAAATCGCCTATTTCTCTGCAACCGTACAAGTTAGAAACCATTTTGAGGTATCTGTATGATCGAATGAGTTCATTCTATTTGTTGATTGGAATCAAATATCATAATTTTAAAAACATTACAAATCTGATTCATTTGAATAAAATATCTGTTTTGAAGGCTAAAAATACAGTTTTTGCCAAAATGACGTTACTTCCGGTGATAATGAAAATCTTAAATTACTTGTATGATATCGTAAATGGCATTATGTATCACACAGTGAAAATTTCATGAAAATCGAATAATAATTGACACTTTTATTGACAAAAAAACCTTAAAAAGTGACCTGTTGAAAATTGCCTATTTCTCCGCAACTGAACAAGTTAGAAACCATTTTGTGATATCTATATGATCGTAAGGGTTCATTGTATTAGTTGATTTGAATCAAATATCAAAATTTTAAACAAATAACAAATATGACTCATTTGAATAAATTACTGGTTTCGAAGGCTATAAATACAATTTTTGCCCAAATTACGTCATTTCCGGTGATATTGAAAATGTTAAATTGGTTTGACCTAGTTAAAATTGACATTACACATCAAATGGTGTCACTTTTATGAAAATCGAATAATAATTGACTCTTTTACAGGCAAACTAGCGTAAAAAGTGACTCATGCAAAATTGCCCATTTCTCGGCAACTGCGCATATTACAAATTAATTTTCACATACATTCTCTCCGTATAGATTATTGCTACGAGTTTATGAAAGTTACGAAGTAATATTTTAAAATATGAAAACGCTGGATGGGTTGTAAATAGCTTAATTTTACACCTTTTTTCACCTTTTAATCGAAATAGCCCGAAAACGGAATCGAAATTTAAAAAAATGGTCCCAACATTTTGTGCGCCTTTAAAGGGCGCACAATTTCAGTTATACCAGATTTGAAAAAAATAATATTTGCTTTCGAAAAATGGTACCTAACTGTCAAAATTGTAGTTTTTTGTCAATTTACGCCACTTCCGGTGCCGACAGATAACACTATTGGTAACAAAAAAAATGACAATTGAGACAACGGGGCATATGAACTTTGTTTTATACAAATCGAACAATAAATAATTAATCTAGGACTGAAAAACTGAATTAGCCAATGGGGGCCAAGGAAAATTACCGAGACAAAAATTTTTCACATTTTTGCCCAAGTCAGAGGACTCGTTATATTTGTGTAAAACACGATTAAAAAATATTCATAAATAAAAAAGTTTTTTGTAAAAATTTAAATTTTCTAAATTTAGCGCCTAATATCTGCGAAGATTTGCCGAAAATCAAAAATCAAAAGTAGCGTAGCTATGTGCCCCGTCTCCGGCTATGCCAAAATGCATCGAAAGTTAAAATCCAATGATTATTGTTAAAATTACTGCAATATTTCTAAAAACGATAGCTTCGGTGATTTCGGACATTTCGCATTGTCGCAGAACGTTCAAAATAGCTTTATCCTCTAAGTCACACCCACTTTTCCGATAAAACCGAAGAAATCGTAACGATCCGACAATCAGTTGCTGAGATCTACTCAAAACAAAAGAAGAATAATAATAATAAGAATAATAATTTTAACAAAAACAATAGTGTTTCACACAAGCTACGCAGTGTGAAACCCTAATAATAATTTTAACAAAAACAATAGTGTTTCACACAAGCTTCGCAGTGTGAAACCCTAATAATTTTAACAAAAACAATAGTGTTTCACACAAGCTACGCAGTGTGAAACCCTAACTAGAACTGCGAAGCAGTAATGACGGGTTTCACCGGTGCCACGTTACCCTTGAACTTATGTCACTTCCGGTACCAATGAAACCGTTAAACAGGTTTCCACATAAGCATTGCACACATGAAATAAAATGGACGCAGAAACAACCAAATCCAGCAATCAATTCATTTGCTACATGTCAGTGATGCTGTCAAAATTACATTACTTCCGGTGATAATGAAAATGTTAAATTGGTTTATGAAATCAGAAATAGCATCATCACATGTTGAAAATTTTATGTAAATCCTATAATAATTGCCACCTTTATAGACCAAAAACCTTGAAAAATGACTTGTAGAAAATCGCCTATTTCTCTGCAACCGTACAAGTTAGAAACCATTTTGAGGTATCTGTATGATCGAATGAGTTCATTCTATTTGTTGATTGGAATCAAATATCATAATTTTAAAAACATTACAAATCTGATTCATTTGAATAAAATATCTGTTTTGAAGGCTAAAAATACAGTTTTTGCCAAAATGACGTTACTTCCGGTGATAATGAAAATCTTAAATTACTTGTATGATATCGTAAATGGCATTATGTATCACACAGTGAAAATTTCATGAAAATCGAATAATAATTGACACTTTTATTGACAAAAAAACCTTAAAAAGTGACCTGTTGAAAATTGCCTATTTCTCCGCAACTGAACAAGTTAGAAACCATTTTGTGATATCTATATGATCGTAAGGGTTCATTGTATTAGTTGATTTGAATCAAATATCAAAATTTTAAACAAATAACAAATATGACTCATTTGAATAAATTACTGGTTTCGAAGGCTATAAATACAATTTTTGCCCAAATTACGTCATTTCCGGTGATATTGAAAATGTTAAATTGGTTTGACCTAGTTAAAATTGACATTACACATCAAATGGTGTCACTTTTATGAAAATCGAATAATAATTGACTCTTTTACAGGCAAACTAGCGTAAAAAGTGACTCATGCAAAATTGCCCATTTCTCGGCAACTGCGCATATTACAAATTAATTTTCACATACATTCTCTCCGTATAGATTATTGCTACGAGTTTATGAAAGTTACGAAGTAATATTTTAAAATATGAAAACGCTGGATGGGTTGTAAATAGCTTAATTTTACACCTTTTTTCACCTTTTAATCGAAATAGCCCGAAAACGGAATCGAAATTAAAAAAAATGGTCCCAACATTTTGTGCGCCTTTAAAGGGCGCACAATTTCAGTTATACCAGATTTGAAAAAAATAATATTTGCTTTCGAAAAATGGTACCTAACTGTCAAAATTGTAGTTTTTTGTCAATTTACGCCACTTCCGGTGCCGACAGATAACACTATTGGTAACAAAAAAAATGACAATTGAGACAACGGGGCATATGAACTTTGTTTTATACAAATCGAACAATAAATAATTAATCTAGGACTGAAAAACTGAATTAGCCAATGGGGGCCAAGGAAAATTACCGAGACAAAAAATTTTCACATTTTTGCCCAAGTCAGAGGACTCGTTATATTTGTGTAAAACACGATTAAAAAATATTCATAAATAAAAAAGTTTTTTGTAAAAATTTAAATTTTCTAAATTTAGCGCCTAATATCTGCGAAGATTTGCCGAAAATCAAAAATCAAAAGTAGCGTAGCTATGTGCCCCGTCTCCGGCTATGCCAAAATGCATCGAAAGTTAAAATCCAATGATTATTGTTAAAATTACTGCAATATTTCTAAAAACGATAGCTTCGGTGATTTCGGACATTTCGCATTGTCGCAGAACGTTCAAAATAGCTTTATCCTCTAAGTCACACCCACTTTTCCGTTAAAACCGAAGAAATCGTAACGATCCGACAATCAGTTGCTGAGATCTACTCAAAACAAAAGAAGAATAATAATAATAAGAATAATAATTTTAACAAAAACAATAGTGTTTCACACAAGCTACGCAGTGTGAAACCCTAATAATAAGAATAATAATTTTAACAAAAACAATAGTGTTTCACACAAGCTTCGCAGTGTGAAACCCTAACTAGAACTGCGAAGCAGTAATGACGGGTTTCACCGGTGCCACGTTACCCTTGAACTTATGTCACTTCCGGTACCAATGAAACCGTTAAACAGGTTTCCACATAAGCATTGCACACATGAAATAAAATGGACGCAGAAACAACCAAATCCAGCAATCAATTCATTTGCTACATGTCAGTGATCCTGTCAAAATTACATTACTTCCGGTGATAATGAAAATGTTAAATTGGTTTATGAAATCAGAAATAGCATCATCACATGTTGAAAATTTTATGTAAATCCTATAATAATTGCCACCTTTATAGACCAAAAACCTTGAAAAATGACTTGTAGAAAATCGCCTATTTCTCTGCAACCGTACAAGTTAGAAACCATTTTGAGGTATCTGTATGATCGAATGAGTTCATTCTATTTGTTGATTGGAATCAAATATCATAATTTTAAAAACATTACAAATCTGATTCATTTGAATAAAATATCTGTTTTGAAGGCTAAAAATACAGTTTTTGCCAAAATGACGTTACTTCCGGTGATAATGAAAATCTTAAATTACTTGTATGATATCGTAAATGGCATTATGTATCACACAGTGAAAATTTCATGAAAATCGAATAATAATTGACACTTTTTTTGACAAAAAAACCTTAAAAAGTGACCTGTTGAAAATTGCCTATTTCTCCGCAACTGAACAAGTTAGAAACCATTTTGTGATATCTATATGATCGTAAGGGTTCATTGTATTAGTTGATTTGAATCAAATATCAAAATTTTAAACAAATAACAAATATGACTCATTTGAATAAATTACTGGTTTCGAAGGCTATAAATACAATTTTTGCCCAAATTACGTCATTTCCGGTGATATTGAAAATGTTAAATTGGTTTGACCTAGTTAAAATTGACATTACACATCAAATGGTGTCACTTTTATGAAAATCGAATAATAATTGACTCTTTTACAGGCAAACTAGCGTAAAAAGTGACTCATGCAAAATTGCCCATTTCTCGGCAACTGCGCATATTACAAATTAATTTTCACATACATTCTCTCCGTATAGATTATTGCTACGAGTTTATGAAAGTTACGAAGTAATATTTTAAAATATGAAAACGCTGAATGGGTTGTAAATAGCTTAATTTTACACCTTTTTTCACCTTTTAATCGAAATAGCCCGAAAACGGAATCGAAATTAAAAAAAATGGTCCCAACATTTTGTGCGCCTTTAAAGGGCGCACAATTTCAGTTATACCAGATTTGAAAAAAATAATATTTGCTTTCGAAAAATGGTACCTAACTGTCAAAATTGTAGTTTTTTGTCAATTTACGCCACTTCCGGTGCCGACAGATAACACTATTGGTAACAAAAAAAATGACAATTGAGACAACGGGGCATATGAACTTTGTTTTATACAAATCGAACAATAAATAATTAATCTAGGACTGAAAAACTGAATTAGCCAATGGGGGCCAAGGAAAATTACCGAGACAAAAAATTTTCACATTTTTGCCCAAGTCAGAGGACTCGTTATATTTGTGTAAAACACGATTAAAAAATATTCATAAATAAAAAAGTTTTTTGTAAAAATTTAAATTTTCTAAATTTAGCGCCTAATATCTGCGAAGATTTGCCGAAAATCAAAAATCAAAAGTAGCGTAGCTATGTGCCCCGTCTCCGGCTATGCCAAAATGCATCGAAAGTTAAAATCCAATGATTATTGTTAAAATTACTGCAATATTTCTAAAAACGATAGCTTCGGTGATTTCGGACATTTCGCATTGTCGCAGAACGTTCAAAATAGCTTTATCCTCTAAGTCACACCCACTTTTCCGATAAAACCGAAGAAATCGTAACGATCCGACAATCAGTTGCTGAGATCTACTCAAAACAAAAGAAGAATAATAATAATAAGAACTAGAACTGCGAAGCAGTAATGACGGGTTTCACCGGTGCCACGTTACCCTTGAACTTATGTCACTTCCGGTACCAATGAAACCGTTAAACAGGTTTCCACATAAGCATTGCACACATGAAATAAAATGGACACAGAAACAACCAAATCCAGCAACCAATTCATTTGCTACATGTCAGTGATCCTGTCAAAATTACATTACTTCCGGTGATAATGAAAATGTTAAATTGGTTTATGAAATCAGAAATAGCATCATCACATGTTGAAAATTTTATGTAAATCCTATAATAATTGCCACCTTTATAGACCAAAAACCTTGAAAAATGACTTGTAGAAAATCGCCTATTTCTCTGCAACCGTACAAGTTAGAAACCATTTTGAGGTATCTGTATGATCGAATGAGTTCATTCTATTTGTTGATTGGAATCAAATATCATAATTTTAAAAACATTACAAATCTGATTCATTTGAATAAAATATCTGTTTTGAAGGCTAAAAATACAGTTTTTGCCAAAATGACGTTACTTCCGGTGATAATGAAAATCTTAAATTACTTGTATGAAATCGTAAATGGCATTATGTATCACACAGTGAAAATTTCATGAAAATCGAATAATAATTGACACTTTTATTGACAAAAAAACCTTAAAAAGTGACCTGTTGAAAATTGCCTATTTCTCCGCAACTGAACAAGTTAGAAACCATTTTGTGATATCTATATGATCGTAAGGGTTCATTGTATTAGTTGATTTGAATCAAATATCAAAATTTTAAACAAATAACAAATATGACTCATTTGAATAAATTACTGGTTTCGAAGGCTATAAATACAATTTTTGCCCAAATTACGTCATTTCCGGTGATATTGAAAATGTTAAATTGGTTTGACCTAGTTAAAATTGACATTACACATCAAATGGTGTCACGTTTATGAAAATCGAATAATAATTGACTCTTTTACAGGCAAACTAGCGTAAAAAGTGACTCATGCAAAATTGCCCATTTCTCGGCAACTGCGCATATTACAAATTAATTTTCACATACATTCTCTCCGTATAGATTATTGCTACGAGTTTATGAAAGTTACGAAGTAATATTTTAAAATATGAAAACGCTGGATGGGTTGTAAATAGCTTAATTTTACACCTTTTTTCACCTTTTAATCGAAATAGCCCGAAAACGGAATCGAAATTAAAAAACATGGTCCCAACATTTTGTGCGCCTTTAAAAGGCGCACAATTTCAGTTATACCAGATTTGAAAAAAATAATATTTGCTTTCGAAAAATGGTACCTAACTGTCAAAATTGTAGTTTTTTGTCAATTTACGCCACTTCCGGTGCCGACAGATAACACTATTGGTAACAAAAAAAATGACAATTGAGACAACGGGGCATATGAACTTTGTTTTATACAAATCGAACAATAAATAATTAATCTAGGACTGAAAAACTGAATTAGCCAATGGGGGCCAAGGAAAATTACCGAGACAAAAAATTTTCACATTTTTGCCCAAGTCAGAGGACTCGTTATATTTGTGTAAAACACGATTAAAAAATATTCATAAATAAAAAAGTTTTTTGTAAAAATTTAAATTTTCTAAATTTAGCGCCTAATATCTGCGAAGATTTGCCGAAAATCAAAAATCAAAAGTAGCGTAGCTATGTGCCCCGTCTCCGGCTATGCCAAAATGCATCGAAAGTTAAAATCCAATGATTATTGTTAAAATTACTGCAATATTTCTAAAAACGATAGCTTCGGTGATTTCGGACATTTCGCATTGTCGCAGAACGTTCAAAATAGCTTTATCCTCTAAGTCACACCCACTTTTCCGATAAAACCGAAGAAATCGTAACGATCCGACAATCAGTTGCTGAGATCTACTCAAAACAAAAGAAGAATAATAATAATAATAAGAATAATAATTTTAACAAAAACAATAGTGTTTCACACAAGCTACGCAGTGTGAAACCCTAATAATAATTTTAACAAAAACAATAGTGTTTCACACAAGCTACGCAGTGTGAAACCCTAATAATAATTTTAACAAAAACAATAGTGTTTCACACAAGCTTCGCAGTGTGAAACCCTAACTAGAACTGCGAAGCAGTAATGACGGGTTTCACCGGTGCCACGTTACCCTTGAACTTATGTCACTTCCGGTACCAATGAAACCGTTAAACAGGTTTCCACATAAGCATTGCACACATGAAATAAAATGGACGCAGAAACAACCAAATCCAGCAATCAATTCATTTGCTACATGTCAGTGATCCTGTCAAAATTACATTACTTCCGGTGATAATGAAAATGTTAAATTGGTTTATGAAATCAGAAATAGCATCATCACATGTTGAAAATTTTATGTAAATCCTATAATAATTGCCACCTTTATAGACCAAAAACCTTGAAAAATGACTTGTAGAAAATCGCCTATTTCTCTGCAACCGTACAAGTTAGAAACCATTTTGAGGTATCTGTATGATCGAATGAGTTCATTCTATTTGTTGATTGGAATCAAATATCATAATTTTAAAAACATTACAAATCTGATTCATTTGAATAAAATATCTGTTTTGAAGGCTAAAAATACAGTTTTTGCCAAAATGACGTTACTTCCGGTGATAATGAAAATCTTAAATTACTTGTATGATATCGTAAATGGCATTATGTATCACACAGTGAAAATTTCATGAAAATCGAATAATAATTGACACTTTTTTTGACAAAAAAACCTTAAAAAGTGACCTGTTGAAAATTGCCTATTTCTCCGCAACTGAACAAGTTAGAAACCATTTTGTGATATCTATATGATCGTAAGGGTTCATTGTATTAGTTGATTTGAATCAAATATCAAAATTTTAAACAAATAACAAATATGACTCATTTGAATAAATTACTGGTTTCGAAGGCTATAAATACAATTTTTGCCCAAATTACGTCATTTCCGGTGATATTGAAAATGTTAAATTGGTTTGACCTAGTTAAAATTGACATTACACATCAAATGGTGTCACTTTTATGAAAATCGAATAATAATTGACTCTTTTACAGGCAAACTAGCGTAAAAAGTGACTCATGCAAAATTGCCCATTTCTCGGCAACTGCGCATATTACAAATTAATTTTCACATACATTCTCTCCGTATAGATTATTGCTACGAGTTTATGAAAGTTACGAAGTAATATTTTAAAATATGAAAACGCTGAATGGGTTGTAAATAGCTTAATTTTACACCTTTTTTCACCTTTTAATCGAAATAGCCCGAAAACGGAATCGAAATTAAAAAAAATGGTCCCAACATTTTGTGCGCCTTTAAAGGGCGCACAATTTCAGTTATACCAGATTTGAAAACAATAATATTTGCTTTCGAAAAATGGTACCTAACTGTCAAAATTGTAGTTTTTTGTCAATTTACGCCACTTCCGGTGCCGACAGATAACACTATTGGTAACAAAAAAAATGACAATTGAGACAACGGAGCATATGAACTTTGTTTTATACAAATCGAACAATAAATAATTAATCTAGGACTGAAAAACTGAATTAGCCAATGGGGGCCAAGGAAAATTACCGAGACAAAAAATTTTCACATTTTTGCCCAAGTCAGAGGGCTCGTTATATTTGTGTAAAACACGACTAAAAAATATTCATAAATAAAAAAGTTTTTTGTAAAAATTTAAATTTTCTAAATTTAGCGCCTAATATCTGCGAAGATTTGCCGAAAATCAAAAATCAAAAGTAGCGCAGCTATGTGCCCTGTCTCCAGCTATGCCAAAATGTATCGAAAGTTAAAATCCCATGATTATTGTTAAAATTACCGCAATATTTGTAAAAACGATAACTTCGGTGATTTCGGACATTTCGCATTGTCGCAGAACGTTCAAAATAGCTTTATCCTCTAAGTCACACCCACTTTCCCAGTAAAACCGAAGAAATCGTAACGATGCGACAAGTAGTTGCTGAGATCTACTCAAAACAAAAGAAGAATAATAATAATAACTAGAACTGCGAAGCAGTAATGACGGGTTTCACCGGTGCCACGTTACCCTTGAACTTATGTCACTTCCGGTACCAATGAAACCGTTAAACAGGTTTCCACATAAGCATTGCACACATGAAATAAAATGGACGCAGAAACAACCAAATCCAGCAATCAATTCATTTGCTACATGTCAGTGATCCTGTCAAAATTACATTACTTCCGGTGATAATGAAAATGTTAAATTGGTTTATGAAATCAGAAATAGCATCATCACATGTTGAAAATTTTATGTAAATCCTATAATAATTGCCACCTTTATAGACCAAAAACCTTGAAAAATGACTTGTAGAAAATCGCCTATTTCTCTGCAACCGTACAAGTTAGAAACCATTTTGAGGTATCTGTATGATCGAATGAGTTCATTCTATTTGTTGATTGGAATCAAATATCATAATTTTAAAAACATTACAAATCTGATTCATTTGAATAAAATATCTGTTTTGAAGGCTAAAAATACAGTTTTTGCCAAAATGACGTTACTTCCGGTGATAATGAAAATCTTAAATTACTTGTATGATATCGTAAATGGCATTATGTATCACACAGTGAAAATTTCATGAAAATCGAATAATAATTGACACTTTTATTGACAAAAAAACCTTAAAAAGTGACCTGTTGAAAATTGCCTATTTCTCCGCAACTGAACAAGTTAGAAACCATTTTGTGATATCTATATGATCGTAAGGGTTCATTGTATTAGTTGATTTGAATCAAATATCAAAATTTTAAACAAATAACAAATATGACTCATTTGAATAAATTACTGGTTTCGAAGGCTATAAATACAATTTTTGCCCAAATTACGTCATTTCCGGTGATATTGAAAATGTTAAATTGGTTTGACCTAGTTAAAATTGACATTACACATCAAATGGTGTCACTTTTATGAAAATCGAATAATAATTGACTCTTTTACAGGCAAACTAGCGTAAAAAGTGACTCATGCAAAATTGCCCATTTCTCGGCAACTGCGCATATTACAAATTAATTTTCACATACATTCTCTCCGTATAGATTATTGCTACGAGTTTATGAAAGTTACGAAGTAATATTTTAAAATATGAAAACGCTGGATGGGTTGTAAATAGCTTAATTTTACACCTTTTTTCACCTTTTAATCGAAATAGCCCAAAAACGGAATCGAAATTAAAAAAAATGGTCCCAACATTTTGTGCGCCTTTAAAGGGCGCACAATTTCAGTTATACCAGATTTGAAAAAAATAATATTTGCTTTCGAAAAATGGTACCTAACTGTCAAAATTGTAGTTTTTTGTCAATTTACGCCACTTCCGGTGCCGACAGATAACACTATTGGTAACAAAAAAAATGACAATTGAGACAACGGGGCATATGAACTTTGTTTTATACAAATCGAACAATAAATAATTAATCTAGGGCTGAAAAACTGAATTAGCCAATGGGGGCCAAGGAAAATTACCGAGACAAAAAATTTTCACATTTTTGCCCAAGTCAGAGGACTCGTTATATTTGTGTAAAACACGATTAAAAAATATTCATAAATAAAAAAGTTTTTTGTAAAAATTTAAATTTTCTAAATTTAGCGCCTAATATCTGCGAAGATTTGCCGAAAATCAAAAATCAAAAGTAGCGTAGCTATGTGCCCCGTCTCCGGCTATGCCAAAATGCATCGAAAGTTAAAATCCAATGATTATTGTTAAAATTACTGCAATATTTCTAAAAACGATAGCTTCGGTGATTTCGGACATTTCGCATTGTCGCAGAACGTTCAAAATAGCTTTATCCTCTAAGTCACACCCACTTTTCCGATAAAACCGAAGAAATCGTAACGATCCGACAATCAGTTGCTGAGATCTACTCAAAACAAAAGAAGAATAATAATAATAAGAATAATAATTTTAACAAAAACAATAGTGTTTCACACAAGCTACGCAGTGTGAAACCCTAATAATAATAATAACTAGAACTGCGAAGCAGTAATGACGGGTTTCACCGGTGCCACGGTATCCTTGAACTTATGTCACTTACGGTACCAATGAAACCGTTAAACAGGTTTCCACATAAGCATTGCACACATGAAATAAACAACCAAATCCAGCAATCAATTCATTTGCTACATGTCAGTGATCCTGTCAAAATTACATTACTTCCGGTGATAATGAAAATGTTAAATTGGTTTATGAAATCAGAAATAGCATCATCACATGGTGAAAATTTTATGTAAATCCTATAATAATTGCCACCTTTATAGACCAAAAACCTTGAAAAATGACTTGTAGAAAATCGCCTATTTCTCTGCAACCGTACAAGTTAGAAACCATTTTGAGGTATCTGTATGATCGAATGAGTTCATTCTATTTGTTGATTGGAATCAAATATCATAATTTTAAAAACATTACAAATCTGATTCATTTGAATAAAATATCTGTTTTGAAGGCTAAAAATACAGTTTTTGCCAAAATGACGTTACTCCCGGTGATAATGAAAATCTTATATTACTTGTATGAAATCGTAAATGGCATTATGTATCACACAGTGAAAATTTCATGAAAATCGAATAATAATTGACACTTTTATTGACAAAAAACCTTAAAAAGTGACCTGTTGAAAATTGCCTATTTCTCCGCAACTGAACAAGTTAGAAACCATTTTGTGATATCTATATGATCGTAAGGGTTCATTGTATTAGTTGATTTGAATCAAATATCAAAATTTTAAACAAATAACAAATATGACTGATTTGAATAAATTACTGGTTTCGAAGGCTATAAATACAATTTTTGCCCAAATTACGTCATTTCCGGTGATATTGAAAATGTTAAATTGGTTTGACCTAGTTAAAATTGACATTACACATCAAATGGTGTCACTTTTATGAAAATCGAATAATAATTGACTCTTTTACAGGCAAACTAGCGTAAAAAGTGACTCATGCAAAATTGCCCATTTCTCGGCAACTGCGCATATTACAAATTAATTTTCACATACATTCTCTCCGTATAGATTATTGCTACGAGTTTATGAAAGTTACGAAGTAATATTTTAAAATATGAAAACGCTGGATGGGTTGTAAATAGCTTAATTTTACACCTTTTTTCACCTTTTAATCGAAATAGCCCGAAAACGGAATCGAAATTAAAAAAAATGGTCCCAACATTTTGTGCGCCTTTAAAGGGCGCACAATTTCAGTTATACCAGATTTGAAAAAAATAATATTTGCTTTCGAAAAATGGTACCTAACTGTCAAAATTGTAGTTTTTTGTCAATTTACGCCACTTCCGGTGCCGACAGATAACACTATTGGTAACAAAAAAAATGACAATTGAGACAACGGGGCATATGAACTTTGTTTTATACAAATCGAACAATAAATAATTAATCTAGGACTGAAAAACTGAATTAGCCAATGGGGGCCAAGGAAAATTACCGAGACAAAAAATTTTCACATTTTTGCCCAAGTCAGAGGACTCGTTATATTTGTGTAAAACACGATTAAAAAATATTCATAAATAAAAAAGTTTTTTGTAAAAATTTAAATTTTCTAAATTTAGCGCCTAATATCTGCGAAGATTTGCCGAAAATCAAAAATCAAAAGTAGCGTAGCTATGTGCCCCGTCTCCGGCTATGCCAAAATGCATCGAAAGTTAAAATCCAATGATTATTGTTAAAATTACTGCAATATTTCTAAAAACGATAGCTTCGGTGATATCGGACATTTCGCATTGTCGCAGAACGTTCAAAATAGCTTTATCCTCTAAGTCACACCCACTTTCCCAGTAAAACCGAAGAAATCGTAACGATGCGACAAGTAGTTGCTGAGATCTACTCAAAACAAAAGAAGAATAATAATAATAAGAATAATAATTTTAACAAAAACAATAGTGTTTCACACAAGCTTCGCAGTGTGAAACCCTAATAAGAACTAGAACTGCGAAGCAGTAATGACGGGTTTCACCGGTGCCACGTTACCCTTGAACTTATGTCACTTCCGGTACCAATGAAACCGTTAAACAGGTTTCCACATAAGCATTGCACACATGAAATAAAATGGACGCAGAAACAACCAAATCCAGCAATCAATTCATTTGCTACATGTCAGTGATCCTGTCAAAATTACATTACTTCCGGTGATAATGAAAATGTTAAATTGGTTTATGAAATCAGAAATAGCATCATCACATGTTGAAAATTTTATGTAAATCCTATAATAATTGCCACCTTTATAGACCAAAAACCTTGAAAAATGACTTGTAGAAAATCGCCTATTTCTCTGCAACCGTACAAGTTAGAAACCATTTTGAGGTATCTGTATGATCGAATGAGTTCATTCTATTTGTTGATTGGAATCAAATATCATAATTTTAAAAACATTACAAATCTGATTCATTTGAATAAAATATCTGTTTTGAAGGCTAAAAATACAGTTTTTGCCAAAATGACGTTACTTCCGGTGATAATGAAAATCTTAAATTACTTGTATGATATCGTAAATGGCATTATGTATCACACAGTGAAAATTTCATGAAAATCGAATAATAATTGACACTTTTTTTGACAAAAAAACCTTAAAAAGTGACCTGTTGAAAATTGCCTATTTCTCCGCAACTGAACAAGTTAGAAACCATTTTGTGATATCTATATGATCGTAAGGGTTCATTGTATTAGTTGATTTGAATCAAATATCAAAATTTTAAACAAATAACAAATATGACTCATTTGAATAAATTACTGGTTTCGAAGGCTATAAATACAATTTTTGCCCAAATTACGTCATTTCCGGTGATATTGAAAATGTTAAATTGGTTTGACCTAGTTAAAATTGACATTACACATCAAATGGTGTCACTTTTATGAAAATCGAATAATAATTGACTCTTTTACAGGCAAACTAGCGTAAAAAGTGACTCATGCAAAATTGCCCATTTCTCGGCAACTGCGCATATTACAAATTAATTTTCACATACATTCTCTCCGTATAGATTATTGCTACGAGTTTATGAAAGTTACGAAGTAATATTTTAAAATATGAAAACGCTGAATGGGTTGTAAATAGCTTAATTTTACACCTTTTTTCACCTTTTAATCGAAATAGCCCGAAAACGGAATCGAAATTAAAAAAAATGGTCCCAACATTTTGTGCGCCTTTAAAGGGCGCACAATTTCAGTTATACCAGATTTGAAAAAAATAATATTTGCTTTCGAAAAATGGTACCTAACTGTCAAAATTGTAGTTTTTTGTCAATTTACGCCACTTCCGGTGCCGACAGATAACACTATTGGTAACAAAAAAAATGACAATTGAGACAACGGGGCATATGAACTTTGTTTTATACAAATCGAACAATAAATAATTAATCTAGGACTGAAAAACTGAATTAGCCAATGGGGGCCAAGGAAAATTACCGAGACAAAAAATTTTCACATTTTTGCCCAAGTCAGAGGACTCGTTATATTTGTGTAAAACACGATTAAAAAATATTCATAAATAAAAAAGTTTTTTGTAAAAATTTAAATTTTCTAAATTTAGCGCCTAATATCTGCGAAGATTTGCCGAAAATCAAAAATCAAAAGTAGCGTAGCTATGTGCCCCGTCTCCGGCTATGCCAAAATGCATCGAAAGTTAAAATCCAATGATTATTGTTAAAATTACTGCAATATTTCTAAAAACGATAGCTTCGGTGATTTCGGACATTTCGCATTGTCGCAGAACGTTCAAAATAGCTTTATCCTCTAAGTCACACCCACTTTTCCGATAAAACCGAAGAAATCGTAACGATCCGACAATCAGTTGCTGAGATCTACTCAAAACAAAAGAAGAATAATAATAATAAGAATAATAATTTTAACAAAAACAATAGTGTTTCACACAAGCTACGCAGTGTGAAACCCTAATAATAATTTTAACAAAAACAATAGTGTTTCACACAAGCTTCGCAGTGTGAAACCCTAACTAGAACTGCGAAGCAGTAATGACGGGTTTCACCGGTGCCACGTTACCCTTGAACTTATGTCACTTCCGGTACCAATGAAACCGTTAAACAGGTTTCCACATAAGCATTGCACACATGAAATAAAATGGACGCAGAAACAACCAAATCCAGCAATCAATTCATTTGCTACATGTCAGTGATCCTGTCAAAATTACATTACTTCCGGTGATAATGAAAATGTTAAATTGGTTTATGAAATCAGAAATAGCATCATCACATGTTGAAAATTTTATGTAAATCCTATAATAATTGCCACCTTTATAGACCAAAAACCTTGAAAAATGACTTGTAGAAAATCGCCTATTTCTCTGCAACCGTACAAGTTAGAAACCATTTTGAGGTATCTGTATGATCGAATGAGTTCATTCTATTTGTTGATTGGAATCAAATATCATAATTTTAAAAACATTACAAATCTGATTCATTTGAATAAAATATCTGTTTTGAAGGCTAAAAATACAGTTTTTGCCAAAATGACGTTACTTCCGGTGATAATGAAAATCTTAAATTACTTGTATGATATCGTAAATGGCATTATGTATCACACAGTGAAAATTTCATGAAAATCGAATAATAATTGACACTTTTTTTGACAAAAAAACCTTAAAAAGTGACCTGTTGAAAATTGCCTATTTCTCCGCAACTGAACAAGTTAGAAACCATTTTGTGATATCTATATGATCGTAAGGGTTCATTGTATTAGTTGATTTGAATCAAATATCAAAATTTTAAACAAATAACAAATATGACTCATTTGAATAAATTACTGGTTTCGAAGGCTATAAATACAATTTTTGCCCAAATTACGTCATTTCCGGTGATATTGAAAATGTTAAATTGGTTTGACCTAGTTAAAATTGACATTACACATCAAATGGTGTCACTTTTATGAAAATCGAATAATAATTGACTCTTTTACAGGCAAACTAGCGTAAAAAGTGACTCATGCAAAATTGCCCATTTCTCGGCAACTGCGCATATTACAAATTAATTTTCACATACATTCTCTCCGTATAGATTATTGCTACGAGTTTATGAAAGTTACGAAGTAATATTTTAAAATATGAAAACGCTGAATGGGTTGTAAATAGCTTAATTTTACACCTTTTTTCACCTTTTAATCGAAATAGCCCGAAAACGGAATCGAAATTAAAAAAAATGGTCCCAACATTTTGTGCGCCTTTAAAGGGCGCACAATTTCAGTTATACCAGATTTGAAAAAAATAATATTTGCTTTCGAAAAATGGTACCTAACTGTCAAAATTGTAGTTTTTTGTCAATTTACGCCACTTCCGGTGCCGACAGATAACACTATTGGTAACAAAAAAAATGACAATTGAGACAACGGGGCATATGAACTTTGTTTTATACAAATCGAACAATAAATAATTAATCTAGGACTGAAAAACTGAATTAGCCAATGGGGGCCAAGGAAAATTACCGAGACAAAAAATTTTCACATTTTTGCCCAAGTCAGAGGACTCGTTATATTTGTGTAAAACACGATTAAAAAATATTTATAAATAAAAAAGTTTTTTGTAAAAATTTAAATTTTCTAAATTTAGCGCCTAATATCTGCGAAGATTTGCCGAAAATCAAAAATCAAAAGTAGCGTAGCTATGTGCCCCGTCTCCGGCTATGCCAAAATGCATCGAAAGTTAAAATCCAATGATTATTGTTAAAATTACTGCAATATTTCTAAAAACGATAGCTTCGGTGATTTCGGACATTTCGCATTGTCGCAGAACGTTCAAAATAGCTTTATCCTCTAAGTCACACCCACTTTTCCGATAAAACCGAAGAAATCGTAACGATCCGACAATCAGTTGCTGAGATCTACTCAAAACAAAAGAAGAATAATAATAATAAGAATAATAATTTTAACAAAAACAATAGTGTTTCACACAAGCTACGCAGTGTGAAACCCTAATAATAATTTTAACAAAAACAATAGTGTTTCACACAAGCTACGCAGTGTGAAACCCTAATAAGAATAATAATTTTAACAAAAACAATAGTGTTTCACACAAGCTTCGCAGTGTGAAACCCTAATAATAATTTTAACAAAAACAATAGTGTTTCACACAAGCTACGCAGTGTGAAACCCTAATAATTTTAACAAAAACAATAGTGTTTCACACAAGCTACGCAGTGTGAAACCCAAATAATCCGAACAAAAACAATAGTGTTTCACACTGACTACGCAGTGTGAAACCCTAATAATAAGAATAACTAGAACTGCGACGCAGTAATGACGGGTTTCACAGGTGCCATGTTACCCTTGAACTTATGTCAATTCCGGTGCCTCGTTACCCTTGAACTTATGTCACATTTGGTACCAATGAAACCGTTAAACAGATTTCAACGTAAGCATTGCACACGTGTTATGAAATGGACGCAGAATCAAACAAATCCAGCAATATCAATTCCATTTATACATTTGTTACCATGCGTTAGATATGTCAAAAATTTGATCCTGACAAAATCTATTACTAACTTACCCCTAAGTTAGCTGACTATCTAATGGGAACTTAAAATGTGAAAAAAGTTTTAAAAAGTGATCCTGACAAAAGTGGTTATTTCTCGACAAAGAAAGATGGTAGAAGCAATTTTTGAACATCTATATGATCGTATTGATCCAATCTATATCTCCATTGGAATCAAATATCATAATGTTAAACGAATAATAAATATAACTCACTTCAAAAAATATTTGTTTTGAAGGCTAAAAATACATTTTTTGCCAAACGACATTACTTCCGGTGATTATGAAAATGTTAAATTAGTTCCATGAAATCATAAATGGCATCAGGCATCACATGGTGAAAATTTTATGAAAATCAAATAATAATTGACACTTTTATAGACCAAAAACCTTGAAAAGTGACTTGTAGAAAATCGTCTATTTCTCTGCAACCGTAAAAGTTAGGAACCATTTTGTGGTATCTGTATGACCGTATTGATTCATTCTATTTGTTGATTGCAATCAAATGTCATAAATTTAAAAACATTATAAATCAGACTCCTCTGAAAAAAATATCTGTTTTGAAGGCTATAAATACAGTTTTTGCCAATATGACGCTATTTCCGGTGACACTGAAAATGTAAAATTGGATCGGCCCAGTTAAAAATGGCATTAGGCATCATATGGTGAAAAAAAAAATCGGATTAAATTAACTCTTTTACAGGCAAAATAACGTGAAAAGTGACTCATGCAAAATTGCCTATTTCTCGGCAACTGCTAATATTACAAACTAATTTTGACATAAATTGTCATCATATGGATTAATGCTACAGGTTCGTGAAAGTTGTCAAGAAATATTTTAAAATATGAAAAATCTGAATACATTGTAAATAGCTCATTTTTACACCTTTTTTCAGCTTTAAATCAAAATGATGCAAATGCAAAACCGAAATAAAAAAAAACAAAACAAAGAAAGACATATTTTGTGTCTTTAGTATGCGCATTCATCTTGATCTATTAGATTTGTAAACATTAATATTTGCTTTTTAAAAGACCCTTCGACACGTCAAAATTGAAGTTTTGGGCAAAATTACGTCACTTCCGGTGCCGTCAGAAACTTTTATATGTAGAAGTAAGTTGAGAATTTGCACCAGGTGGGCTTTTCTTTTACACAAATCAGACAATAAATAATTAACCCAGAACCCATACACTGAAATTAAAATGCGAAAAATCTTAAAAAGTGATCCTGACAAAATTGGTTATTTCTCAGCAAGGGAAGGTGTTAGAAACAATTTTGTGATATCAATATAATCGTATTGATTGATACTATTTGTCAATAGGAATCAAATATCATAATTTTACACCAATAATGAATATCGCTTACTTCAAACAATTACTTGTTTTAGAGGCTAAAAATACAGTTTTTGACAAACTGACGGTACTTCCGGTGATAATGAAAATACTAAATTACTTGTATGAAATCGTAAATGGCGTTAGGTATCACAAAGTGAATTTTTTTTATGAAAATCGAATAATAATTGCCGCTTTTATGGACCAAAAACTTTGAAAAGTGACCTGCTGAAAATCGTCTATTTCTCCACAACTGAAGAAGTTAGAAAACATGTTGTGATATCTATATGATCGTATGGGTTCATTCTATTAGTTGATTGGAATCAAATATCATAATTTTGAAAACATTACAAACCAGACTCGTTTGAATAAAATATCTGTTTTGAAGGCTATAAATACATTTTTTGCCCAAATGGCGTCATTTCCGGTGACATTGAAAATGTTAAATTGGTTTGAACTAGTCTAAATTGACATTACGCATCAAATGGTGTCATTTTTATGAAAATCCAATAATAATTGGCTCTTTTACAGGCAAAATAGCATAAAAAGTGACTCATGCAAAATTAACCATTTCTCGGCAAATACTCATATTACAAACTAATTTTGACATAGATTCTCTTCGTATGGATTAATGCTACAAGTTTATGATAGTTGCGAAGAAATATTTTGAAATATGAAAAGCCTGAATGGGTTGTAAATAGCTCATTTTTACACCTTTTTTCACCTTTAAATCAAAATGGCGCAAATACAAAACCAAAATTAAAAAAAGCGAGTCCGACATTTTGTGCGCCTTTTTTAGGGGCATTTATCTTGATCTATCAGATTTGCAAAAATTAACATTTGCCAGTGAAAAGACGTTCCGACTCGACAAAATTGGAGTTTTTAGCAAAATTGCGTCACATCCGGTGCCGATAGAAAACTTTACCGGTAATAAAAAAATTGAGAATTTGCACCATGGAGCATATAAACTTTGTTTTATAAAAATCGGGCAATAAATAATTAACCTAGAACCGATGAACTGAATTAGCCAATAGCGGCCAAGAAAAATTATCGAGAAAAAAAATGTTCACATTTTTGATCAAATCAGACGACCCCTTAACCCTGGTTAAAATGCCATAAATAATTTTTCATTAATAAAAAAAGTTTTTTGTCAAAATTTAAATTTTCAAAATTTGGCGCCTAATATCTCCGAAGATTCGTCGAAAATCAAAAATCTATACTACCGTAGCTATGTGCCCTGTCTCAGGCTATGTCAAAATGTATCCAATGTTAAAATCCGACGATTATTGTTAATATTACTGCAATATTTCAAAAAACGACAACTTTGGCGTTTCGGACATTTCGCATAGTCGCAGAACGTTCGAAATAGCTTTAATCTCTAAGTCACACCCACTTTCCAAGTAAAACCGAAGACATCGAATTGATTCGACAAGTAGTTTCTGAGATATGCTCAAGTGGAAAAAAAAAATAATAATAATAAGAATAATCTTAACAAAAACACTGGCTACGCAGTGTGAAACCCTAATAATCTTAACAAAAACAATAGTGTTTCACACAAGCTACGCAGTGTGAAACCCTAATAATCTTAACAAAAACAATAGTGTTTCACACAAGCTACGCAGTGTGAAACCCTAATAATAATTTTAACAAAAACAATAGTGTTTCACACAAACTACGCAGTGTGAATCCCTAATAAGCCAAAGTCGCGTACCACGTTTCGTTTCCATAGAAGTAGTAAGGCGGGCGTGGTTCTGTTAGCTCAGCCTCGGATACTATTGTAGCCTACCACGTTAATAGATAGACTTCGATACTGATCGAGATAACCGTACCACGCCCGACTTACGTGGTATACTCGCGGTTATCTCTTATACCACGTTTTTTGTACCGAAGTCGCGTACCACGTTGTACTTTCGCATCATCCTCGTATTTTATTATACCACGTTTTTACCTGTTAGGTTACCAAAGCCGCGTAAAACGTTTCCGTTGTATACAAACAGTAAGGTGGGCGTGGTACGGTTATCTCAGCCCCGGATTGTATTATACCACTTTTTTAAACCATCAACACATGGTACTTTATAGGCCATGTACTGTACCCATTTAAAAAGACCCTACGTGGTATATTGGGTAGATATGAAACAAAACGTGGCAGGTAAAAACGTGACAGGTAAAAACGGGGTATAAAAATATGTGGATGATACGAGATTGCCATGAGTTGATAGTTTAAAAAAAAGTGGTAAAATTGGGTATATATTTTTATACCCCGTTTTTACCTGCCACGTTTTGTTTCATATATACCCAATCTACCATGGGTTGATAATTTTAAAAAAAGTGGTATAATACAATCAGGGGCTGAGATAATCGTAGCACGCCCGCCTTACTGGTTCTATACAAACGGAACGTGGTATGCGATTTCGGTACAAAAAAACGTGGTAACCGCGAGTATACCACGTTTCAGTTGTATAGAAGCAGTAAGGCGGGTGTGGTACGGTTATCTCGATCAGTGTCGAATTCTATATTATTATGATTTTTGTACCGATGTCGCGTACCACGTTCCGTTTATATAGAGCGTGGTACGATTATCTCACCCCCAGATTCTATTGTACCACCTTTTTTCAACTATTAACTCATGGTACTCTCGTATTATCCACATATTTTTAATACCCCCTTTTTACCTGCCACGTTTTGTTTCATATCTACCCAATATACCACGTAGGGTCTTTTAAAATGTGGTACAGTGTGTGGCCTGTAGAGACTAAAAAACATCAAAATGGATTAAATAATCAACACAATTTGCAAAATATACTTCAAATAATGTAAAATCCATAAAACTAAAAAACGCGTGGTTTTAAAGCCGCATCCCACGTTTCATTTGTATTGGAGCAGTAAGGCGAGCATACCACGTTTCAGTTGTATAGAAGCAGTAAGGCGGGTGTGGTACGGTTATCTGGATCAGTATTGAATTCTAGCATACCACGTATTTTGTACCGAAGTCGCGTACCACGTTCATTTTGTATAAAACCAGTAAGGCGAGCGTGGTACGATTATCTCAGTCTCGTATTCTTTTATACCACGTTTTTTGTGCTGAAGTCGCGTACCACGTTCCGTTTGTATAAAACCAGTAAGGCGAGCGTGGTACGGTTATCTCAGCTCTGAATTCTATTATACCAGTAAGGCGAGCATACCATGTTTCCGTTGCACAGAAGTAAGGCGAGCGTGTTACGATTATCTCAGTCTCGTATTCTATTATACCCCGTTTGTTGTACCGAAGTAGCGTGCCACGTTCCGTTTGTATAAAACCAGTAAGGTTATCTCAGCTCTGGATTCTATTATACCAGTAAGGCGAGCATACCACGTTTCCGTTGCATAGAAGTAAGGCGGGCGTGATACGGTTATCTCAATCTCGGATTCTATTATACCACGGGTTTTTTTTTTGTACCGAAGTCGCGCACCACGTTCCGTTATTTCAGCCCCGGGTTCTATTATACCACTTTTGTTTATTAACTATTAACTCAGGGTACTCTCGTATCATCCACATATTTTATTATACACCTTTTTTACCTGCCATATTTTGTTGAATATCTACCCAAAATATACCACTTATGGTCTTTTTAAATGGGGTGCAGTATATAGCGGGCCCGACTAATCACCGGAATTCATTTACAATCACCGGAATTCACATATAATCACCGGAATTCACTTCGAAAACCCCCGATTCCTCCCACAAAACTAATTTATTTTAAATGTATAATACATTATAATGTAACGAATTACTATTTTGATATCTCCACAGGCCAAATAAAGGCCATGTGTGTGTATTTATTTGAAAGACTACCGGAATTCATTTCAAATATATGCATCATGGTTATGATAACGTAGGGCGCGTCGTATTACCCAATTATAGGCCGAACTCCAAAATAACACTAAAAAACAATTTGCGTCGAGTTACCCAATAACTCCAAAATAACAACCAATAACTTCAAAAATATTGACTGTGGAAACACAAAATAACAATTAAGTATGAGTTTAAGAAGCGTGACTGTTTTTTGTCCAAATCGGTGATTTTGTTGACAGAAACTTGTGTATACTTTCGTTGCAATTCGTTGTAATGTATTGTAACAAAAGGTTGATAATAGTTTATTAAAATAAACAATTTAATATTATAGCTATATTTATTTATTTACAATTGCAAATTGCGCCGATTGTCACTTTCGGTCATCGACATCGTAACTTGTTTTGAAATAAATAAATGAAATCAATTTAAATAAGTTCCGCTGACAATTAATTGTCTTTGTTCAGAGTATTCTCATGTTATGATAGTTTATTATGTTGTGATTGTACGTGATTTGTCACTTTATACAATGACAATACTTACATGTACATTTAATAGGATTTGTAAATCCGATATTTTGACCATTTAAGGGAGATTACTCGACATGTGGGGAGAAAATCTCGTAACTCGTCAAATTTGAGATGTTTTAAAACAATTATGTGTAGAACCATTTTGTAATTCATCAAAAAGCCTCTTTTATCAGCATTTCAGTCCTAATTTTAACTTTCAATATTATTTGACCAAATCCATACACCGGAATTCACTACACAATCTTCCTATTTACTTATATTTTTCCATTAATATTAATATTGAATTACTTTAAAACACATAAAATCACCGGAATTCACATTGAAAACACATAAACACCGGAATTCACATTGAAAACATATAAACACCGGAATTCAGTTTCAACATATCTGAATTCGCACTGAAGACCTTCGTATTTACTAATATTTTACGTTAATAATAAATTACTTTAATTCACCGGGATTCACTTTGAAAACATATAAACATCGGAATTCACTTCCAACATATCGGAAATCGCACTTAAGACCTTCGTATTTACTAATATTTTACATTAATAATAAATTACTTTTAAATACCGAAAATCACCGGAATTCACATTGAAAACATATAAACACCGGAATTCGCATTCAAATATCGGAATTCGCACTTCAGACCTTCGTACTCGATCACAAATATTTTACAATAATAATAAATTACTTTAAAACACCGGAATTCACTTACAAAATATCTGAATTCGCACTTTAGACCTTCGTATTTACTAATATTTTACATTAATAAAAAATTACTTTAAAACACCGGAATTCACTTTGAGAAAATCGGAATTCGCCCCAAGACAATTGTATTTACCTATATTTTGCATTAATATTAATACTAGAATGTATCTGCTGTAAAACGATATTTCCAGATGGTCAACTCGGGGAAACACATTAAAAACGCAGCAGTAATCTATGGAAGACCAAATGGGACAATATTCATGATTCTTGTTTCTACATTCCAGTTTGAACATTTTAGACATGAACGCAACATTCTAAACTAATGATTCTTGTTTCTACATTCTTATGTCAAAATCAACATTTTAAACAAAAAATTGACTTTATGTTTCATTTTCGGCGTTTTATCGGTAACTTTTATATATCATTAAATATTAAAATTAAAAAATATTTTCTTAATTTCACACGACTAAGAAATCAATTCATTGGTTTCTGAAAGTATCTAAAAAAAAAATCTGGAATTTGAACTCTTATGAAAATATTTTCTACGTTTCAAAAAGTCTTGAAGTTAATATCTTGAAATGAAAATGTCCAGAAAAATATCATGAATTATCAACATTATTACACCAGAGGGCGTTAGCGTATGTGTACAACTTTGATACAGACTATAGATTAGAAATCAAAAGTAGACTTTTCCACGAGTGGAAGTGGGCCTTTGCTGTGTTTACAGTACACGTATTTAGTTGCATGAAACAGAAATTAAGCTCGAGATATAATAACAATACAAATAACTTCTATAATTTAAACAGCTAAAAAAATTAGGACAAAGGCCATTCTTACATATTCGCTGTTATTTGTTTACTTTTTCATATGTTTACAAATTAGACCTACACGTGTTTCGAATATGGCAAAAATGGATGATAATGCTGTGTTTTAAATGGAATCTATTCACTGTTATTTGTTTGCAAATTAGACTTACACGTGTTTCGAGTGGAAAAATCTACTTTTGATTTCTAATCTATAGTCTGTATCAAAGTTGTACTCATACGCTAACGCCCTCTGGTGTAATAATGTTGATAATTCATTATATTTTTCTGGACATTTTCATTTCAAGATTTTAACTTCAAGACTTTTTGAAACGTAGAAAATATTTTCATAAGAGTTCAAATTCCAGATTTTTTTTAGATACTTTTAGAAACCAATGAATTGACTTCTTTGTCGTGTAAAATTAAGAAATTATTTTTTAATTTTAATATTTAATGATATATAGAGGTTAATATTTAATTTTAATATTTAATGATATATAAAAGTTACCGATAAAACGCCGAAAATGAAACATAAAGTCAATTTTTTGTTTAAAATGTTGATTTTGTGCATGAAATGTTGACATAAGAATGTAGAAACAAGAATCATTAGTTTAGAATGTTGCGTTCGTGTCTAAAATATTCAAATTGGAATGTAGAAACTAGAATCATGAATATTGTCCCATTTGGTCTTCCATAGTAATCCATGTAAAATGTCAAACCGAACATTTCTCGAATGTAGATGAGCTAAGTTTATTCGAAAATTAACTTAGTAATAATCAGCCAATCAAATAATTATAAAGTCTCATCAATAATGGTTTGGATGTTTTCATAAATAATTAGTCCGGTGGCTGAAGGGGGGGAATCGCCACCCGAGCTGTGAATTTATGAGACCAAGTTTATCTAGACCAGTTTTTTGCGTAGATTCCGAATATTGGTGGTGATCAGGCGTTTGAGGAGGCGTTTTCGAGATATAGGGGGTCAAATGTCTACAATTGGGGGGGGGGGGGGCTGATGTCATTATGTTGACGTAATATATTAATAAAACATAAATTTCTAAGACTGCCCATCTATGTGTTTAAGATGCTCCTGGACAACTGCTTTGATTTGTGGGGAGGTGGGGTGGGGACAGCAGGTATAAGGTGTGTGTGTGGAGGGGGGGGGGGGGGTGTCATTATGTTGACATAATATATTAATAAAACATAAATTTCTAGGGCTGCCCATTTTTAAATAAGTGTTTATGATGCCCCTGGACAGCTATTTTGATTTGTGGGGAGGTGGGGTGGGGGAAGCAGGTGTGCGTGTATGGATGGGGGGAGGGTACATTTGGCGGGAAGTGAGTTCACGTTGATGATTTTCTTAGAGCTTGGTAAAAACATTATTTTTAATTCCACTGCACATCTCTAAATATGTGTATACGATTACCGTTGTATGCGGCAGGATAAATGTATTTTGGGGGACAGAAACCACTTGGTTCAAAATTGACCTGAAAAGTGTTTTCTCGAGTTTTCGTTCAGTGCCAATATCGTCATTCAAAATATTAAATTATAATGGTACTTTTCGAGAGATCTGGAAATTTACATAAAAAACACATGTTTAGATATTAGTTTATTCTTATAATATGTGCGGGATAGATATCCTCTTGATGGCTGATCAACAGCCTGCGTATATCCTTTGGATATGCTTCAGTTACCCATTCATCTTGTTCCATCATTAATTTTGCGACCTGTCTCCATATTGTTGCAACATAATTATTGCGTTTAATGTGCAGCAAAAGACTACTCGGGCAAGATGGTAATAAAGAAAGAAAGTTTTGTTATTTTTCATCACAATTAAAATTTCTCCAGAAGATATTTCTTCTAGTGTCATCTACAAACAATTTTTTCTAAACCAGCAATTACGTCATCAGAAGCATCATTTGTCTATCCCAGCTCTTTAAAAATTCTTAGAAAGTTAGGATTATCTTGAAAAAGAAAGACAGATAGTCATTACTACCGAAAGCATGTACCGTAGGCCGAGATATTCTCGACACTTTCAATACTAATCTTGATTGGATCAAAAAATATCAAGATTAGTATTGAAAGTGTCGAGAATATCCTAGAACTGACAACCTACCACAAGAACACCAAAATATCTTACCTACTCCTCTTCGCAATGCAAATTAATGGAGGTGCTGAAACAAATTGTATTTTGCATTCTTGCTCGGGCGAAATAGACATCCCAATCATTCTCTTCGCAAACAATGATCCAAATATACAAATTTTGATCGATAATGAGACGGGCAAAGGTAGAAAATATCGCGAAAGACGACTTACATCACTAGATGACGCTAGAAAAAAGATTTTCTGGGTGAAAAAATAACAGACCTTTCTTTATTACCACCTTGCCGTATACGTGGTCTTTTGCTGCATGACTGGAATGAAGATTTACAATGTGAATTGGTTCCTGAAGCATATCCAAAGGATATGCGAGCTGTTGGCCAGCAACCAAGAAAATATTTATCTCGCTCATAGGAACTTTTGATTTTGAATCTTCTGATGAAGACTAATAAGAATAAACTAACAACTAAACATATCTCTGAGTTAATGTGTTTTTGATTTACATTTCCAGATCTCTTGAAAAGTACCATTAAAATTTAATATTTTGAACGAAAACGCTATTGAGATACCACTTTAAGCTCAATTATGAACAAAATGAGTTCTGTCCACAAAATACATGTTGCCACCCGCCATCACCCGCACCGCCCCCTCCCCCCCACGGCGGCCACTCACCCCGGTGTCACCCCCATACAATAGGAATCTTATAAACATATTTAGAGATGTTTCATCAAGCTCTTAGAAAATCTTCATTTAAATCAACGTGAATTCATTTCCTCGCCAATTTTATCCCCACCCCACCCCTCCACACGCGCACACCTGCTACCCCCCACCCCACCTCCCCATAAATCAAAACAGTTGTCCAGGGGCATCGTAAACACTTATTTCTAGGCAGTCCTAGAAATTTATGTTTTATTAATATATTATGTCAACATAGACATCCCCCCCCCCCCCCCATTGTAGACATTTGACCCCCTATATCTCGAAAACGCACCCTCAAACGCCTGATCACCAGCCAGATTCGAAATCTACGCAAAAAACTGGTCTAGAAAAACTTGGTCTCATAAATTCACAGCTCGGGTGGCGATTCCCCCCCCCCCCCCTTCAGCCACCGGACTATATTGGGTAATTCGACGCAAATTGTTATTATGTGTTATTTTGGAGTTCGGCCTATTGGGTAATACGACGCGCCCTACGTTATCATAATCATGATGCATATATTTGAAATGAATTCCGGTAGTCTTTCAAATAAATTCACCTACAGCGCCTTTATCTGGCCTGTGGAGAGATCAAAATGTATTATACATTAAAATAAGTGAGTTTTGTGGGAGGAATCGGGGATTTTAGAAGTGAATTCCGGTGGTTGTAAATGAATTCCGGTGTATCCGGTGAATTCCGGTGATTAGTCTACCCCGTATATAGCCTATAAAAACGTGAAAATGGATTAAATAATCGACATAATTTGCTAAAGTCGCGTACCACGTTTCGTTTGTATAGAAGCAGTAAGCGAACGTGGTACTGTTATCTCAGCCTTGGATTCTACTGTACCACGGTTTTTTTACTTATCAACACATTGCACTTTCGTATCATCATATTTAATTGGCTGGGGCTATTTGCCACATGTGGTAAGACAATCCGGAGACTATTTGCCACATGTGACAAGTCTCATTTCATGTGGCACGGCTACAGACCACAATTATCAACCGATTTCAATGAAACTTACAGATTATAATAAGAGTATTAAGAGCTCAAACTAGCCAAAATTTCGGCCACTTCCGGTTAGCGGTTTACGAGATATCAGGTTACCACACATTTCATGTGGCACGGCTACAGACCACAATAATCAACCGATTTCAATGAAACTTACAGATTATAATAAGAGTTTTAAGAGCTCAAACTAGCCAAAATTTCGGCCACTTCCGGTTAGCGGTTTCCGAGATATCAGGTTACCACACATTTCATGTGGCACGGCTACAGACCACAATTATCAACCGATTTTAATGAAACTTACAGATTATAATAACATTAATAATATCTCAAACTAGCCAAAATTTCAGCCACTTCCGGTTAGCGGTTTACGAGATATCAGGTTACCACACATTTCATGTGGCACGGCTACAGACCACAATTATCAACCGATTTCAATGAAACTTACAGATTATAATAAGAGTATTAAGAGCTCAAACTAGCCAAAATTTCGACCACTTTCAGTTAGCGGTGTCCGAGATATCAGGTTACCACACATTTCATGTGGCACGGCTACAGACCACAATTATCAACCGATTTTAACGAAGCTTACAGATTATAATAACATTAATAATATCTCAAACTAGCCAAAATTTCGGCCACTTCCGGTTAGCGGTTTCCGAGATATCAGGTTACCACACATTTCATGTGGCACGGCTACAGACCACAATTATCAACCGATTTTAATGAAACTTACAGATTATAATAACATTAATGATATCTCAAACTAGCCAAAATTTCGGCCACTTCCGGTTAGCGGTTTCCGAGATATCAGGTTACCACACATTTCATGTGGCACGGCTACAGACCACAATTATCAACCGATTTTAACGAAACTTACAGATTATAATAAGAGTATTAATATCTCAAACTAGCAAAAATTTCGGCCACTTCCGGTTAACGGTTTCCGAGATATCAGGTTACCACACATTTCATGTGGCACGGCTACAGACCACAATTATCGACCGATTTCAATGAAACTTAGAGATTATAATAAGAGTATTAATATCTCAAACTAGCCAAAATTTCGGCCACTTCCCGTTAACGGTTTCCGAGATATCAGGTTACCACACATTTCATGTGGCACGGCTACAGACCACCATTATCAACCGATTTCAATGAAACTTACAAATTATAATAAGAGTATTAAGAGCTCAAACTAGCCACAATTATCAACCGATTTTAATGAAACTTACAGATTATAATAACATTAATAATATCTCAAACTAGCCAAAATTTCGGCCACTTCCGGTTAGCGGTTTCCGAGATATCAGGTTACCACACATTTCATGTGGCACGGCTACAGACCACAATTATCAACCGATTTTAACGAAACTTACAGATTATAATAACATTAATAATATCTCAAACTAGCCAAAATTTCGGCCACTTCCGGTTAGCGGTTTCCGAGATATCAGGTTACCACACATTTCATGTGGCACGGCTACAGACCACAATTATCAACCGATTTCAATGAAACTTACAGATTATAATAAGAGTATTAATATCTCAAACTAGCCAAAATTTCGGCCACTTCCGGTTAGCGGTTTCCGAGATATCAGGTTACCACACATTTCATGTGGCACGGCTACAGACCACAATTATCAACCGATTTTAACGAAACTTACAGATTATAATAAGAGTATTAATATCTCAAACTAGCAAAAATTTCGGCCACTTCCGGTTAACGGTTTCCGAGATATCAGGTTACCACACATTTCATGTGGCACGGCTACAGACCACAATTATCGACCGATTTCAATGAAACTTAGAGATTATAATAAGAGTATTAATATCTCAAACTAGCCAAAATTTCGGCCACTTCCCGTTAACGGTTTCCGAGATATCAGGTTACCACACATTTCATGTGGCACGGCTACAGACCACCATTATCAACCGATTTCAATGAAACTTACAAATTATAATAAGAGTATTAAGAGCTCAAACTAGCCACAATTATCAACTGATTTTAATGAAACTTACAGATTATAATAACATTAATAATATCTCAAACTAGCCAAAATTTCGGCCACTTCCGGTTAGCGGTTTCCGAGATATCAGGTTACCACACATTTCATGTGGCACGGCTACAGACCACAATTATCAACCGATTTTAACGAAACTTACAGATTATAATAACATTAATAATATCTCAAACTAGCCAAAATTTCGGCCACTTCCGGTTAGCGGTTTCCGAGATATCAGGTTACCACACATTTCATGTGGCACGGCTACAGACCACAATTATCAACCGATTTCAATGAAACTTACAGATTATAATAAGAGTATTAATATCTCAAACTAGCCAAAATTTCGGCCACTTCCGGTTAGCGGTTTACGAGATATCAGGTTACCACACATTTCATGTGGCACGGCTACAGACCACAATAATCAACCGATTTCAATGAAACTTACAGATTATAATAAGAGTATTAAGAGCTCAAACTAGCCAAAATTTCGGCCACTTCCGGTTAGCGGTTTCCGAGATATCAGGTTACCACACATTTCATGTGGCACGGCTACAGACCACAATTATTTACCGATTTCAATGAAACTTACAGATTATAATAAGAGTATTAAGAGCTCAAACTAGCCAAAATTTCGACCACTTTCAGTTAGCGGTGTCCGAGATATCAGGTTACCACACATTTCATGTGGCACGGCTACAGACCACAATTATCAACCGATTTTAACGAAGCTTACAGATTATAATAACATTAATAATATCTCAAACTGGCCGAAATTTTGGCTAGTTTGAGATATTATTAATGTTATTATAATCTGCAAGTTTCATTGAAATCGGTTGATAATTGGGGTCTGTAGCCGTGCCACATGAAATGTGTGGTAACCTGATATCTCGGAAACCGCTAACCGGAAGTGGCCGAAATTTTGGCTATTTTGAGGTAGTATTAATGTTATTATAATCTGTAAGTTTCATTGAAATCGGTTGATAATTGTGGTCTGTAGCCGTGCCACATGAATTTTGTGGTAACCTGATATCTCCGAAACCGCTAACCGGAAGTGGCCGAAATTTTGGCTATGCTGAGATATTATTAATGTTATTATAATCTGTAAGTTTCATTGAAATCGGTTGATAATTGTGGTCTGTAGCCGTGCCACATGAATTGTGTGGTAGCCTGATATCTCCGAAACCGCTAACCGGAAGTGGCCGAAATTTTGGCTAGTTTGAGATATTACTAATGTTATAATAATCTGTAAGTTTCATTAAAATCAGTTGATAATTGTGGTCTGTAGCCGTGCCACATGAAATGTGTGGTAACCTGATATCTCGGAAACCGCTAACCGGAAGTGGCCGAAATTTTGGCTAGTTTGAGATATCATTAATGTTATTATAATCTGTACGTTTCATTGAAATCGGTTGATAATTGTGGTCTGTAGCCGTGCCACATAAAATGTGTGGTAACCTGATATCTCGGAAACCGCTAACCGGAAGTGGCCGAAATTTTGGCTATTTTGAGATATTATTAATGTTATTATAATCTGTAAGTTTCATTGAAATCGGTTAATAATTGTGGTCTGTAGCCGCAGGGCTATTTTGACATTCTTGCTTACCACATGTGGCAAATAGCCACTGCCTATTTAATTGTACCACGTTTTTATCTGCTACGTTTTGTTTCA
Source organism: Patella vulgata (assembly GCF_932274485.2). Taxonomy (NCBI): domain Eukaryota; kingdom Metazoa; phylum Mollusca; class Gastropoda; family Patellidae; genus Patella; species Patella vulgata. Next base: position 47,951,248 of record NC_065879.2, read on the forward strand.
TATTATCTACCCAGTAGTCCAATATACCACGTAGGGTCTTTTTAAATGGGTTAAAATACATTTTACACCGTGCCTAAATGGCGATTATTTTAACCGACTGATCGACTGTCTGAATTAGATTATATTAAACATTAAGTGTAAATATCATCTATAAATAGTATAAAACATCGAAATTCATTAAATAATTAATGTAATTTGCAAAATTTGCTTTTAATAAGGTAAAATCACCAAAATTATAAAGTACGTGGTACCAAAATCTCGTACCACGTTACATTTGTATAGAAGTAATAGGGACGAACGTGGTATTTTGGAGCGTGGTATTTAGCCACTGCCCTAAACAATTGTATTTACTTACATTTTGCATTAAATCCTCCCACAAAACTAATTTATTTTAAATGTATAATACAATTTAAATATATCTCCACAGACCCAATGAAGGCATTCTAGGTGTATTTATTTGAAAGACTACCGGAATTCATTTCAAATACATAGAGGATATTTGTCGTTTTAGAGTGAATAACATATTTTATTTCATCGAGAAGCAAGAAAACTTATATTTTCACGAATGCGTAGCATGAGTGAAAATATAAACGTTTTCTTGCTTAGAGATGAAATAAAATATGTTATTCACGACAAAACGACAAATGTTCTATTTATTTTATGATTTTACAATCATTTTAGGTAAAAACAACATGGACTACAGCTAGCCAGTGGAATAACACTTTAATTCACTGATAAAACGCGGTATTCCACTACTGATCATAAAATAAATGTATATAGTATATGGTAATTTATGTTACATTGTCTAATAAATATTTCGATCTTTCCACAGATGACATAAAATACACGACCACACACAATAATGTTATGGGTTACCCCGCTGTAGTTACCGGAATTCACTTGAAAACTACGACATACTATACGTGTACACCGTAGTATACGATACGTGTACACCGTAGTATAAGATACGTGTACATTGGTAGCATGGCTTACCTTAGACAATCTCTATGAATAACAATAATATGTATCACTTGATGTACCTCCAAGATAACAGGATGGGCAGGTAAAGGGAATAGAGGAATATTGGCCAAAAAAGTTAAACTCCAACTAAGTAAATTTTCACAATCACAATGAAACGATACACCACAACAATCGCACAAGATACTTTTAGTCTTTTCACAATCTCGCCCTACTGGAGTATTTATTCCAAGTTTAATCTTTCTACGAGTAGCCATGACTTTTGATGAAAATATGAAAGACAATAATTTGTAAAGATTATAGAAATAATTGCAAGTGAGATGTACTAAATGCAAGGGACCCATTTACAATGTGCATCATTTTATGCCTAGGAGTAGGTCACAGACCGACGTTGCCATGCTTGTCTGTATTTTGTGTGGAATGTGGTGATTTCCTGCCTCTGATTAGAGACAATCAACAAACGGCCCTATCAACATACAGGTTGAACATAAATCTAAACTTCATATCCACGGCAGATTAATTATTAAAATAACTACCGTACTGAACACGTCAACACATCAGGTGTTCATTTAAGGAATAATCTTTTTAAAACTTTATTTGATTGGCTTGTTATTACCGAGTTAATTTTCGAATAAACTTGGCTCATCTACACTGAGAACGTTTTGCTCCACATTCGAGAAATGTTTGATTTGACATGGGATAATGCTGCGTTCTAATCATATTGTCTTTCCCGAGTTGACCATCTGGAAATATCGTTTTAACCGCCTCGCTAGACATATTAATCATCCAGTTCATGATTTGTTTTTATGGTATTTTTATACGCCCACATTTTCATGTGGACGTATATTGTTGTTGCCCCTGTCCTCCGTCCGTCCGTCCACAATTGTTTGTGAACAGTCTACAGGTCACAATTTTTATCCAATTTCAATGAAACTTGAAATATAGGTTTATCACCCTAAGATAGGGGTTCCTTTCGATATTGGCATGTATCGGACTGTAACTTCATGGATTATGGCCACTGATTCTACGAAAAATCACGTTTTTAGCTTGTGAACACTGTAGAGGTCACAATTTTTATCCGATTTGGTTTAAACTTGAAATGTATGCTTATAACCCAAAGATCACGGTTCCTTATACCACCGTTAAACCCTAAGGATGGCTGACAGACAAGATGGCCGCCGTTCGTTCTCAAATGGCGTAAAAATATGGTATATCAAGGTTGTGGACCCTATAGAGGTCACAATTTTTATCCGATTTTGTTGAAAATTGAAATGTAAGTTTTTAACCCAAAGATCTCGGGTCCTTTCGATATTCGCGCATATCGGACAATAACTTCCTGAATTATGGCCCCTGATTGTACGAAAAATAGCGTTATTAGCTTGTGGACCCTATAGAGGTCATAATTTTTATCCGATTCAAAAAAACGTATTATCATATGACCGTTAAACCCTAAGGACGGCTGAGTTAAAATTTCGTGAAAATCGACCCAAAACTGACAGGCAAAATGGCCGCCCCTCGTTCTCAAATAGCGTAAAAAAGGTTGTGGACCCTATAGAGGTCACAATTTTTATCAGATTTTGTTGAAACTTGAAATGTAAGTTTATAACCCAAAGATCTCGGTTCCTTTCGATATTCGCGCATATCGGAACGTAACTTCCTGAATTATGGCCCCTGATTGTACGAAAAATCGCGATTTTAGCTTGTGGACCCTATAGAGGTCATAATTTTTATCTGATTTAAAAAAACGTATTATTATATCACCGTTGCACCCTAAGGAAGGCTGAGTTCGAATTTCGTGAACATTGGCCCAAAACTGACAGACAAAATGGCCGCCCCTCGTTCTCAAATAGCGTAAAAATATGGTATATCAAGGTTGTGGACCCTATAGAGGTCCCAATTTTTATCCGATTTTGTTGAAACTTGAAATGTAAGTTTATAACCCAATGATCTTGGTTCCTGTCGATATTTGCGCATATTGAATTGTTATTTCCTGAATTATGGCCCTTGATTGTAGGAAAAATCACTTTCTTTTTAGCTTGTTCTCTATCCATCTCTCGAAAATGTGGGCGTATCCTGCCTGGCAGCAGCTGTTTTTTTATTTCTTTCAATTTCTTACAACAGATACATTCTAGTATTAATATTAATGCAAAATATATGTAAATACAATTGTTTTAAAGTAATTTATTATTAATGCAAACTATTGGTAAATAATAGGAATTCCCATATTTTGAAAGTGAATTCCAGTGTTTATATGTTTTCTAAGTGAATTCCGGTGATTTTCAGTGTTTTAAAGTAATTTATTATTAATGTAAAATATTAGTAATTAGGGAGGTCTTAAGTGCAAATTCTGATATATGTTTTTGATGTAATTCCGGTGATTTTAGGTGTTTTTATTATTAATGCAAATAGGTATTAGTATAGCGCTCTTGAGAAACTAGTTTGTTGGATATTCAGCGTTTTATAAATAGATTTCCAATATTTTGAAAGTGAATTCTAGTGCTTATATGTTTTCAAGGTGAAAGTTAGGATTTTCGCTGATTTTAAGTAATTCAATATTAATATTAATGTAAAATATAAGTAAATAGGTAACATGGTATAGATGTAATTCAAAAATATGAATAATGTGTACAGTTTGCGTATACGTCTAGGGGTCTTTGATTAGCAGTGTGGAGAAACCAGAGAAATCCAACAAACCTAATCTTTGAATGAATGAACATAATGTAACACAGTTCTATGGATAGAGACAAGTGAAATCTTGTCGGAATGTCAAGATTATATGATATAGTGATTGTTATCACGTGTTGTGTTAGTTAAACCCAACAAAGTTGGGCAGGTGACCATACTCCTTGTCACGTAGAAGCTTGGGATTGAAGCCATGCCACTTGTTTCAGTGACAGACCTTATAATGGTATCTAAATCTCACTGTAACCCGGGTATCATTTAATCTTGTGTATTTAGCACTAATTTCTTCATCAAATCTTTGTAAAATTGTTTAAAATCACCAAAAATCATCTAATTTGTACTTGTGTCCAGTTTAAAGCTGACTGATTAATTATTTTTGATAATGAGTGTCAAATTTACAAGTATTTAATTTCCTGACCACTATTTAAAAAATCATTATACATCAATAATCAATTGGGTTGTTTATTTATTAACAGTGATCGAGAAATTAAACCCTTGTAAATTAGATGATTTTGGGTGATTTTTAAATGATTTTTACGAATTTTTAAAGAAAGATTTGATATGAAACGAATGTGAAAGAAATTAGTGCTAGCTAGATGCACAAGATTAAATGATACCAGGGTTACAGTGTCTAAAGCGCAGTGTGGCACTTGTTAGACCACTTTGTCTCAGGTGCAAAGTCTTAAATACGCAACCTGGCACACTAGGTACATTTTCACAAGAAATTCTTCAAGTTGCTTATGGTTGTTTGATGGGTTTGGAATCCCTTGCAAATTAAATTATTGTAACATTTAAATCTCTAAAGGTAATATTTGCAGTAAACGAAGACTAAATGTACAAGGTACATTGTATACAATTTTTGTTTGCAGACATATTAATTATTTTTTTTGAATTATAACTACAAGTATTGGAGATATGAATCTAGAGAAAGCTCATGATGTCAGAGAAGTAGATACAGCTGCTGCTGGACGTGGTGTATGGCTTGTTAAAGTAAGTACATCATTATGAAGTAATCATTTTACCTTTCCAGCTTTTTATCCAAAACTGCTAATGTGATTTCGCTTAGTTCTGGCACGATATATTGTTGCATTGATGTATCACGATTCACCATCTCAAGATTCACGTATTGAATCGCGGGATGCTGAATTGATTTTTTACGATTCTTTTTTATGTTTTTTTGTCACTTCAGTAACTAACCTGTCACTCTTAATTATCCATGTCGCACACTATCCATAGGTACACAAACATCCTTAAATCTGTTTGGTCCGTATTTTGATCTGTTGGCCACAAGTAGACAAACAAACTTTTCAAGCCCTGAAAAGTAATTGCAGTTAGTAACTTCAATAAAATATCAATTATTCATTCATACTGTTGTTTTCTTGGTAAATATTGACCTGGTTATGAATCGCGATACAAATCGTATTGTAGCACCCGAATCGCAATACGTATTTTATTGTAACTGCGGTTGTCACAATACCCAGCACTAATCTTAATTCAATTTTATGTGTGTGGGGGGGGGGGGGGAACTGTGGCATATTTGTTATAATAACGTATTTTTCTTCTGTTTCAGGTACCTAAATATCTGTCAGAAATATGGAGGGAATCAACTCCAAACTCTGATGTTGGAAAACTCAAAATTACTAGATCTAAGTATGAAAAAAAATGTGAACCATAGCCACTATAATATACTATTCAAAAAAAGTAGGGGATATTTGATTTTTAAGTGTTATTAAAGTCACCTAATGAAACTGACGAAGAAAGAAATGACAAAATGAAATGAAGTTCACATTCATCGATTTATTCCAAATGATCGTTAGACTAAGTAAGGCACAGACTGGCCATTATAAGGGTAAAATGATACCCGGGGTCAAACAGCAAAGTTACCACAGCATCACAACCAAGTCAGTAACGGGTAAATCCTCCTCTGTTTGCCAAACAAGCATTGATCCGACGTGGCATACTCCTAATGAGACGTCTAAGGTCATTTTGGTCCAGATTGTCCCATTCCTGTTGCAACGCAGCAGCAAGTTCTTGGACATTGGCAGGACGTTGTTGACGTTGACGTAACCTCTGTCCAAGCATGTCCCAGACATGCTCGATGGGGGAGAGGTCGGGACTCAGTGCTGGCCAAGGTAATGTGGTGATGTTCTGTTGTTGGAGGTAACCTGTAACGATCCTGGCCCTGTGACATCTTGCGTTGTCATCCTGGAAGATGAAACGGCGGCCATGACGTCGTGCGAACGGCACAACATGGACTGCCAAGATGTTGTCCCGGTAGTACTGGCCTGTAACACGCCCTGCAACAACATGTAAAGCCGTTCTTCCAGCAACAGTGATGCCTCCGCACACCATAACAGAACCACCCCCAAATCGATCATGTCTGATGACGTTAACGTCTTGGAAGCGCTCGTTTCGACGACGCCACACCCTCCTACGTCTGTCCAAAAAATCAACAGTGAACCTTGACTCATCTGAAAACATCACATTGCTCCAGCGTCGATTATCCCAGTGTTGACGATCCCTACACCAACGACGTCTTGCCTGAATGTGATGATCTCTCAAACAAGGGATCACGGGAGGACGTCGGGCGCAAAGGTGACCCCTATGCAGTCGATTCCGAATCGTCTGGCCACTCACTCTCACACCAGTGTCTGTTTGAAGACGAGCGCTGATCTGATTTGCTGTGATGACACGATTTCTCAAGGCCAAGGTACGGATAAATCGATCCTGGGCTTGAGTTGTCGCCCTTGGTCGACCTGAGCGTGGTCTGTCCTGTACAGATTGTGTATCACGGTATCTGGACCATAGCCTGCTTATGACAGACTGAGAAACATTCATCGTCCGCGCCACAACCGCCTGTGTTGTGCCGATCTGTAGCATGCCAAGGGCACGTAACCTTTCATTTTGGGTAAGCCGACGCATATCAAAATTTGTTTTCTGGTCACTAAAACAATTAAACTGATGTTTCCACCCTGGAATTCAATGCCACAATGACTGTAACATTCAAAGTTAGAGTCGTGCAAATCTTGGGTTGGACCCCCATGATGATCCCAAGCATCACCTGCATTCCATGCGGTAGCTATTGGTGCGTTTGGGCGTCACATGTAACTGGAAATGTTTCTTCTGTTAGGTTCTATAATGACTTTTTTCGTAGTCATTTGCATATTTTAGTGTTATGCCCCCAAAATCAAATATCCCCTACTTTTTTTGAATAGTATAGTTAATCATCTCTGGACAGGAACACATCTAGTCATTTCTGTGGGACAAAAAAACTAAGTTCTGTGTACATGTTGGTATGCCCCTGGGTGTGGGGGTGGGGGGGTAAACGTCCACCCGACACAAACTAGGTTATTTCGGGACTAACACATGGTTCAATTTTATTTCAATAATTTGCTTGCGCATAGGTGTCTTTAGATTGGACAGGTGACCCTACTCCTTGCCACATACAACCGGAGAATCGAAACCACGCCAGTTGATTCAATGGCAGACCTTATGATACAGCGCGCACGTGCTAACCATTTGGGAAAAGTTTCCTTCATAGTGGGGGGTTGGATGGCTGAATGGTTAGCGTGCGCGCTGTATCATAAAGTCTGTCATTGAGTTGACTGGCGTGGTTTCGAATCCCTTGTTGTACGTGACAAGGAGTAGGGTCGCCTGTCCAACCTCGTGGGTTTTCCCCGGGTCCTCCGGTTTCCTCCCACTGCTAAAGACCCCTATGCGCAAGCGAATTATTGAAATAAAATTAAACCATATGTTAGTCCCGGAATGACCTAGTTTGTGTTGAGTGGACGTTAAACCCCATTTTGCTCTCTCTCTCTCTCTTTTCCTTTATAGTACACTAGTTTATGCCCGTGTTCATTAACCCTGTTGTTGGTGCAGAACATTAGGATGTTAAACCCCATTTCATGTAGATGTTCCTTAGGATTAGGTAAATGTCTCCAGTTATTGAAATAAAATTGAACCATATGTTAGTCCAAAACTGACCTAGTTTGTGTCGAGTGGACGTTAAACATCCATTTCTCTCTGTTTCTCTCTGTTTGTTGAAATCCTGTGTGGATACCGCCGTTGGTTGGACAGCCAAAGTCCAAGGTTAAGGGGGGGCAAAGGCATAAGCTTCAACTAGTTGTTTAGAGGGGGGGGGGGTTGCCTCCCCAAGATATTTTTGAAAAACAGGCTGTCGGAAATCACTAGTTTATCCGACCACAGAGGAAAGTGTCAAACGAACGGAGTGAGTGAATCAAAGTGAATGAATATTTTTATCACAATATTTTGAGAAATAGACTGCTAGAAATGCAGTCTGGCAGTATTTCCGACACTGTCGTCGAGATAATAGAGCTCACCAGATACTGTTCGTCGCCAAATCACCAGCTTATCCGAACAGAGAGGGAGGTGTCAAACAAACAGAGTGAGTGTATGTTCTTGCTGCGTTGAACCTATACCCCAAAACTTTGAGGATTGTAAAAAGCACTTCTCAAATGGTTCACATATTAATGTTTATAGTATGTGTACAGCAGGATGGGCTTGGTAAGAAATCACTCAGACTCTACAATGTGTGATTTAATCACCGGAGAAGGTATTGATTACCAAAACATATTACAAATATTTTTTTTCATTTTCGAAAATTATTGGGGGCTGGATACAGAGGGCGAACCAGATTTATCGAGGGGAGGGGGGGCCTTGGTGCCGCCACTGTGTGGATAGTAGATGTTTATTTGGTGAAAAGCTAAGCAGAGATAAACAATTTGATTGGTCAAGACCTTGGAACATGATAACTGAGTGTGGATCGTGAAACTTTGTGTATAGTTTCATTACATCAATACCTTGACTAACTTAGATAATCAGCATTTTCTGTTCTGATTTTGGAACACAATAACATCTTTCTGTTGGCTGGTATCTTATATGTGCATATATTAATTCAGATTACCCGGTCAGAAGCCAGAAGTAATATTTACAGCTAAGGATACTGGCAACGATATACCAAAAGATCATAAGTTTGTTTTAACTGGAGTGGGAACACAGAATCTAGTTGTTTTCTCAAAGACACCTATATTTGGAGGTAATGTTTAAAGCGGAAATTGCAAATTTTTAAGTTATATTTTTAAAATTTATTAAAATAAAGCCTGAAAATAGATGGTATCCATAAACAGTCCTACCTTGTTAAAGAATAATCCTATTAATCCTATAATTCACTTTTACTAGCTGAGAAATTGGCAAAAATATCATTTTCCTTCTCAATTTCAAACGTTTGAAAAAAGCTACTCCATGGTGGAGAATAGAAAACAAGGGAGGTAATTGTGTTATTATTTCCTGTGTAAATGAGTTTTAAGTGTGAGAATGACACCTATGATCGTCTAATTGTGAGTTGACAACCTATTGAGCAAAAGACATAGAAATAATTACGTTTTGACTTTCTTAGAAAATTTGCAATTTCCGCTTTAAATGTTGTACAATAAAGCATATAGAAATATTATAGCTACGGTATGGCTGGGAGACCTCAAGGAAGTAAATATGAAAAAAAAGAGAGTCTTGCCTATCACAAGAAAATGAAACCATTGACTCATGTGTGATAATGGTTTTAATGATGTTAAACTGTATTAAGTTACAATCAGTCTAGAGATGCTTTTACATTGTGCTTTACTGTAAATGCATTATGCATGTATTGGCATTCATATTTTATGTATTGTCAAGTTTGTTAATATATGGTCACGGTTAGGTTGCACATGTGAACTGGTTCAAAAAATTACTTACCATTTTCATATCATATCTGACCTTCAAACCCAAAAATAGTAGCTACAACTTTCACTAAAGACCATATAAATATTTCATATAGCACTTGTCATTTGTTGAAATCTTTAAAGCTTTAAATTTCTGATCCAAGTTTTGTATAACTTATTAGCACTTGCTGACAAGCATGACATAGCCTTGACTGATTGACAAATTAACTGTCTTACATTATTTATTAACCTGGTCACTCTACAAAATAAGTCTCAAAAGGTAACAAAACGGCTTGATGGGATGAAATAATATTAAAACAGACAGGATAGTAAAATTGTTTATATTATTACTGGAGCCCTGTGGGATCGTTTAACATTCATTTCTCTTTAAGCTTAATTTATTTTACAGAAAATTCTACAACTGGTACCAAGGAGTTGGTCTCAGGTAAACGTTCACACTTTATTGTCCCTCGATGAACAAGATATTGAATCTCATTAGTTATACCTTTTGCTAATTAGAAAATTTGCGGTTTACTATTTGTTGTGTGCAAAATTTTGACAAAAAAATTTGAATTAGTTATCGGTGTAATGTTTTTAGAAAGTTTAAGCATCTTGCATGTGAACACAGTGAAAATTATTCACATCTGAGCACTTGTCTATTGTCATTCACCACCAGTAAGCTTATGGGTACATGTAGTAGCTCTATAGATTCAAACTGTCATTATTTTTGTCCCCTGCCTATTGCAGAAAGAAGAGGACTGTTGTCAAACCCTTTGAAGTCTATTTGGATATTACCTACTGGATTCATTATCCGCTGTACTCTTATCTTCATTTTTTAGAGAAAATTGCTGTTGATGGAAAAGTTATACAAAGGGCAGAATGCCGACCTATAGCAGATGAAAAATACAAGAAATTAAAACGGTACGTTTCATTTTACAACAGCATTAGAATTACAGGTATAGCAAATTTAAACATTGACCTAAAAGTTTACCTTTCTACTTTAGATTGACTTGGTTCATACTGTTCGATCCCTGCATTGGCCGAGAAAGTTCATCCAGATTTTCTGGTGTGGTTTCCCCCTTGTCAGTGATGCAGGACAGAGGGTCTGACAAGGACAGCAGTCTAGTTGTTAGAATGGGACGAAAGACCGAGGCCCTGTGTACACATTGGTGTGCACGTAAAATATCCCTTGACAGTTGGAATTCGATATAAGAGTAGGCTGTAGTGTTGCTGTCCGGGCAAAATTTACCTCATAGCACACTGTATGGCGTATGCCCATCTTCATTAGCCCAGTTCGGAGCAGAACAGTAGGACGTTAAACCTCATTTCATTTCATTGGTTCATACTGTCATAAGGAGGAATCCTATTGAAATTTAGAAGGTTTTGATGTATGTATTTGTTTTTATACGCCCACATTTTCATGTGGACGTATTATGCCGTCGCCCCTGTCTGTCCGTCAACAATTGTTTGTGGACTCTCTACAGGTCACAATTCTTATCCGATTTTGACGAAACTTGAAATATAGGTTTATCCCCAAAAGATCTCGGCTGCTTTCGATATTGGCATGTATTGGATCGAAAATTCATGAATTATGGCCCCTGATTGTATGAAAAATCACGTTTTTAGCTTGTGGACCCTATAGAGGTCACAATTTTTATCCGATTTTGTTGAAACTTGAAATGTAAGTTTATAACCCAAAGATCTCGGTTCCTTTTGATATTTGCACATATCGGACTGTAACTTCCTGAATTATGGCCCCTGATTGTACGAAAATACGCGTTTTTATCTTGTGGACCCTATAGAGGTCATAATTTTTATCCGATTTAAAAAACCGTATAATTATATCACCGTTAAACCCTAAGGACGGCTGAGTTCGAATTTTGTGAAAATCGGCCCAAAATTGACAGACAAAATGGCCGCCGTTTGTCCTCAAATAGCGTAAAAATATGGTATATCAAGGTTGTGGACCCTATAGAGGTCACAATTTTAATCTGATTTTGTTGAAACTTGAAATGTATGTTTATAACCCAAAGATCTTGGTTCCTTTCGATATTCGCGCATATCGGACCCTAACTTCCTGAATTATGGCCCCTGATTGTATGAAAAATCACGTTTTTAGATTGTGGACCCTATAGAGGTCATAATTTTTATCCGATTTAAAAAACCGTATTGTTATATCACTGTTACACCCTAAGCACGGCTGAGTTCGAATTTCGTGAACATTGGCCAAAAACTGACAGATAAAATGGCCGCCCTTCGTTCTCAAATAGCGTAAAAATATGGTATATCAAGGTTTTAAACCCTATGGAGGTCACAATTTTTATCCGATTTTGTTGAAACTTGAAATGTAAGTTTATAACACAAAGATCTCGGTTCCTTTCGATATTTGCGCATATCGAATTGTAATTTCCTGAATTATGGCCCTTGATTGTAGGAAAAATCACTTTCTTCTTAGCTTGTTCTCTATCCATCTCTCGAAAATGTGGGCGTATCCTGCCTGGCAGCCGCTGGTTAATGAATATCTATCTATCTGAAAATTTCCATTCATATTTAAAAGATCTACCTTTTCAGAATGCGCTTAAACAAAAGTGGATAATCGAGACTATGTTTTTTATTGTACCGACTTTAGTAATGATGATCGAGGCTAGGCCTAAAATTCAAAAGCTAATATCTCGGTTCAGAGTGGAGCAATTTGACTGAACTTTCCAGCATATTCTATTCACCTATCTAATTTTAACTATTATAGTGAGAACTGCCAGTTCTTTATCTAATCTCCCACAATGCCCCTTTAAGATTTTTCTCTTTCGAAATTTTTCTCTGTCGCGAACTTTTGCTGTAAACTACATGCAGACCTATTGTAGAAGTTAAAATCTCTTCAAGGATGTAATAATATTAGATGGACGAGAGCTGATGTCAGTATCATCTGTAGACTTAGAGCAATTTGGTGACATACTAAAATAATCTGACATTCTTCTATCGAACGTTGACGAAGGCTGTTCAAGTTTTCGCTTACGACCCATGGCATGTGATTTGATGATAACCTAAAGAATATAAACGCAATTATAAACTGTAACAACAAACCTAGTTCATTTATTAACGATACGGGCAACAGGGGTAAGAAAAAGATAAAACAGAAGTCATAATTCAATAATCCCAAATAAATCGAACGAGTATTATTCATAGTGTCTGTCATTTTGAATATATAGAAACCGTCAAAAAAGCCACCGATTTGTATTTGAAGACAAATAATTAAATTTGTTGTCTCTTAATTAGTTTATTACTACTCTTACTGTTAATACTAATCAACACTAATCCGAGATTGATCTCTATTATTGGCACCTAATTGATTGATAACTGACTCAGCCAAGTGCAAGAGACTGTAACGTGTATGTACGGCGTGGAAATCAAAGCTTTGTGGCAAGAAAAATTTATCGCCACAGCTAAAAAAGAATCGCCATACAGGAAAAAGTTATTGCCAAAAATTTCGCCACATTGAATATTTTATCGCCAAAATTATATTTTTATCGCAATTGGCGGCAATGGCGATCGACAGAGTGAGCGCTGTTGGCAATGCTTATTGATTTGTCGTGGGAGAATTTTCTGTTGTTGGACATGTAGAGAATGGGACAAGCCCTGTCTATGTTACATGATTATGATAAGTCTATAATTCCTTTTATATTTTTAGATTTCATTTAGTACAAGTCTCTAATTCTTCTTTTCACTTTTAGATTTCATTTAGAACAAGGTAATAAGCCCAAGAGAGAAATAAAACAGTTAGATCGTATTGTACAAGTTTATAAACCTAAAGATTACGTCTCCAGTGTAAGTAAATTTAACATTATACATTTCTACACTTTCAGTAATTCATTCCATGGTGCGGATGCGTATAAATCAGAAATTCACCTTTACAACAAATATAATAATGTAAAAAACCTACATGTATTTGGATCGTAGAAGGGGTAATAAACATGCCTCTTTGTATTTAGTTTGGTGAACAGAATTTACACTTGCTGGTTAATTCCTCTTGCAATAAGAGATTATCTCCCTTTTATATTTCAAATTTTAAAGGACAATATTGGTGTCAGTCATTATAAAATATGTGATAGAGCTTGTTAAATACATCCCAAATATAATTTGAACACAGAGATCATTGTTACAGTGGATGTGTAATAAGCATGTGAAGAAACGGAAGTGACGTCAAACATGACAAACACGAGTTGTCCTTCTATATAACTGGCTGAAATAACGAGCGATAACAGACAAACAATCGAATTTCATTTCACTGATAATTCAGTTGAAGATGAAAAGTTGTTATATGAGACGATGAGAGGATATCTGACAATTCAAAAAAAGAATTGGCTGTCAGTAGATAAAAGATAACGAAAAAATTAGAAAAAGTCCGTGCATTACCATGTTTTTATTAAAAACAGAATGAATAAAAACCGGGGAATGCACTGGATTTTTCTATTTTTCTTGTGTCCCTAATCTAGTGACAGCCAATTCTATTTTTGAATTGTGAGATACCCTCTCACCGTCCCATATAATAACTTTTCAACTTCAACGGAATTATCAGTGAAATGAAATTTGATCGTTTGTCTGTTATCGCTCGTTACTTCAGCCAGTTATATAGAAGGACAACTCGTGTTTGTCATGTTTGGCGTCACTTCCCGTTTCTTCACGTGCTTGTTACACATCTCCCGTAGCAATGATCTCTGTGTTAAAATTATATTTGGAATGCATTTAACCAGTTCTATCACATATGTAATAATGACTGACACCAATATTGTCCTTTAAAAAAGGTGGGCATCATGATCCCATGTGGTGTGGAATGTATTTGTAAAATTATTAGAAGTCAAAACAAGTGACTGGTCCTAGACTTAAATTGTAAGTAAATGTCAATTTTTTTATGACTTTCAAGTTAATGATACTTTGCACAATTTTAGTTCGAAGAAAATAGAAAGAAAAAATCTGACTCAAAGAGATCAAGAGCTGATAAAGATAAAGTTATGGATATGCTGTTTTCTGCGTTTGAGAAACACCAATATTACAATGTACAAGATTTAGTCAGAATAACCAATCAACCTATAGTAAGTAATAGATTTATAGACCATTTATTGTTCCTCATGTTTCGAATAACACAGGAGAAAAGAAAAGGGTCTTGTCTGTCAGTCAGTCACACAATAACTCTGCTTCAGGGTGATGTAGAATGTTCAAACTTGGTGTAGATGTTCATTAGGTGAATGAGTGCTTGTAGACTCTGTCAGAGTTATGGCCCTTGATCAATTTGAAGGGGATACTCAATTGAACGTTCCGTAATAGAATTATGTTAATCCTCAAAATAGTGACAATGGAGTGGAAAGGGGGATTTCGGGCTACAACTATACGTTGTCTGCATAAGAAACTGTCTCAACCAACCATGTAACTGAAATATATTCGTTGTGTTTAATTACATCACGATTCTACTCACACCACCTGCATTGTCGGGACTGACAGAAGTGTGACAGGACTGAATTCTGCAGGGGGGTTGGATGGCTGAATGGTTAGCGTGCGCGCGCTGTATCATAAAGTCTGTCATTGAGTCGACTGGTGTGGTTTCCAATCCCCGGTTGTACGTGGCAAGGAGTAGGGTCGCCTGTCCAACCTCGTGGGTTTTCTCCGGGTCCTCCGGTTTCCTCCCACTGCTAAAGACCCCTACGCGCTAGCGAATTATGTAAATAAAATTAAACCATATGTTAGTCCCGAAATGACCTAGTTTGTGTCGAGTGGACGTTAAACCCCATTTCTCTCTCTCTCTTTCTGAATTCTGCATCACTCGACTGCAATTCTGTCAATTTTGGACGTTCTAGACTGACAATCGAGCATCCCCGAAATGTTTCCAGAAAGCTCTAGAGGCTAAAGTTATCATTACTTTCAGAGTAATGATTGATTTGAAATTCATAAACCGTTATTATGTTTATGAGATAAAACAAAATTTGTTTTTTCAATGGTTTTCATTAAATCAAATAACTATTGTTATCATCTGATTACAGGTAATTGTTTTCTATAATAAATGTTAGCACTAGTTAGAAGGAGAAGCCAATAAAATTTTAGTTATTTCTGATAATTATTTCATGGGCTGTTACACTTGATCAGTTTTTAGTGTCTTTTAAATGTCCCCCTTAATTACCTACATGTACAAAAGAATAAATATGTGAAAATCTTTGCTGACTGCTCAGATGACATAGCTGATGTAGGCAGATGTTTCATTGGTTGGCAACCTCTCTTAGTGTGTATGCCTTCCACTCTGAAATTGTATTATTGTAAAAAAAAAAAAAAAAAAATTCTTCTTTCTTTCAGCCTTATGTAAAGGAAATATTGAAAGAAATTTGTACATACAACATGCGAGCTCCACACAAAAATATGTGGGAATTAAAACCTGAATATAGACATTATAAACAGACCTGATTTAAAACGAACTTTAAAAGTGAAGTGTCAGCAATATCTTAGGCTTTAGTTCTAATCTAAAATATTATGAAAAATCACAAATTCCTTATAAGGGGTTTATGAGAAATATTATATTTTCTTCCCTTATGAACATGTAACTTTAGAGAGTGTTTAATAGGGACACAACCGAATCTGACCTACCTTATCTATATTCAAGATGTTTCAAGTTAGAATGTTTGTATTTGCCATCTTGTGATTTCAGAGTTATACATTATATTTATAATATAGTGCAGGCTTGGACCTTGGATTTCAAATTTGACCGGATAGAAAATAAAGAGAAGACATTTGTTTCTATCAAACATGAATGTCAACTCGTTGCTTGTATGCTTAAAATTGGGATATCCATTAATTAATTATTCAGTGAATAATGTTGGATATATATGTTAATGGTGATTATCAGTAGATTATATTTACTATCTTTTAAAAAATAGGTAAACATAAAAAGACTGTTTTACTCATACTTAACAGTAATACTGTTCTATATTATTTTTATACGCCCACATTTTCATGTGGATGTATATCGTCATCGCCCCTGTCCGTCCGTCCACAATTGTTTGTGGACACTCTATAGGTCACAATTTTTATCTGATTTCAACGAAACTTGAAATATAGGTTTATCTCCCTAAGATCTTGGTTCCTTTCGATATTGGCAATGTACGAAAAATCACATTTTTAGCTTGTAGACCCGATAGAGGTCAAAATTTTTTATCTGATTTTGTTGAAATTTGAAATGTAAGTTTATAACCCAAAGAAGTTGGTTCCTGATTGTATGAAAAATGACGTTTATTAACTTGTGGACACTATGGAAGTCACAATTATATTCCGATTTAAAAAAAACGTTTGAATATATCACCATTACACCTTAATGACGATTGAGTTCGAATTTCGTGAAAATCGGACCAAAGCTTCCGGACAAAAATGGCCGTCCCTCGAACGCAAACAGTGTAAAAATATGATATATCAAGGTTGTGGACCCTCTAGAGCTCACTTTTGATCCGATTTTCATGAAACTTGAAATACATGTTTATAACCCAAAGATCTTGGTTCCTTTCGATATTTGCGCATATCGGATCGTAAGTTTCTGAATTATGGCCCTTGACTGTACGAAAGATCACGTTTTTAGCTTGTGGTCCCTCTAGAGGTCACAATTATTATCTGATTTAAAAAAAAACGTGTGAATATATCACCGTTACACCGTAATGATGGTCGAGTTTGAATTTCATGAAAATCGGACCAAAACTGACGGACAAAATGGCCACCTCTCGTATAACGCAAATGGTGTAAATATGTGGTATATCAAGGTTGTAGACCCTCTAGAGGCCACAATTTTTTCCGATTTTGATGCAACCATAAATTTATGCTTATATCACAAAGGTCTTGGTTCCTTTCGATATTCGCGCGTATCGGATTGTAACTTCCTGAATTATGGCCCTTGATCGTATGAAAAATTGCATTTTAAGCTTGTGGTCCCTCTAGAGTTACCAATTTTTATCCAATTTAAAAAAAACGTTTGAATGCATCACCGTTACACACTAATGATGGTTAAGTTCTAATTTCTTGAAAGTCGGACCAAAACTGACGGACAAAATGGCCGCCCCTTGTACGCTAATAGTGTAAAAAATATGGTATATCAAGGTTGTGGACTCGCAAGACGTCACAATTTTCACCCGATTTTGATGAAACTTGAAATGCATGTTTATAACCCGAAGATCCTGGTTCCTTTCGATATTTTTGCATATCGGATTGTAACTTCCTGAATTATGACCCCCGATTGTACGAAAAATCACGTTTCTAGCTTGTGGTCCCTCAAGAGGTCACAATTATTATCTGATTTTAAACAAAACGTTTGAATATGTCACCGTTACACCCTTGTCGACCGCTCGGACGATTTAGCTGCGTATGTTTTGTTTTCCTGGCAACCTATCTTTGTTTAGCTTGTTCTCTATCCATCTCTTGAAAAATATGGGCTTATCCTGCCTGGCATCCGCTGTTTAAAAGTCAGGCAATCAGAAGAGGTATCAAAATTGTCATTTTACATATCTTTTGTTTTTAAAATGTTAATCGTAATCCATGTTTGGTGAATTGAACCAGCAGAGACCATTGTGAACATTTCTTGTAAATTTGTTTTATTTTATTAAAATAAGAAAAAATGTGTACAAGCCTATAATATTTTTTATGTATGGTTATCATGTATTGTAGCCCAAAATGGAAATTTCTTGGATTCTGATTGGTCGAAAAGCGGCGTCGAATGAGTATAACAGTCCTCTAAATTGCCTGGGCTACTCATTGCGAATGAATATTTTCTGGGTGCTAGGCCTAGACTCTGTTTGAAGTGGCCAAAAATTCTACACCTTAAAACTTTATTCTAGGAAATCTTCATGAATTTTTTCTTGTATGTCATCAACAATGAAATTCAACCAGTGGCTTATTGAAACACACACCTGAAACACACAAAAAAAACAAAGTTAGTGAGTGTATTTGAAAGATAATAAGTAAATTTAATTTCAAGGCTGGTCTGACAATAATAGTTGCTATGGTCATTCTATCATAATCAGACTGGTCAAAATCGAAGATTTTCAACAAGTGAATAAAAATACTATGGACCGTAATATATTTTTTAAAATATACAAGTCGTGCTGATACTGATATGAATAGGACAGAGACCAATTTTCATACACAGGCCAGGGTTTTTTGTGAAGAAAAAAAATCACATTCACAGCGTCGAAATGACAACGTAAACAAGCATAGCAACCACATGCGTACGCTACGCAGCATATATCTAATCTACACGGTCACACAGTCACCTGGACATTTATCTAACGATATGCAATTTATTTCGAACCTAGCCACTGCTGGAGTTCAAAATCATTTAAAAAGTAGGAAGTGTCTATAAAATGAACCAATCAGAGCACGACTGCCGACAAACTAGACACTGCCAATGTAAAAAGTACATAAAATACACTTAAGATTCCTGTTTGGACACAGATCACCAAATATTCCTACGCCGTCACCCACGAAACAAGGGCCAAAGCTATTTTTAGTCTTCCTCTCCCTTTTCCTTTTTCCCCCTTTTGCATGGCGATTTTTGTTGACTTTTTGGTGTAGAATCGAGGAAAAGGGTTTGAAAATACATTTTCTGCCAGGTTTTGGTGAATATTCATAATTTTGATGCGGAAGGATACAAGAGTTGAGAGGTTGGTTACGTTGAAATGTAGGGCCTGAAATTGCATGTTTACTTGTCTCTACTTCCAGCTTGTGTATCTCAAGTTTTTCTTGAAGAACCTCATACGTGCTTTTGGGCAAGTGGTTGCCACATGTTGCTCCATCTGTGGTAGAAAGCGTTTTACCCAACGAAAATTTGGGAAAAAGTTAGAGCCGGTCTAAGATACGAGAATTAACATTGGAGTCAATGGGGAAATCTTTAGTGATCTGTGTCCTGTCTGTGTGTGATAAGGCTGTCACTGATATGCCTTAGTTTTGAAAATATGAAGATTAAATTCTCAGAAAATATGAATAAAATAGTTTGACTACAGAAAAACTAAAAAAAGTTAATTAAAAAAAAAAAAAATCAAAGTTTTGAAGAAAAATTGTGATTTTACTGCAAATTTCTCAATTTTCAATTTTTATTGAATTTTTAACAGTAAGTAAAATATTCTAATGCCCAATGTTGGCTTATTCAGTCTCAGAAAGCACAGATAAAGTGAACAGTATTGAAATTTCACCAAATTTTGTCTAAAGATCAGGAATATTCACAAAAAATCTTGAGATTCCCCCCCATTTCGATGTAGAAATTAATATTTTCATGACTACTAAAATGAGTCAAAATGTCTAAAAATGCCCATATTTTCTTTGCTAATATAACTTAGATGGGATCTACATGTTTGTCAGGTTTAGAAATAGCTCCAGCTTTCCTACAGAAAATTGAAAATTGGTAACACTGAGTTAATAATGTACAGCAGATGGGTTTGTACAAAATGTTCAAAACAGGGGTTGGCTCAATTTTGCCACTATTTTACGCAGAATAAGCATTTTTTTCTTCTTTGAAACATTAAATTCTTGCATTTCCTTCATGTAGGAAGCAATATCCCAGCCTTTCTAGACATTTTTTACTCCATCATTCTGTTTAGAGAGGCAATAAATGCCCCCCCCCCCACCCTTTTCTATTAATGTGTTTTGAGGGATTTAAATGCACCGGTGTTGACATGTAAATGATCTTAATTGGAATTTGTGGTTGAATTACAGCTAAGAATGTTATTTTTCACCCAAAAATATTTTTTTTGTGCATTTCAAGGATTTCTAACCCTTATTTGTTCAGAGTCAAACGTAGAACCCTGAGGCATTTCAGGCCAATGAGACCAGACCCAGATATAAAACTGGTGTAGATGTGTAAATGTCAGTTTAATGTTCAATATTTTCTTATCAAAATCCAGCATTTGTGGTGTTTGCTGCATTTATGTTGCCTATAAAACAATAAAATGTTAATTTTTCTCCTTTTCAGGCCTCTTTTTATGTTGTCAACTCTGTCATGACTACTTTTTTGACTTCTTTTTTTCAGGAAATTAATGTAAAGTTCCAGACATCTTGCTTCAGCACAAGGATTGCAATACAAATTTGTAATATGCCTCTGAGGTTTGAAATGTTGGAAACATTGAAATATTCCCAAATTTGTGAAAATTGTGTATTCTGTGACCCTTCTGTTAGAGAGGGGTGATCATAGACCAAATATGGCATTTTTTTCATTCATCAAGGCCTATTTTTAACCATAATTCATATTTATTGCACCTATTTTAGTTTATATGTGCATATGTTAGCCAGGGATGGTAAAACATAGCTGTTAGACAGATTCCTTTGGTAATGTAAGTTCTGCAACCATAGATTAGATTAATTCAATCAGTGGCATGTTCAGGGGGTAGGCATACATGTTTCAGTATAGATCTCTAATATTACAATCATTGCAACTGGTTTGCATTTTTTCTGTTTGCATATTGTCCACAGATTCTAAAAATATATTTCTTGTCCGTCCGGATATTTAAAAAAGTGGAAAATTATTGGTATTTTGAGAGATGCTACATGTAAATTTTGTACATTTTTCATCACATGGCAGTAAAAAATTATATTTTTGAAAAAAATTCCAAATTATGAGTGTTTTCTATGTAGTTTCTTTGTTACTTGTCTAATTTTTTCACAGAACTCAGATACTGCCTTTAATAAGAAAGATTTTTAAATTTTAGCACAAAAGGCCTATGGACCTGAGATGCACCAGTGTACATAAAGCAACATGTGTACTTAAAGGGCCATCATTTTTACAGTTATTCTTTGATTTTGATTTTCTTTCACCGGCATGTTGCCAGAACACATGGGAAGGAAATAAAAAGGGCCTTTTGGTGATACCTGAAGTTTCACCCCTATATAAGACACAGATCACCAAATATTCCTACGCCGTCACCCACGAAACAAGGGCCAAAGCTATTTTTAGTCTTCCTC
Organism: Patella vulgata; assembly: GCF_932274485.2. Taxonomy (NCBI): domain Eukaryota; kingdom Metazoa; phylum Mollusca; class Gastropoda; family Patellidae; genus Patella; species Patella vulgata. The sequence goes on from NC_065879.2 coordinate 47,972,589, forward strand.
TTCCTTTTCCTTTTTCCCCCTTTTGCATGGCGATTTTTGTTGACTTTTTGGTGTAGAATCGAGGAAAGGGGTTTGAAAATACATTTTCTGCCAGGTTTTGGTGAATATTCATAATTTTGATGCGGAAGGATACAAGAGTTGAGAGGTTGGTTAGGTTGAAATGTAGGGCCTGAAATTGCATGTTTACTTGTCTCTACTTCCAGCTTGTGTATCTCAAGTTTTTCATGAAGAACCTCATACGTGCTTTTGGGCAAGTGGTTGCCACATGTTGCTCCATCTGTGGTAGAAACCGTTCTACCCAACAAAAATTTGGGAAAAAGTTAGAGCCGGTCTAAGATACGAGAATTAACATTGGAGTCAATGGGGAAATCTTTAGTGATCTGTGTCCGTTTCGATCTTTAAAATTATCGCAGAGTGACCTCCCTTCCCAAACAGACACAATTAACCAGTTGCTTAGTGAATCAAATAGAATGGAAATGAGTGTTTATCTTATTAGTCACGGATATTTTTTATTACGTCAAAATTGTTTTCCTTGGTATTTACGTCATTAAAACCAAAAAACGACCGTGAACTATTCCAAGAAAATTTTTAAATATTTTGGGCTACATTATCAATAAACACCTCCTATTTAGAATTTATCAAACTGTTATTGTCCATGATACCGCTTAAATTTTTCATTAGAGGCGCTCGATCACTACGCGATCTCGGCCGCTAATGATTTAAGCAGTATCAAATGGGCAATAACAGTCCTCTAAATTCTAAATTACTTTATTAAATTTACTTGTGTAGATGCTGAGATCTTTTCCAAAATGGGGCTCATAGTTAATTTGTTGGATATATCAATATTTTGTGAAACATTTAACGTAACAGTCCAACATTTCAGATATATTCACAGTGGCATGCAGGAAAAGGGGATAGAGGGGGTGATGGCCCCGGGCATTAATGTGGGGGTGGGGGTTTATTTCATCTGTTTTTACATATTTAAACTGTCTTCCTTTCTCACATTCTCAGTATTAGGCCATATACATGGGCCTTTGGGGCATACAATCAAGGCGTTTGCCCCGGTGATCACTTAACATCTGCAAACCACTATGTATTCCCATTAATCAAGTGAGTAAAAAGTATGCAAATTAAAGACCAAAATTGCATGTTTATAAGTAATTAATCAAAACTTTATTTTCATCTCACCAGTTTGTACATTAATAATACAATATAATAATTTGCATCTTTAAACATTAAGCTACATGTTAAACAACATAGCCTACTTTTAGAAGAAAATGTCTCTAAATCACACTGTCCCATGGCTCAAATAAATAAAAAAAAGACCAGACGTTAATAGACTTTTGCATCCGACCAGATAACAATGTTATTAAAGAAAAAAAAAATACTTTATCCTAACGATTTTCAACATGTTAATATAAGAATCCTATACTCCTCGTCAAATTTATTGGGTTATTTGTAGGATTAAAGCGCTAATAGAGAAGGATAGTGGGAATCTTTTTAATCCATACATGGGAAAAAGCAAAAACATGACCAGGCTTTTCACTACTTTAAGAGAAGCATAGGGTAGGGTGACCCGTGCACCCAAAATTTTCCGTACAGAAAGTTGGTCTCGACACGGCGAATGTACACGCTTATCGGTTATTACAGCAGCTTTAGAAATTACGTTCGTTTGAAATACTTGCGTTGGGCAAGAACATGATACTAGCACTAGTTTCATTTTACTTTTACAAGGTTCTTAAAACAATTGTTGAGTTGTCCAAGGTGCAATTTCTAAATTCAATTTCTTGTTCCAGCTTTCTGCTATGTTTCGTAAAAAAGCAGTCTTGATTATCCCGGCCTGTCAATCAAACGAAGAATTAGACTGGACAACCTGCTCTAAATGACGTCAGGCTGGTTCCTACATCACTGCGCTATTCTGACTTCAATATATAGAGACAGGCAATGACCACACGGCAAACCTCGGCAGATTCCGGTACCCTACATCTAACCTTGGATGTATGATAGTAATTGATATGTACCTACACCCATACATTTGCGATGCGGCTACCGGTTTACTTTAACAGGAAAACGTGCCGCTTTTACAAAAAAGTCCCAAAATGGCGTCTTTTGTCGAGTAAATATAACTAAACGAGCAGAGATATTGTCTCAAGGCTTCTGGTTTGATATAATTCCCTGGTAATTCCCCAAACCCAATGCCAAACTTGACGTTTGTTGATATGATACACTCTCCACAGAAATCTCCATGGGCGCAGCCATTTTTCATCCGGGACCTTTAAAATAGTTCCAATATGGCGGAATTCGTCATACAGCCGAGATTAGATTCGTAGAATCTGTCGAGGTTTGCCGAAGGAGGCAATGACGTATCAGGTAGCGGGCAGCCTGGGCAGCCTTCGGGTGCGCTTGTATGGTCACGACTTTACAGCAGAGTATAGTTCACTACATCCGAACGGAAGCTAGTTCGACCATAGTCGTCAAAATGGACGCCGTTCTCTTCAATGAATTGCTACAAAACCTTTTACTTAACGAAAACGCAAGTTTGTTTAATGAAAGCTTTGATATGACCACATCATTCCTTGGAGAAAAATTCCCGGACGTTTGCCAAAAGTTTCTGACTATGCTGAAAAAGCTGTACTAGAAGTAGAATATGATAACGACGATTTCATGAAATCTACTCACAGTTGAGTTAGTGACCGAGTTATCCCCAGACAATAAAATAAACAAATCAACTAAATATCCAGAGTTTATTTACAGTTACATAATTTATATTTACAATGTATATCAAACTGATGTATTTAATGAACAAAATCGTTTGTTTGTGTTACTGTTTTTCCAAATAAAATCCACAAATGGATGAAATATTTTTACTATAATACTGTCACTTTCACAATTTCAGTCTGACATCAGCCTTGGTCGATTTAATCCTTGGTCGAATTGATTGACAAAACATGATTATCCACTCTATATAATATGGAAACTACTTAAATATGTTATGTGAATTTAAATAAGTCTCAGGTTCTGGGGCAACATTGGTAGTATACGTTATATCTTCATATAACAATTTCAACACACCATATGTTTTGTCGCGGGACGCCATTTTAAATCTGACTTGACCAGCCTCAACCGACCTCGAAAGGTGGGTTAATCATGCCATTCATGGTCGCGACTATAGTCTAACAATTTCAAGTTCGGATGCGCATGGTCGAGACCTAGTTGAACTATGGTTGAACATTTGGACGAGCCGAAGGCGGCCCATCTTGCCAGGAGGAATTCCTCCCGGCAGTGCGCATCTCTTTCTGCACACATTACCAATGTTTACAAACAAAAACATGATCGGACGCTGAAGATGTCAACACCAATTAAATGCAGCGGTAGTTTATGTTTAGCTTGTGGATTAGAGCCGAAACTGTGCAATTTTTTCTCAATAATGGAATTTAACGGAACAATAATTAATATTTTGGAATTTGAGAAATACGGCAATAGGCTAAATCAAATGAAATATGAGTGATTTGCCATAGCCAGTAGGCCTGCGATTGTAACTTGATTATAAGAGCTGATTTTAAACTGTCTCTTTGTTTGGGTTTAAGTTAAGATAACAATAAGATGTCGCATGATCAACGTTTAATTTGGCTAGAGCAATCTTAGAAATTAAAGAAAAGCTTAACAAATCTTCTAGCTTACTCATTTTAACGCCATCATTAATTTCAAAAAGTACTTTTAAAAAAATGAAGGGAGAATTTTAGGTTTTTTTGTGTGTCTATACTCATACGGCTACTATAGCAACCAGACGATAAACGAGCCAAATCTAACATGAGCAGCCAGTTACCCCCGCTACGTCACGACGTTTTCATTACGTCAAAATTGATTTCTTTGGTTTTTACGTCACTAAAACCGATTTGCAGTGAGACGAATTTTGAAGTTTACACAATAAAATAAGTTCTTTTAAAATTCTAAAAAATAGCGTGTTACAATGTCGATAAACACCTCCTATTTCGAATTTAGAGGGGTGTTTATCTCCTAAGTATCTGCCAAACGAAACCATTAGCTAAGACTATCACCAAAGGGCTTAAATTATGCCAAACCCAACATGCCATTTGGTGCAGAATACTTCGTAGCTATACTGGAATTAATAGGGTTTTTTATAATTGATAAAAATAAACCTATAGTAGACACTTTAGAAAAAATCAATAAAAAAAATTAATGCCAACACAATAGAAACGTTCGATTTTTCTACTTTGTATACTATGCTTCAACATGCAGATCTTAAAGATAATTTAGATTGGTTTGTAGATCAAGCCTTTAATGGAGCTTTCGGGAAAGGCAGATTTTTGATGGCCATTTATGCAGAAGATGCTGAATGGATTATAAAACGTCGCAATGCCGACACTCTAGTTTTTGATAAAGAAAAATTTCAAAATATCATACATTTCCTCATTGACAATGCCATATTTGAGGTTGGGGATCAGATAATGCAACAGATCATTGGTTTGCCAATGGGAACTGACACCGCCCCATTTATGGCAAATGCACATTTATATAAATACGAATTCGACTTTCAAGACCATAAAAGAAAAACAGATTACAAAGTAGCCAAAAGTCTAAACTATACCTTCCGATACATTGATGACATAACACCTATCAATGATAACGGAAATTTCAACAAATATAAAAGTGAAATATGTCCTCCTGAACTAATATTAAATAAAGAAAATTCCGGTACTACAAATGCATCTGTTCTTGACCTGAACATCAATATAATTAACAATAAATTTAATGTCGGTATTTTCGACAAAACGGACAAATTTGGTTTTGAAGTAGTAAAATACCCGTCAATCTATAGTAACATACCATATACCACGCTATATAGTGTTTTCTATTCACAGGCATTACGATTTTTGACAATATGTAACAATAAAGAACTATTTCTCTCCCGAATAAAATCTCTTTACTTTAAATGCACTGCCAAAGGCGCTACACAATTACGCATTTTAAAAGAAATTTCAAAACTTCCATTTCTACAACATACCAAGTTTGACATTTCTTGTAAGTATATAACCGACTACATACTGGATAATGATCCAATTTAAATTTTATTTTAGATTTTCTGTAGTTACCTAACCCTCTCTGAATTACCTCCCTTAATTTTATGCCTTTATAAATACACTTACATAGTACGATTTCTTCAACATACCTGTTTTGCATTTCTTGTGTGGGGTATTATATTAATATATTATAAATTGTACAAGTCCCCCTGCACTTACTAGTAGAATGGTTGGTAGACTGGTTAAGCGAGACTACTTTCAAAACAAGGGCACGTAACCTATTTTTATACGCCCACATTTTCATGTGGACGTATATTGTCGTCGACCCTGTCCGTCCGGACGGACGGGGGCGACAACAATATACGACCACATTTCAATGTGGGCGTATAAAAACGATAGCTTCGGTGATTTCGGACATTTCGCATTGTCGCAGAACGTTCAAAATAGCTTTATTATTATTATTATTATTATTACAGCATATTTATAGTGCACCCTTTCATATAACATGTTCAGGGGCACTTTACAAAGTGACAATGTAAATCACACATAAACAACAAGAATATGGGCATGTTAACGATTGTATACAGAGTCAGTTAAAAGCCTGATTAAATAAATGTGTTTTAAGTTGTTTTATAAAAGAATACAGAGATGTACAACATCTTAAACTAAATGGTAGATTGTTCCATAAAACAGGTGCTTGATAACTAAAAGAGCGCTGACCATAGGAGACTAGTTGAACAGTTTTGGGCTTTAAAAGTAGTTTATCTGATGTACGTAATGTTCGGCCAGGTGTATAAAGTTCTAAAAGATCTGAGAGGTAAACAGGAGCTAAATTATTTAAACATTTAAAAATAAGTAATAAAATCTTAAAATCAATTCGATATTTAACAGGTAACCAGTGTAAATTATATAAAACAGGAGTTATGTGGTCACATTTCTTAGTTAAAGTAACAAGTCTAGCCGCAGTATTCTGTACTTTTTGTAATTTATCCTCTAAGTCACATCCGCTTTCCCAGTAAAACCGAAGAAATCAAAACGATGCGACAAGCAGTTGCTGAGATCTAATCAAAATGGATTAGTTATATCAGGGTTTTTTTTTAAAAATAATATTTGCTTTCGAAAAATGGTACCTAACTGCCACTTCCGGTGCCGACAGATAACTCTATCGGTAACAAAAAAAATGACAATTGAGACAACGGAGTATATGAACTTTGTTTTATACAAATCGAACAATAAATAATTAATCTAGGACTGAAAAACTGAATTAGCCAATGGCGGCCAAGGAAAATTACTGAGACAAAAAAATTTCACATTTTTGCCCAAGCCAGAGGACTCGTTAATGTTGTGTAAAACACGACTAAAAAATATTCATAAATAAAAAAGTTTTTTGTAAAAATTTAAATTTTCTAAATTTGGCGCCTAATATCTGCGAATATTTGCCGAAAATCAAAAGTAGCCCTGTCTCCGGCTATGCCAAAATGTATCGAAAGTTAAAATCCAACGATTATTTTTAAAATTACTGCAATATTTTTTAAAACGATAGCTTCGGTGATTTCGGACATTTCGCATTGTCGCAGAACGTTCAAAAGTCTGAAAGCCTAATAAATAATAATAATTTTAGTAAAAACAATAGTCTTCCAGAGTCTGAAAGCCTAATAATAATTTTAGTAAAAACAATAGTCTTTCAGACAAAGTCTGAAAGCCTATTAATATTTTTAGTAAAAACAATAGTCTTTCAGACAAAGAAAGCCTAATAATAATTTTAATAAAAACAATAGTCTTTCAGACAAAGTCTGAAAGCCTAATAATAATTTTAGTAATATTTTTAGTAAAAACAATAGTCTTTCAGACAAAGAAAGCCTAATAATAATTTTAATAAAAACAATAGTCTTTCAGACAAAGTCTGAAAGCCTAATAATAATTTTAGTAATCTCATAGGCTTTCAGACGAAAGTCCTAATAATTTTAACAAAGATAGGTTGCCAGGCAACGAAACATACGCCCACAGCAGCTAAATCGTCCGGGCAGTCAACAAGAGTTGTCGCATATTTTTACCTTTTTCGGTAATGAAACATTTATAATACACTAAAATCTGATTAAGAGCAACAACTCAGAAAACCATTAGAATGGTTCTGCCCCATGCTAACGTTTTGTACACAAAACGTTTAATACTGTATCATGAATTTAGCTGTTCCAAGTCATAAAAATTCATTGAAAATCAATATACTTGTTCGTCTCAAGATCTTAAACTCTGTGTATCAATCTGCAATCAATCGGATATTAACTTTGGCCTCTAGAGCGCCTACAAGATTTTTTTGAAGTGATCAAGGGCCATAACTCTGGCAGTAATTATCGGAAATCGCTGAAAATCAATAGGCTTCTTCGTCTCATGACCTTAAACACTGTGTATAAATTTAAAGTCAATCGGATATTAACTTTGGCCTCTAGAGCGTCCACAAGATTTTTTGAAGTGGTCAAGGGCCATAACTCTGGCAGTAATTATCGGAAATCGCTGAAAATCAATAGACTTCGTCGTCTCGTGACCTTAAACACTGTGTATAAATTTAAAGTCAATCGGATATTAACTTTAGCCTCTAGAGCGTCCACAAGCAATTGTGGACGACGGACGGACGGGGGCGACGACAATATACGACCACATTTCAATGTGGGCGTATAAAAACAATAGTGTTTCACACAAGCTACGCAGTGTGAAACCCTAATAATAAGAATAATTTTAACAAAATCAATAGTGTTTCACACAAGCCACGCACACAAGCTACGCTTGAAACCCTAATTACTTTAAAACACATAAAATCACCGGAATTCACATTGAAAACATATAAACACCGGAATTCACTTACAACATATCGAAATTCGCATTGAAGACCTTCGTATTTACTAATATTAATTTACATTAATAATAAATTACTTTAAATCACCGGGATTCACTTTGAAAATAAACTCTTCCAAAAAAAACAGGGGATATTCAGAAACAAGGCAAAACCGAGGAAATGCACTGCTGTTTTTATTAGAGGTAACCAGTGTATGTTAAAGGCCCAATACCACTCTTGTTGTAACTGAATAATATGTCCCAATCTTTATTCTGGTCAACAAATTGTACTATTATACAATATTCCAATTAATTGATGATACAAATTTCATCTTAACACGCCTAATTTAAAAAATTGGAAAAATTCAACTAAATGATTTGAAAAGCCTGACGTAAAGCTTTTCAAATGTTACTTGGATTTAAAAATATTTTTGAACCCTCTGGACAAGTAAAATAGGATTTGATGGATAATTTACACAACAAGTAGGACACTAACACATCTAGTACTTAAAATTTTTATTTTCTGGAGCTTTCAAGCCAGCAAGAGTGTTATTGTCCCTTTAATAACAGGCCAATTGCCTACACATGAACATAAACAGTTCATATGGGCGGCTTATCTAACGGCCCCATTTCACTCGCAAAGAGATACACCGTCAAAATTGAAAATGAACGTTTTTGATTTTTGTTTTAATAATGAGTAATTGCTCCACCAATCCTCAGACATTCAGCAATTCGTCGTGGCATGCTCCTAAGCAACCGTCAAATCACGATTTGGGGCAATCTGACCCACTCATCTTGCAGTGCCACGGCCAATTCTTGCAGTGTTGTCGGTTGACGTTGACGTCGACGAACACGTCTCCCGATCAAATTGAACGTAACACACTAAAGCAAAGATACGCTAAACAGTAAATTTTATGCAAGAACCGATAGGAAAGCAAACATGGATAGATAAACCAGCACGCGGCAGTTTTCATCAACCCTTCCTTGAAGTGTCAAATTTGACAATGAATCCCTCCCACGTGTATTGCGCTATTGCGTGTTGCATGTGCAGCCCAGTGGTTCCGTTGGGGCGATAAGTTCTTCATCTGTGAACATACTCTCAAAGCATGTCAAATGTCCATGGCTATTTATCATATCCAAGCTGCATAGGTATTTGCATTTCAATATCCCCTACTTTTTTTGAAGAGTATATATAAACATCGGAATTCACTTTCAACATATCGGAAATCGGACTCAAGACCTTCGTATTTACTAATATTTTACATTAATGATAAATTACTTTTAAACACGGAAATTCACCGGAATTCACATAGTAAACATGTAAACACCGGAATTCAAAATATCGGAATTCACACATAATAAAACAAAATGAAGTAGGCCTATTCATATACTATTATATAGTCTTTATATTCAGCCACCACCCTAGGAAAATGACCGTACTAACAAAAAAACAAAGTGATATTTATTTAGTAATTTATTTGTAAAATGTGACGTAACTTGATCAGAACGTAAACAATAAATTTCGTTTCATTTATATATATACGATATGAACTAATAAATAATGAGGTTTATTAAATACAAACCTAAATAAATTTTGAATTTAAAAATAAAAATAAATAAACTCGTTATGAAAAGTTTGAAACACACATAAATTATTAAATACATATTAAAACGTAAAGGGTCCGGCACATTGACAAGCTTTATAGAAACATTTATCTCATATATTGATGAATATTATATCGCCTACAATGGCGGTCACCTACCTTTGGGTAAAGTTAATTTCATAGATTAACAATTAACCTATTTCAATCACACCACTTATTACATGAACTAGTATTTAAAAAACAATATGGAATGTTGTATCTTATACTCGCTTTGAGTATTAAAATGTTTTTTGGATTAATGAAAAGTATTAAACCATTAAAAGTATAGCCAACACTATGGGATTTCACGCATACACCGGTAGAATTAACAACAGTTTTCTATTGTAAAACAAACATTTGAAAAACATATATACGAGATTCTGAAGTAAATGATATTGCTGTCAAATGTACAATAAAAAAACAATTTAATTTACTCTGCTAATAGAATAGGTTATTACAATAAATGACACTGATATATCAAAATGGTTACAGTTATTTGGAACTAGAATGTATAAATGACTTCCACCTCACTGACTTGGAATATACAATAAAACAATATCCCCGGCACTTAAATTTAACATCTAATAATATAATAAAACTGATATTTAAACATTAATAAATACATATTTAGGTTAATAACCGGCGGCAATAAGTTGGTCCCTGACATAACAAACTTGACTTGTATTATTGGAGGGCTGCACTTGATCATCGTCATATATTCCTAACGCAAAGCCTGAAAAGAGAATTAAAATGAATAAATATTTATGATTGACGAGAAAACAATATAGTCGACCGTTCTACCTATAAAACCGGAATTCTTCCTTTTGGACGGATTGTCTACGTTATCACCTATGGTGGAAGGGGACGCAAAACTTTAGGGACGAACGAACGATTCTGGACGGGTTTTGTCTGCGATATCACCTCGGTGGAAGCGGATGTAAAATACAACTAGAACTGCGACGCAGTAATGACGGGTTTAACCGGTGCCACGTTACCCTTAAACATATGTCACTTCCGGTACCAATGAAACCATTAAACAGGTTTCCACATAAGCATTGCACACATCAAATAAAATGGACGTAGAATCAACCAAATCCAGCAATATCAATTCGTTTTATACATTTGTTTCATGTAAGTGTAAGTACTTCCGGTGATAATGAAAATGTTCAATTAGTTTTATGAAATCGGAAATGGCATAGGGCATCACATGGTGAAAATTTTATGTAAATCGAATAATAATTGCCACTTTTATAGACCAAAAACCCTGAAAAGTGACTTGTAAAAAATCGTCTATTTCTCTGCAACCGTACAAGTTAGAAACCATTTCTTCGTATCCGTATGATCGTGTGGGTTCAATCTATTTGTTGATTAGAATCAGATATAATTTTAAAAACAATACAAATCAGACATATTTGAATAAGATATCTGTTTTGAAGGCTAAAAATACAGTTTTTACCAAAATGACGTTACTTCCGGTGACAGTAAAAGTGTTAAATTACTTGTGTGAAATCGTAAAAGTCATTAAGTACCACACACTGGAAATTTATGAAAATCGAATAATAATTGACACTTTTATGGACCAAAAACCTTGAAAAGTTACCTGTTGAAAATCGTCTATTTCTCCGCAACTGAACAAGTTAGAAACCACTTTTATGAAAATCGAAAAATAATTGACTCTTTTACAGGCAAACTAGCGTAAAAAGTGACTCATGCAAAATTGCCCATTTCTCGGCAACTGCTCATATTACAAACTAATTTTCACATACATTCTCTTCGTATGGATTATTGCTACTAGTTTATGAAAGTTGCGAAAAATATATTAAAATATGAATAGCCTGAATGGGTTGTGAATAGCTCGTTTTTTCACCTTTTTCACCTTTAAATCGAAATGATCCGAAAACGAAATAAAAATTAAAAAAAACTGAGCACAATGATTTCTGCGCCTTAAAAGGGCACACCCTTTCAGTCATACCAGATTTGAAAAAAATATTTGCTTTCAAAAAGTGGTACCGAACTGTCAAAATTGCAGTTTTTGCCAAATTTACGTCACTTCCGTTGCCGAAAGGAAAATATACCGGTAACAAAATAAATGACATTTTGGACCACGGAGCACATGAACTTTGTTTTATACAAATCGAACAATAAATAATTAATCCAGGACTGAAAAACTGAATTAGCCAATGGGGGCCAAGGAAAAATACGTCGACAAAAAATGTTGCCATTTTTGGTCAAATCAGATGACTCTTTAACCCTAGGTAAAATACCACATAAAAATATTCATTAATAAAATTTAAATTTTCATAATTTGGCGCCTAATATCTCCGAAAATTCGTCGAAAATAAAAAATTTAAAGAACTGTAGCTATGTGCCTTGTCTCCGGCTATGTCAAAATGTATCATATATTACAATCCGACAATTATTGATAACATAAAGGCAAAATTTCGAAAAACGACAACTTCGGTGATTTCGGACATTTCGCATTGTCACAGAACGTTAGAAATAGCTTTAGAATTTAAAACCGAAGACATCGAATCGATCCGACAAATAGTTTCCGAGATATGCTCAAATGGAAAAATAATAATAATAATAAGAAGAAGAATAATCCGAACAAAAACAATAGTGTTTTACACAAGCTACGCAGTGTGAAACCCTAACTAACACTCTGGACGGGTTTAAAAGTAAACACGCAAACTGGGGTAGATCAAGGTAACGCTGAGTACAGATTACAATCGAAATTCCAACGTGTACGTGTCATTTCACAAGCTTTAAATTCAAGATGGTGGGTTGAAGCGGCAATACTATATACCGGAAAACACCCGGAAAACACCATTTTATACTGAACACCGGAAAACACCGTAAAACACTAAATACCGGAAAACCCACTAAATACCGGAAAATGCCCTAAATAGGTAACCTGGAGACTAGCACCCTAAATAGGTAACCGGGAGCCTGGTCCTCTGTGTGCCTGGGTTAGGGTTAGGGTTAGTTTCCGGTTTATAGTATAGCCCTTTTCACGGCTATTATCTTCCATATCGAGTACATTACACAATGTAATGAGTTTCCAAATGCTTATCACATATATTCTCATTATTTATATTTGTTTTCGACTGTGTTATAAACATGTCTCCATGTCAAATATTTTGGAATGTTTGTGTATGCTTGCATTCATTGTACGACTGGAATGTTTTGTCACATGCATTCATGAGCGTGCATGTTGTTTTAAGAATACATTTGTATATCCATTATTTGTGGCTTGTTCTTTTAGAAAACTATCCATTATTTGTATCCCTATGGTGCTATGTTTTAAGTTTGATAATAGCCTCAGACTGTCCATTATGTAAATACAAAGAAAAACTTCGGGGCTAACGCCCCTCAGTTGTTCTTTCTATTTACACAATGGACAGTCTGAGGCCATTATCCATCACGTAATTATCGGAAATCGTTGAAAATCATTGGCTTCTTTGTCTCATGACCTTAAACACTGAGTATAAATCTAAAGTCAACCGAATATTAACTTTTAGCCTCTAGAGCGGCCACAAGATATTTCAAATTTATCAAGGGCCATAACTTTTGCAGTAATTATCGGAAATCGTGGAAAATCAATGGGCTTCTTCGTCTCATGAGCACCCACAAGCAATTGTGGACGCCGGACCAACGGACGGGGGCGACGACAATATACCACGACATTTCAATGTTGGCGTATAATAAAAACCAAATCGAAACATTCAGAAAAATCAAAGTTATTATAATTATTATACTTACACGACTTGGCCCTTGCAATCGTACAACCCGCTCCTTTTTGTGTTGATTTACCGATTACAAATTTTGAACCAGGATCATTCTTCAATACAAAGAACTTTTTATCGCCAAATTCTAGTTTACTGACAGCTGTGGCCCCTTTTGCTATGGCATCGTGAACTCTTTTGAAGGACTGTGGATTTATCTGCAGAAGAAAAAAGCATACAATTTCATAAAGACGCCTTTGTGCCGATCACGGGTGGGCATTAGCCTCCGCCCACAACGTTTTTAGCTACGTTCTCGTAGATATAGTCCATTCGTCTCAGTCTCATAGGTAATCTGATGTAGGACCATGGCATGGCATTCTATTTTAGCCTGGAGTAAGTTCTAGATATCTTACAACAAAAGTCCGAACTTACAAAATTATACACAAAGAAAATGGTTGACAGGGAACGTTCCCCGGGATTTTTCAGCGTAGTTTTCCTTTTCAATGCAGGGCGGATGTCTTGACAAGAAACAGCGCCAAGTCCTTCGGATTGGACGAAATACCGTGGTTCCATGTACACGTTGCCAGTTGCAGAAACGCCGCTGTCCGGGCAAAATTTTCCCACATAGAACACAACATGGCGTATGCCCGTCTTCATTACCCCGGTTGGTACAGAATAGCAGAATGTTAAACCTCATTTAATTTCATTTAGAAAGAAAATGATCTTCAACTGATATTGGATACATAGTGATTAAAGAGTCTTTAGCTTACCTTTTTCGTCATAAATGCATCGGTTCCAGCCCATAATTTACCATCAAGACCATAAATGCCACCGTGTTGGGCACTACGGTGTTTAACCCCCTCTATTTTTCTAGTTAATAATTGTTGAGACCAGGCATCCCATCCGCTCATACCTAAAAATGACAAGGAAAATAATAATATTGCATACAGACGGTAACTAATCTAGCCTAGAGATTATAAAGATTTGTGATATTATTAGTGTTATCAATGTCGTCATGCTTTATCATCTAAAGCCGTTCGTGATATGGAAAGACTTATATTTAGACGGTGGTTGCCTAATCGTATCTACTGAAATTTAACAGGTGTTAAAATGTTAAATTCAAAAGAAATTCTGAGAATTGCTGATCGGTAAATAACAGCAAAATATCAAAAATAATAAAGGCCGCTATTTATTTACATATCAGAATTGACAGACTTTAGCATATGGTACCTATTACATAGACTAAATGGAAGAAAAAAACACTAAAATGGAACGTAATGACCCTTTCATATTTATGTCAATGGACACCCGGTGTTAATTATATAAACGACACATTACCATCCAATATCACGCATGTTTCAGTATAAAATAAGTTTGTTTAATGTAATCTTACAAAAAACACCGATGCGTTTCAGATTTTATTTTTTTTAAACAGGTATGCTATATATTATTATTTTTCCGATGTCGCTGCAATAAATAAAATTCTGGTTCGATTCACTCCGTGGCAACACTATGCACCATTATTGTCCTCTTTTTCTATAATACCCGATTTCTATTTCTTTGCATGAAAATGGTATGGGGTGTTCGTTTCTACTGTAGGTCTAACTGAAAGCACATTCTGTGGATGAATTCTTAATGTATATTTTCAGGAATATTTCATATAAAACCCGAAAGCATGTGCTTGGATAATATGCAATTTAATACAAAGTTCTCGCATACACAACATTCCGTAAACCAAATGGTGCGACTCTGTGTAAAGTACATGTATATGCTTGGGGGCTTTTTGTACCAAAAGAAAAACAGATGTTGTTGTTGTTAGTGTTTAACGTCCGCTTCCACCGAAGGTGATATCGCAGACAAGTTGTCTTTTTTTTTATTTTCATTATCTTAGCGCACGCGCAGGGGTCTTTCCTGTGGGAGGAAACCGGAGTACCCGGAGTAAACCCACGAGGTTGAGAAGGCGCCCCTATCTCCAAGCCACATACGCTCACACCAGGGATCGAAACCACGACCGCAAGCCAGAGGTGACCGGCCAGCTAGAGGTCGAAGCGTGACACTCTAGACCACTAGGCCATCCCAACCCCCCTGAAAACAGATGCTCGAAACTTCACTCCGATATCATTTCCTTTTTTACGCCCACATTTTCATGAGAACGTATATTGTCGTCGCCCCTGTGTGCCCGGACGCCCGGACGTCCGCCCATCTGTCTGTCTGTCTGTCCGCCCACAATTTGTTTATGGACTCGATAATGGAATGTATCGGACCATAACTTTGTGGAATATGGCGCCTGATTGTACGAAAAATCACGTTTTTGGCTTGTGGACACCCTATAGAGGTCACAATTTTCATCTGATTTTGATGAAACTTGAAATGCATGTTTATAACTCAAAAATCTTGGTTTCTTGCGATAGTCGCGCACATTGGATCGTAACTTCTTGAATTATGGCCCCGGATTTTACGAAAAATCGCGTTTCTAGAGGTCACAATTATTATCCGATTTAAAAAAAAAACCGATTGAATATATCACCGTTACACCGTAATGTTGGTTGAGTTCGAATTTCGTGGCCGCTCCTCGCACGCAAATAGTGTAAACATATGGTATATCAAGGTTGTGGACCCTCTAGGGGTCACAATTTTGATCCAATTTTGATGAAACTTGAATTAAATGTTTATAACCCAAAGATCTTGGTTCTTTTCGATAATCGCGCATGTCCGAACGTAACTTCCTGGATTATTTATATCGGACCGTAACTTTCTGGATTATGGCCCATGATTGTACGAAAAATAACGGGTTTAGCTTGTGGAGTTGTGGACCCTCTAATAGTAAGTGCAAGCGGACCACACTACACGCAAAACAAAAATCTACAAGAAATCACAGTTTTTATCAATTTTCAAACACGTTCAAATTTATCCACGTTACACCCTAAAGACGCTTGGGTTCCAATTTCGTCAAAATCGGACCAAAACTGCCTGACAAAATAGCGCGGCTCCTTGTACGCAAATAGTGTAAACGTATGTCATACATACGTTGTGGAACCTCAGATTTTGGTAAAACTTAAAACATATGTTTATGTCCCAAAGACCTCGGTTCTTTTCGCTACTTACGCATATCAGATCGTAACTTCCTGGGTTATGGCCCCTGGTTGTACGTAAAAATCGTGTTTTTTAGCTTGTGGATTCTCTAGAGGTCAAATTTTTTTTTATCCCATTTTACAAACCGTTTATATATATCACCATTCCATCATAATGAAGGTTGAATTCGAATTCCAGGAAAATCGGAATAAAACTGCCCGACAAAATGGCCGCTCTTTGTACGCAAATTGTGTAAAAGTATGTAATACGAAGGTTGTGGACCCTCTAGAGGTCACAATTTTTATCCGATTTTGATGAAACTTAAAATATATCTTTATATCCCAAAGATCTCAGTCCATTTTGATATTTGCACATTTCAGGCCATAACTTTCTGGATTATGGCCCCTGATTGTACGAAAAATCGTTTTTTTTTAGTTTGTTCTCTATCCATCTCTTGCAAAATGTGGGCGTGTCTGGCCTTGCAACCGCTGGTTTACAAAGATGGCAGGCATCCGACGTCAACAGATTTTAAATGTATCGAATGCTGATAAGAGCGATCTTCAGTTATCGTACTTGCTTGACTAGGTCGAACTAACTGAATCCGAATTTCATTTAGAACGGACCATAGTCTTAAAAATACTGAACCATGCTATTAGTCCGGGAGCCCAGTGAGATTTAATCAAAATATTGAGTCCAAAAGGTTTGAGGTGTCATATTTTACCCCTAGATCATTTTGGAAAGCCAGGTCTTAATTTTTGTAACCTGTGCATATACCTGAGAGCGCTCCCCCTAACCCTCCCGTATTTAATGGGAGTTAAAATTCAATGTCCATCTACAATTTGTTTGCAAGCGTTTCACATTTAACACCAAGAAACAGAATGCATGACTTAAGAGCATACAATGTCGTGCTAATGCTACTTAATTAATTAGCACTAATTCGTGACCGTAATTAAAATTTAGAGTCCATAACTGAAACAAATCCTAAAAGCTAGCTAACCAAGTCATGAAACGAAAAATATCACTTAAGAGCGACAAAAGTTGAACAAACCTTGCTTAAGACTCGTTCAAAGGTGACAAAGGTCAAGGGTCACTAATGAATGACCGTAATTAAAATTTAGAGTCAATAACTGAAACAATGCCTAAAAGCTAGCTAACCAAGTCAGGAAACCAAAAATATCACTTAAGAGCGACAAAAGTTGAACAAACCTTGCTTAAGAGTGGTTCAAAGGTCAAATTTTAGGTGACATAATGACGTTTGAGTGGATTTGATTAAATTGTCTTGTCCGGGATTATTTTTTCTTTCTAACACCATTTCTATGAGTTTCACTGCACAAAATGACTGCTTAAGAGCATAAAATGCTGTACTAATGCTACTTAAGAGCTAATTAATTACCACTAATTTGTGACCATAATTAAAATTTAGAGTTCATAGCTGAAACAAAGCCTAAAAGCTAGCTAATCAAGTCAGGAAGCCAATAATATCACTTTAGAGCGACAAAAGTTGAACTAACTTGGCGTAAGACTGGTGGCAAAGGTCATATTTTGGGCCACATTATGACCAATCAACCCATCAAATTGCTTATCTCTGCTTGCCCTAAAGAGACGCGGAAAAACTATGCCACGAATCACTCATTCCTAGGAAATGAAATGCAAAAACTGTTAAGTTTTTCCATTTATTCTAAATATTGAGAATGGAAGTATAGAACTGGACAACTCTCTGGTTTTAAAATAACGCAGACCATTAAATTATGAATTAGCCCATATACGATTCGAAACATTTATGTGTTCTTCACATGAATCTTTACGGGAAAAAAAATCGGAAGGTTATTTTCCGTATAATGCTATCAAGACCGGCTTATACTTACAAGATGTTTGTGCTAGATAAGATAAGATGTTTAATTGCATCAAAACGTCCATTTAGGACAACACATATACATTTAATAATACATATAACATAGAAAACACATACATGTACACACATAAGTAATACATTCATACAGACATGCGATACTCTTGATGGCTAATAGTCTTGTTTCATCAATTTTCATTCTATTATGGATAATCTCTCCTAAATATTTCCAATTGTAAATTAAGATTTACTGTGGAGTGAGGCACGGATTTCGGAATGTGATGCTGTATTGGGCGATTTCAACACCAGGGATGCTTCTTAAAGGAGGCATACAATCCCTGCGACCGACCCATGACAATTTCTAGATATCATCAAAAGTAGTTTAGAGCTATCATTAATTACAATATTCGATTTGTGTAATCCACCAATGCTACTTCTATTTATATATATGCGAAGTGGATAATTATTTTGATATAATATTTGTATTGTCATCATTGTGTTCCATACATTTCTGTCTCCTCGTTAACTGTATGCTTTTTATCTGTTCGTAATAATATTGTATTGTTAACGATTGTAAATATGGATCTAGTATTGTCAAGCTTGATTTAGGCTATAGTAACCTGTGATTGTTTCCCATAAAAACTGTGTTCTGTTAAATGATAAGAAAATTTGTTCGCAAACTAATTGATAAGTCCACAATAAATAAATACTTTAATTTTAACAAGCACACACCTGAGACTATATCGACAATGTGAAAGTAATTTTAAATGGCTGTTTCACACACCCCACCAACGTCAAAACAGAACAAAACAATCCGTTCAATTTGAATTGTTCGCGTATTTCACCAAACATAATAAACATGTATATACATTAGCTAAATCTGTCAGTTGCAGGTATTTCATAAGTTATGTTATATGATCTATTAATTAGACATGTATTAACATGACAAGACCATAATCAACCCTCCGTGACATCTGATGGGTCTGATTTTACACAAATTTAAATCTGATCTGCTGTTCAGCAATGCTTGGTGATTAACCGTAAAACTGGATAAGCGAAACTTGCCTATTATCGTTACGGGTGGGACGATTTACCCAATACTACCCAATATCACCCAATACCACCTCAATATCACCACATACTACCCAATACTACAACATAATGATGCAAAATAGACATATCGTTTGATTTTTTTTCAAAAATAGAGAGTTATATCGCGGGAAATGTACTTCAAATGCGATACCGATATCTGGCTGTTCCATTTGCCTCCCTCTACCACCCCAAAAAAGCCAATAATAACCCAATACGAAATACTCATCAAATACTACCAAATACTACCCAATACTACCCAATATGATCAAATAACAACCTAATATTGTCAAATAACAGCACATTAGTATAATTATTGCAACGAATATTCGATATTTTGCAGAAAATTGAAATATTTACACAGTTATCTCCCTTTACAACCGATAAATCGATTTTAGATTGCTACTCTGATTAATCATCTTCTTTGCCTTTGCAATTGGTTTCCAAGACGACAAACTTAAAATAAGCAAAACAGGTATGACGATATACCATATTTTATTCCCAAAATGAACCATCTGTCTCTTACCACTTGAGAAGGTCGTCTGTCACACAAGGTGGGTTTTCTCGGGTCCCCCGGTTTCATCTCACTGTTAAACATCCCTTCGCGCAAGCGAGTTAATGAAATAATATTGAACTATATGTTAGTCCCGAAATTACCTAGTTAGTATCGATTGTTTGTATCTATTTTAAAATTAATGCTTTAACAAAACAATTGCATAATGTTTATATTCATTTTTTCATGTCAACTATTAAGTTATTGCGTATTTACTGACTGCACGATGTTTTATTTTAAAATTAACGAAATTGCACATGTTTCTTTCCAGTGTGTAATTCTCGACGCGACACATCTCAGTTCATCAAAACTATCATTTGCGGACTGTTACAGCTCTGTCGGTTTCTTTGATAATATAAATAAAACAGAACTTGATTACCCAATCAACAATCTTAACCCCGTTGATTAATTGTTAAGTCAGGTTGAATGTATATACGAGTAGAGCATTACACATTGTGGGAGGAAACTGGAAACCGTGTCTTTTCATT
Organism: Patella vulgata; assembly: GCF_932274485.2. Classification (NCBI taxonomy): domain Eukaryota; kingdom Metazoa; phylum Mollusca; class Gastropoda; family Patellidae; genus Patella; species Patella vulgata. The sequence continues at coordinate 47,992,879 of NC_065879.2, forward strand.
TAGGTGATAATGACATCGCCGCGACATCGTCACCTGTGGGTATATACCGTAGAATACTTAGAATTTGTTATTGTCTGCGATATCACCTCGGTGGCAGCGGACGTAAAATACAACTAACTAACAACAACGAATTTGTTCAATAGTGACAATATTCGAAGAATCGGTGAAATTTTGGAACCAGAATCATTTAAAAGACAAGTGCTTCGGTGGAAGCGGACGTAAAATACAACTAACCCATCAAGTAGACATCGTGTTATCATACTAAAATCACCAGGGATTATAGTACAAGAAGACTTTTGAATAGATCACGAGACCGTTAAAAGAACATTTTAAAATTGCAACCTCTAAAATACTCTTTTATTTGGATATTTGACTGTTTATTTTATAACCCTATAGCGGAGTCATCTATAATAACCTGTTTTCCTTATTTTAACTTCGTCGTCTTGGAAACAAACTGCAAAGCCCAACAAGATGATTAATTTGAGTAGCAATCTAAAATCTATTGTCAGTTGTAAAGGGAGATATTGCGTTAATATACTCAGCCAAATTAAAAACTTGACACTCGGGATTTTTGGGATTAGATTTTTAATATTTGGTTTAAGGCAACTATTTTAGTGTTATGTTGTGCACAGACGACCTTGACATCAACAGAAAGCAAGAATACGTCTCGCCGAAAGTCCTTGACATTGATAACGTTCGTGATGTCAAAGTACCCCCCAAAATGAAATTCACACAACGTCTTCTCATGGATCTCAGAACATTAGTAAACACTACCCGATTAAGACGTCGCCACTGCTCAGCAAGAGCATGTTGAAGGTCCTGCAACGTCAGTGGTGGATTCACTTGCTGACGAACACGTCGACCCAGTTCGTCCCAGATGTGTTCAGTAGGATTAAGGTCGGGGCTAAGCGACGGCCAATCCAGGACTTGGACACGGGCATTTCTTAAAAAATTCTGGGTAGCAATTGCTGTATGGGGTCGAGCATTGTCTTGTTGAAACGTTAGTCCAGACCCATGTCTCTGCATAAACGGAAGAAGAACAGGTTGCAAAATCTGATCCCTTGGACAACAACAAGAGGAGAACGTCCATGTGCACAAAAAGAACCCCAAACCATGACGCTGCCGCCACCAAATCGGTCAACTTCTCTGACGCATACTTGAGCGCAACGTTCACCTCGTCTGCGGTACACTCGGACCCTGCCATTGGCAAATCTCAAAGTGAATCGAAATTCGTCACTAAAGACAACCAAATTCCACTGTCTTTGAGTAAATCTTATTTGTCTTGTGGCCCACACAAGTCGGTTACGGCGATGAACAGGTGTCAATATTGGTCCAATATAGGGCCTCCGAGCTCGAAGACCAGCAGCCTGCAAGCGATTTTGAACAGTTTGTGCAGTTACCCTTCCACCAAACATCTGTTTCTAAAATGACGTAATCGTATTGCTTGATCTTCCTGGAGTGACGTCACACGTGGCGCTCCCGCCCTTGGGCGGTCGGCTATAGTTCCAGTTTAAAGATCTCTCATTAATTATTGTCTGGCGTGAACAATTAAAGGTTCTTGCAACAGTGACCCCAGACTGACCAGCATAGAGCCTACCTATAGCATGTAGACATTCTACATTTGAAAGGCGCGGCATTTTCTAACAAAGATGAAAATAACAATTTTAATTTGTTTTCCAGTTCAAGTTACGTGTGCGTGTTCAGTTTAAGCAAACTTGCATCGATTGACCTCACGAGTTTGTGTTTGCACGTGTTTTTCAGGTTTTTCATCTTTATATGCTCAACCATCACGTGAAATTCATCAGTGTCAAGTTTTTAATTTGGCTGAGTATATTTCAATTTTCTGTAAATTATCGAATATTCGTTGCAACTATTATACTGGTGTGCTGCTAATTGACGATATTAGGTTTGTATTTTATAATATTGGGTAGTATTTGGTAGTATTTGATAAGTATTTGGTAGTATTGGGTTATTATTTGCTTGATTTGGGTGATATAGGGAGGCAAATGGAACAGCCAGACATCGGTAATCAAACTTGAAGTACATTTCCCACGATATATCCCACTATTTTTGAAAAAGATCAAGTAATATGATCATTTGGCACCATTATGTTGTAGTATTGGGTAGTATGTGGTGATATTGGAGTGGTATTGGGTAGTATTGGGTAAATCGTCCCGCCGTATAGTTAATATCCGATTGACTTTAAATTTATACACAATGTTTAAGGTCATGAGACGAAGAAACCTATTGATTTTCAACGATTTCCGATAATTACTGCCAGAGTTATGGCCCTTGATCACTTTGAAAAATCTTGTGGACGCTCTAGAGGCTCAAGTTAATATCCGATTGACTTTAAATTTATACACAGTGTTTAAGATCTTAAGACGAACAAGTATATTTATTTTTCATGAATCTTTATGACTTGAACAGCTAAATCCATGATATTAAACGTTTTGTATACTAAACGTTAGCATGGGACAGAACTTTATAAAAAAACAAATTCTAATGGTTTTCTGATAATTACTTAGTGAGTTGTTACTCTTAATCAGATTTTAATGTATTATAATGTTTCATTACCGAAAAAAGTAAAAATATGTGACAACTCTTGTTGACTGCCGGACGATATAGCTGCTGTGGGCGTGTGTTTCGTTGCCTGGCAACCTATCTTTTTATGTGTTAGACAAATAAATAAAGCCGTTTGAAGAATTTGTAGGCAAAAAATATTTCCTATTTAATGTAAATGGGTATTAAAATGCCGGAACCAGTAACGTCTTATGTAAAAAATGCACGCGCCACTGAGCCAATCATTGACGCCGCGTGATGTGACGTCACGTGTTGAAGGCAGTCATCTTTTGCAGAGATATTAGAAGACTTTCGTAATCCTCTGTGAAACAGATTGGGTCCGGACCATCCGCGTTGTGTTTCTAGTTCCGACCAATAGTTGTGAAAAAATTATAATCTACCAAGGCTACCAATTATACGACACTATTAAAAGATACATTATGGATGATTATGCTAGATAATTCAAGATTAATATCAATTTCATTCAAATTAGTTTATTCCGAGCGACCTTATCACTCTGAAGTTTTTACAAGACGTGGTCTATAAGAATGTTTACTTTATCGATACTCAGCCCGCTTCTCCTTTTTAAATTAAATCATTAAATGACGATCGTATTTCAATCGGTTACATCTCCGCCATTCGATGGCACAGAGAGATGATTATAGGTTTGTCATTTGAATAAATATCTAAATAATAATTTATGTAACATTTGAAGCCCAGATAAAAACCTGCAATTGGCTGATCGGGCTCTTACATAATGCATTTTTAAGGCATGTCTATTTATTAAGGGGGTTTACACAAAATACGTCCGTGGGTGTGTTTCTGGTCATTACAGTTTGGTCGATACACGAATACATTATTTATAGATGACCGTATTTAAACAAAGCAACGCGGTGGATATTACATCATTCATTGCAAGGGATTTCTAACCAGATCGAACCAGTGCAAGCCAGACTGATGAGGAATTCGAATCAAATGTTTAACTATTAAGTCTAAAAATAGATTGTTTATCCGCCATTATGGCCCATCCTAACATGAACTATGTACATGTATACTGTAGTGTTTCTTTTTATCTGTCGTCCATGCTACTGTATATCAGTTTTAAAAGAAAATAATACAAATTTGGTGTTTCATAAGTTAGGTCCGGTTGGCATCTGGTTTTACCAATTCCGGTATATTTTGGGATTGTTTGACAACCGACTGGGAAAGACCAACAACGGAAGGATGAGACCATTTCATCCGGGGAAAATATATGATGTTCGATAAGCTAAACCCCCCAAATGCAGTTGAGTTGAATTAGTTATATTGACATAAACTGCTCACATCATCCTTCATGTAATCTCTATCCATATGTACAACCTAGAAAATAAACACACTACAAATCCTTTACCTGATGTTCTAATTCTAATTCGTCTATACATAGACACCCATACACACGCATAATTGTTTGTATTCCTATGAACTTTATCTATATTTTATAACACAACGCAGTTCTATATGGATAACAATCACTATATCTCAGAGGTGTTTTCCTAAATTAAAAAGTTAAGGCCCTCTTCAATGAATAAACAGTGAGAGTCCACCGCACAAAATTATGAAAAATCGATGCCATTAGATGAAATTATGTTTGTTATCTTGAAAAAAAGTCACTGGACAGTGATAATGTACTATAGAAAGTCGACCTATTCTTTGTTGTCACTCAAAATACAACCGCATAAAAATGAAAGAGAACAAATCTGATTGGGCAAGACAAAACTTTTCATATGCGGAATGAATACTACAACATATACAATGATATCAACTCAAAACCAAAAGTGACACCATTTACTTGTAGGCAAAATGCCTCTGAATTGGACTGAGATCATTATAAATTTCTAGTGTCATTTTCTTTAAATTATCTACGGCGGAACGATGACTTTTTAATCACAGTTCCAGTGCATCAGTCGGGTCCTACAAATTATAAATTACATAAACATACCGAGCCTGTTGGGGGCACATTTCCGAATAGGATAATGCTCGGGTAGCTTCATATCTTAGGGCGTGTGTTCAGGGACTCGAGCCCTAATACATTTTGTGTTTGTTGGACGATTTAATGCTAGAGAGAGAGAGAGAGAGAGAGAGTAATGGGGTCCACTCGACACTCGGGACTAACGCATGGTTCAATTTTATTACAATAATTCGCTTGTGCGTAGGGGTCTTTAGCCTAATAGCAGTAGGGAGGAAACCGGAGAAAACACATGTGGTTGGACAGGCGACCCTACTCCTTGTCACGTACAACCGGGGAATCGAAACCACGCCAGTTGACTCAGTGACAGACCTTACAGCGCGCAAGTGCTTACCACTCGGCCATCCAAACCATTTAAAAATACATAATATAAGGCTTTAATATACTTCGTGTTACTATAATTCAACAGCAACATGCAGGCTTTTATCGTTTTGTTATGTTAAGAATGTTTGTATTTGAAAATCTTATTAAAGAAATTATGTCTTTATGAACTGGCCCAAATTTAACAGATTATAAACATTAAATTCGAACTATATAACTGTTTTACTTACCCATATGAGATATTTTATTATTTCCTCCTCTCTACTGATATCTTCTTATATAATGTTCAGTATCGTAACTGTTCAGCACTTATCGACGCAGAATCAGCTATAGAGTCCTGCTTTGGGACCGCTCAACCCAACGTGTTATTACTTAACGGTCCATTCATATGAACTATTCCTGTAGTCTGTACGTTTATTATACACACGTATAGAAACACATATTAGGCCTATTGCCAAGAATGTCAGCTGTTTTGTGCGGAACGAAACACAACAGATGATAAGATATAGAAGTACATGTATTGTTTAACTGTATGAGTATGCCTAATTTAGAAAGTTAAAACCCCAACAATGCATGGTAAATAATCATTTAAATGACATAGACTGAATGAATGAAATGGGGTTTACTGACCCGGGTAGAGTAATCGCCGGAATTCATTTACAATCACCGGAATTCACATATAATCACCGGAATTCACTTCGAAAACCCCCGATTCCTCCCACAAAACTAATTTATTTTAAATGCATATTACATTATAATATAACGAATAACTATTTTGATCTCTCCACAGGCCAAATGAAGGCGCCGTAGGTGTATTTATTTGAAAGACTACCGGAATTCATTTCAAATATATGCATCATGATTATGATAACGTAGGGCGCGTCGGGGTGCGTGGTGCGTCGAATTAAATAGGCCATACCCCAAAATAACAATTTGCGTCGAATTACCCAATAACACTCAATTTCTCCAAAAATATTGACTGTGGAAACACAAAATAACAGTTTTAAGTTGAATTTAAGAAGCCTCGCTGCTTTGTGTCCAAATCGGAGGTTCATGGGAGATAACTCGTGTATGTGATTTTTGTTGACTAAAATTAAATGTATACTTTCGTTGCAACATAGATAATACCGTATGATTGCCGACTCGTCTTTAGCCCTTTACGTGATGTTGCGTTCTGGTTCGTGCGCATATTTTTTTGCGCAGGGGGGGTTGTTTACTTCCGGTCTAGCTTTCGACAGTATGTACGCACAGTGACACGCGAAATTGACGTTTTTGAAACTTACGTTTATGAAATTAATAAAATGAACACGTATATAAAAATTATATGAAAAAAAAGAACAAGATATCTCCTTCCAAAATATTTTTAGATTATTGCAAAACATTAAATAGCTACTGTGTGACGTTAAGTTGAAAAAAGGTTACAAATGGGCAAAAAATGCCTTTCTTCATTCATGACATGTACCGTACCAATTTACACTAAAATTAGGAAATATTTTTGATATAGAGATAATACTTCAAACACCTTTATTTTTATTTTTCTAATACTTCAAATAAAATGTTCTACAATTTAATTTGCCAAAGGAAAAAGGTTATATTGCGAGCTAACTAACCCGCACCTCTGTGCCACACACAGGCCTACGGTATAGGCCTATCTATAGTATGATTAATAAAATTAGATGTTGCATTTTATTATCAATTACATGGTATATTAGAACAGTTTTAAAAATCTTGTTTATATTCAAATGTGCATTTTTTAAAATAAATTCAGCTTTGTTTGTATACTTTAGTTGATAAAGATGTAAATATCCCTACAAAATTCTTTTCCAATCTAGGCCTCATTAATAATTTTAGAAAATAGCCATTTATTTATTGTAAGTCCCTCTGTCATTTAATTTTATAAATGCAGACCCCCCCCCCCCCCAAAAAAAAAAAAAAAAATACACATACTTTTTTTTTCAGCTTGCACATCTGGAAAAAAGTTTACTTATATAAATCCACCCCAATGTAAGCAATTATTTCATAGTCTTTTTGATCTAGGCTTTGTTGAGAAATTAAATTAGCTTCGGTAGATATAACAATTATATATAAGGAAAAAGAAAACACTATTAGTATTAAATAAAAAAGGAATTATTGCTTTAGTTATCAATGAAAAGGAATTTTTGTTCTAAAATAGATGCTTCCAGGAATCCTGTACATTAAAAGATTTACAAGAGTTGATAAAGGCAACTTCATCCTTGGTATCTGATATTTCAATGTTGGCCACACCAATTTGATTTCCTGTTCTTCGGGCTTCGATATAAAAATAAATAGCTAATTAAATCATGTGAAAGATGTTTTGTTTAAAAATTTGGAACTATAAGATTTTGAACAGAACAGCTAAGTACTTTTGGTGTTTAAATAGATGTATGTATTTTTCCAGAAGAACCAAATAAATAAATATAATGAACGTCCATTTCTATAGCGCCAAAACTCTGCAAAAATTGTGTTCATAGTGCTTGACAAAACATACCTACACGAAGTCTTTAGCTGTTTGAAACAGATGAGTTTTTAAAAATTGTAAGGCACTACATTTATCTCATCATGTTGTTTATATGAATATATGATTACGGTATCCAATATCATTCATGTCATTAACATTTAACTTGTTTGCATACTTGACAAATTAGCCTATAGATCTAGTCAAATTTTTTTACAGAATTACTTCGTGTAACCGGGGTAAAATATTTACATGCAGTAATTAACAAGACTGTTTTGTTAGGGTTTTTTTTTAAAAAATAAAATTAAAACATGTCATCCAAGCGAGAACCAAAATATATTTCTTTATGTCCTAAATTAAAATAATACAATAACAATAGACATAAATTTGAAGGGGAATTATGTAAGATTTAGATAAAGAGCTGGTCATTCTCGCTATTAACTATAACATTTCAAAAATAGATAATGCAAATTGAATATATTGAAAATTTACCACCATACCGTTCTAATCTATTTAAAATCTGAGCAATCAGATGGCATCGAGAGTTGATTATGGTCTTTTCATGTTAATAAATGTCTAATTGATAATTTACATAATATTTAAGGCCCAAAGAAAGACCTGCAATAAGCAGATTTAGCTCTTACATAATGCCTGTTTAACATTTAAAAACGCATCTTTAATTAACAATACTTTTATGATAAATTAATAAATGTATTATTAAATAAAGCGATCAGACAATGTTAATGTTACATAATTATAATAAATCATAATTATATAATTTATAGGCACCTTATTAGATTGAAATACCAACTCTTTCTTCCTCAACTGATAAGATTAAATTATTTAAATCACAAAATGCAACAGCCTAATATTATTGTTAAGATTAACTTAGTTAATTGAAACAAAAATTGTAGGTTATATTTTTAATGATTAATTTAATTACATGGAACAGTAAACCCATATCCTTACATATCGACCGGCAGCTATTTTTAAATACTAATTTTTCTCCAGAACCGTGTTATGTCCTGAAAAGCCATACATCTTAGCATTGTAACAAAACCAACCTTATCAATATCGGAGCAAAATTGACTGAATTCTGTAACACCAACTGACAGATCCCTTTTTCGCGAAAATTGGTCATTTGGCTTCAATTCTCAATCTATTTAACCATCAACATAACCACACAAACACATTACACATAGCTTGAATGGTTTATTTTCTGATGTTTGAAATACATAAAATTAAATAATTCTGCTTAATTCAACTATACAAAATTAAAATCAATAATGATATAATACAATCAAACAATTTAAACCAAATCCCTTGTTGAGTATTAAAATAAAACAAATAAAATAATGAAAATAATAATATCCCCCCCCCCCCCAAAAAAAAAAAAATGAAATAAAAAAAAATAAAAATATAAATAAATAAATACATAATATAAAATACTTTATCAATATATTAGTGTCTAGTGTCTCAATATTTATACCCCCCCCACCCACACACACACACAATATGAAAAGAAGTAAATAACATAAATAAAACATACAAATATTTATCAGTATCACAATAAATCAACATGAAATATATTTGCTTCACAAGCTGGCACTCCCCTAGGCCCCTAGGTAGCAAACAAAAGACAGGTAGGCTACCAGGCAGTACAGTTCTGCTGAAAATACAAAAGATTTTTAAAAAATTGTGTAATTAAAAGCTTATATATAGCCAGCACAGCAATGTTATTATTCATACCAAACTGTATTTTATGTATTTACGATTTATTAATGATCTGCAAGTATTATTTTACAAATTAAGGAATTGAAAACTCTATTTTGCCGATTTTTAAAAGTAGGTTTTATTTATCACCCGATCCCTTCTTACATGCACAAATAAATAAATATTGACAGCAATTCTAGTCTCTATCATCCAGAAAAATATTCTACCAATATTAGTCTGGATGCGTTGTCAACATTTGAGAAAAATTGGCTAGACGATAGTCTATTACATTGTCATAAACAACGTCTAAGGGAAGTAACTCCTCTTAAAACAAGATGTTTACGCCCAAGAAATGGACACAGATCACTAAAGATTTCCCATTGACTCCAATGTTAATTCTCGTATCTTAGACCGGCTCTAACTTTTTCCCAAATTTTCGTTGGGTAGAACGCTTTCTACCACAGATGGAGCAACATGTGGCAACCACTTGCCCAAAAGCACGTATGAGGTTCTTCATGAAAAACTTGAGATACACAAGCTGGAAGTAGAGACAAGTAAACATGCAATTTCAGGCCCTACATTTCAACGTAACCAACCTCTCAACTCTTGTATCCTTCCGCATCAAAATTATGAATATTCACCAAAACCTGGCAGAAAATGTATTTTCAAACCCTTTTCCTCAATTCTACACCAAAAAGTCAACAAAAATTGCCATGCAAAAGGGGGAAAAAGGAAAAGGGAGAGGAAGACTAAAAATAGCTTTGGCCCTTGTTTCGTGGGTGACGGCGTAGGAATATTTGGTGATCTGTGTCCTATATAGGGGTGAAACTTCAGGGATCACCAAAAGGCCTTTTTTATTTCCTTCCCATGTGTTCTGGCAACATGCCGGTGAAAGAAAATCAAAATCAAAGAATAACTGTAAAAATGATGGCCCTTTAAGTACACATGCTGCTTTATGTACACTGGTGCATCTCAGGTCCATAGGCCTTTTGTGCTAAAATTTAAAAATCTTTCTTATTAAAGGCAGTATCTGAGTTCTGTGAAAAAATTAGACAAGTAACAAAGAAACTACATACAAAACACTCATAATTTGGAATTTTTTTCAAGAATATAATTTTTTACTGCCATGTGATGAAAAATGTACAAAATTTACATGTAGCATCTCTCAAAATACCAATAATTTTCCACTTTTTTAAATATCCGGACGGACAAGAAATATATTTTTAGAATCTGTGGACAATATGCAAACAGAAAAAATGCAAACCAGTTGCAATGATTGTAATATTAGAGATCTATACTGAAACATGTATGCCTACCCCCTGAACATGCCACTGATTGAATTAATCTAATCTATGGTTGCAGAACTTACATTACCAAAGGAATCTGTCTAACAGCTATGTTTTACCATCCCTGGCTAACATATGCACATATAAACTAAAATAGGTGCAATAAATATGAATTATGGTTAAAAATAGGCCTTGATGAATGAAAAAAATGCCATATTTGGTCTATGATCACCCCTCTCTAACAGAAGGGTCACAGAATACACAATTTTCACAAATTTGGGAATATTTCAATGTTTCCAACATCTCAAACCTCAGAGGCATGTTACAAATTTGTATTGCAATCCTTGTGCTGAAGCAAGATGTCTGGAACTTTACATTAATTTCCTGAAAAAATGAAGTCAAAAAAGTAGTCATGACAGACTTGACAACATAAAAAGAGGCCTGAAAAGGAGAAAAATTAACATTTTATTGTTTTATAGGCAACATAAATGCAGCAAACACCACAAATGCTGGATTTTGATAAGAAAATATTGAACATTAAACTGACATTTACACATCTACACCAGTTTTATATCTGGGTCTGGTCTCATTGGCCTGAAATGCCTCAGGGTTCTACGTTTGACTCTGAACAAATAAGGGTTAGAAATCCTTGAAATGCACAAAAAAAATATTTTTGGGTGAAAAATAACATTCTTAGCTGTAATTCAACCACAAATTCCAATTAAGATCATTTACATGTCAACACAGGTGCATTTAAATCCCTCAAAACACATTAATAGAAAAGGGTGGGGTGGGGCATTTATTGCCTCTCTAAACAGAATGATGGAGTAAAAAATGTCTAGAAAGGCTGGGATATTGCTTCCTACATGAAGGAAATGCAAGAATTTAATGTTTCAAAGAAGAAAAAAATGCTTATTCTGGGTAAAATAGTGGCAAAATTGAGCCAACCCCTGTTTTGAACATTTTGTACAAACCCATCTGCTGTACATTATTAACTCAGTGTTACCAATTTTCAATTTTCTGTAGGAAAGCTGGAGCTATTTCTAAACCTGACAAACATGTAGATCCCATCTAAGTTATATTAGCAAAGAAAATATGGGCATTTTTAGACATTTTGACTCATTTTAGTAGTCATGAAAATATTAATTTCTACATCCAAATGGGGGGAATCTCAAGATTTTTTGTGAATATTCCTGATTTTTAGACAAAATTTGGTGAAATTTCAATACTGTTCATTTTATCTGTGCTTTCTGAGACTGAATAAGCCAACATTGGGCATTAGAATATTTTACTTACTGTTAAAAATTCAATAAAAATTGAAAATTGAGAAATTTGCAGTAAAATCACAATTTTTCTTCAGAACTTTGATTTTTTTTTTTTAATTAACTTTTTTTAGTTTTTCTGTAGCCAAACTATTTTATTCATATTTTCTGAGAATTTAATCTTCATATTTTCAAAATTAAGGCATATCAGTGACAGCCTTATCACACACAGACATATAGGGGTGAAACTTCAGGGATCACCAAAAGGCCTTTTTTATTTCCTTCCCATGTGTTCTGGCAACATGCCGGTGAAAGAAAATCAAAATCAAAGAATAACTGTAAAAATGATGGCCCTTTAAGTACACATGCTGCTTTATGTACACTGGTGCATCTCAGGTCCATAGGCCTTTTGTGCTAAAATTTAAAAATCTTTCTTATTAAAGGCAGTATCTGAGTTCTGTGAAAAAATTAGACAAGTAACAAAGAAACTACATACAAAACACTCATAATTTGGAATTTTTTTCAAGAATATAATTTTTTACTGCCATGTGATGAAAAATGTACAAAATTTACATGTAGCATCTCTCAAAATACCAATAATTTTCCACTTTTTTAAATATCCGGACGGACAAGAAATATATTTTTAGAATCTGTGGACAATATGCAAACAGAAAAAATGCAAACCAGTTGCAATGATTGTAATATTAGAGATCTATACTGAAACATGTATGCCTACCCCCTGAACATGCCACTGATTGAATTAATCTAATCTATGGTTGCAGAACTTACATTACCAAAGGAATCTGTCTAACAGCTATGTTTTACCATCCCTGGCTAACATATGCACATATAAACTAAAATAGGTGCAATAAATATGAATTATGGTTAAAAATAGGCCTTGATGAATGAAAAAAATGCCATATTTGGTCTATGATCACCCCTCTCTAACAGAAGGGTCACAGAATACACAATTTTCACAAATTTGGGAATATTTCAATGTTTCCAACATCTCAAACCTCAGAGGCATGTTACAAATTTGTATTGCAATCCTTGTGCTGAAGCAAGATGTCTGGAACTTTACATTAATTTCCTGAAAAAATGAAGTCAAAAAAGTAGTCATGACAGACTTGACAACATAAAAAGAGGCCTGAAAAGGAGAAAAATTAACATTTTATTGTTTTATAGGCAACATAAATGCAGCAAACACCACAAATGCTGGATTTTGATAAGAAAATATTGAACATTAAACTGACATTTACACATCTACACCAGTTTTATATCTGGGTCTGGTCTCATTGGCCTGAAATGCCTCAGGGTTCTACGTTTGACTCTGAACAAATAAGGGTTAGAAATCCTTGAAATGCACAAAAAAAATATTTTTGGGTGAAAAATAACATTCTTAGCTGTAATTCAACCACAAATTCCAATTAAGATCATTTACATGTCAACACAGGTGCATTTAAATCCCTCAAAACACATTAATAGAAAAGGGTGGGGTGGGGCATTTATTGCCTCTCTAAACAGAATGATGGAGTAAAAAATGTCTAGAAAGGCTGGGATATTGCTTCCTACATGAAGGAAATGCAAGAATTTAATGTTTCAAAGAAGAAAAAAATGCTTATTCTGGGTAAAATAGTGGCAAAATTGAGCCAACCCCTGTTTTGAACATTTTGTACAAACCCATCTGCTGTACATTATTAACTCAGTGTTACCAATTTTCAATTTTCTGTAGGAAAGCTGGAGCTATTTCTAAACCTGACAAACATGTAGATCCCATCTAAGTTATATTAGCAAAGAAAATATGGGCATTTTTAGACATTTTGACTCATTTTAGTAGTCATGAAAATATTAATTTCTACATCCAAATGGGGGGAATCTCAAGATTTTTTGTGAATATTCCTGATTTTTAGACAAAATTTGGTGAAATTTCAATACTGTTCATTTTATCTGTGCTTTCTGAGACTGAATAAGCCAACATTGGGCATTAGAATATTTTACTTACTGTTAAAAATTCAATAAAAATTGAAAATTGAGAAATTTGCAGTAAAATCACAATTTTTCTTCAGAACTTTGATTTTTTTTTTTTAATTAACTTTTTTTAGTTTTTCTGTAGCCAAACTATTTTATTCATATTTTCTGAGAATTTAATCTTCATATTTTCAAAATTAAGGCATATCAGTGACAGCCTTATCACACACAGACAGGACACAGATCACTAAAGATTTCCCATTGACTCCAATGTTAATTCTCGTATCTTAGACCGGCTCTAACTTTTTCCCAAATTTTCGTTGGGTAGAACGCTTTCTACCACAGATGGAGCAACATGTGGCAACCACTTGCCCAAAAGCACGTATGAGGTTCTTCATGAAAAACTTGAGATACACAAGCTGGAAGTAGAGACAAGTAAACATGCAATTTCAGGCCCTACATTTCAACGTAACCAACCTCTCAACTCTTGTATCCTTCCGCATCAAAATTATGAATATTCACCAAAACCTGGCAGAAAATGTATTTTCAAACCCTTTTCCTCAATTCTACACCAAAAAGTCAACAAAAATTGCCATGCAAAAGGGGGAAAAAGGAAAAGGGAGAGGAAGACTAAAAATAGCTTTGGCCCTTGTTTCGTGGGTGACGGCGTAGGAATATTTGGTGATCTGTGTCCTATATAGGGGTGAAACTTCAGGGATCACCAAAAGGCCTTTTTTATTTCCTTCCCATGTGTTCTGGCAACATGCCGGTGAAAGAAAATCAAAATCAAAGAATAACTGTAAAAATGATGGCCCTTTAAGTACACATGCTGCTTTATGTACACTGGTGCATCTCAGGTCCATAGGCCTTTTGTGCTAAAATTTAAAAATCTTTCTTATTAAAGGCAGTATCTGAGTTCTGTGAAAAAATTAGACAAGTAACAAAGAAACTACATACAAAACACTCATAATTTGGAATTTTTTTCAAGAATATAATTTTTTACTGCCATGTGATGAAAAATGTACAAAATTTACATGTAGCATCTCTCAAAATACCAATAATTTTCCACTTTTTTAAATATCCGGACGGACAAGAAATATATTTTTAGAATCTGTGGACAATATGCAAACAGAAAAAATGCAAACCAGTTGCAATGATTGTAATATTAGAGATCTATACTGAAACATGTATGCCTACCCCCTGAACATGCCACTGATTGAATTAATCTAATCTATGGTTGCAGAACTTACATTACCAAAGGAATCTGTCTAACAGCTATGTTTTACCATCCCTGGCTAACATATGCACATATAAACTAAAATAGGTGCAATAAATATGAATTATGGTTAAAAATAGGCCTTGATGAATGAAAAAAATGCCATATTTGGTCTATGATCACCCCTCTCTAACAGAAGGGTCACAGAATACACAATTTTCACAAATTTGGGAATATTTCAATGTTTCCAACATCTCAAACCTCAGAGGCATGTTACAAATTTGTATTGCAATCCTTGTGCTGAAGCAAGATGTCTGGAACTTTACATTAATTTCCTGAAAAAATGAAGTCAAAAAAGTAGTCATGACAGACTTGACAACATAAAAAGAGGCCTGAAAAGGAGAAAAATTAACATTTTATTGTTTTATAGGCAACATAAATGCAGCAAACACCACAAATGCTGGATTTTGATAAGAAAATATTGAACATTAAACTGACATTTACACATCTACACCAGTTTTATATCTGGGTCTGGTCTCATTGGCCTGAAATGCCTCAGGGTTCTACGTTTGACTCTGAACAAATAAGGGTTAGAAATCCTTGAAATGCACAAAAAAAATATTTTTGGGTGAAAAATAACATTCTTAGCTGTAATTCAACCACAAATTCCAATTAAGATCATTTACATGTCAACACAGGTGCATTTAAATCCCTCAAAACACATTAATAGAAAAGGGTGGGGTGGGGCATTTATTGCCTCTCTAAACAGAATGATGGAGTAAAAAATGTCTAGAAAGGCTGGGATATTGCTTCCTACATGAAGGAAATGCAAGAATTTAATGTTTCAAAGAAGAAAAAAATGCTTATTCTGGGTAAAATAGTGGCAAAATTGAGCCAACCCCTGTTTTGAACATTTTGTACAAACCCATCTGCTGTACATTATTAACTCAGTGTTACCAATTTTCAATTTTCTGTAGGAAAGCTGGAGCTATTTCTAAACCTGACAAACATGTAGATCCCATCTAAGTTATATTAGCAAAGAAAATATGGGCATTTTTAGACATTTTGACTCATTTTAGTAGTCATGAAAATATTAATTTCTACATCCAAATGGGGGGAATCTCAAGATTTTTTGTGAATATTCCTGATTTTTAGACAAAATTTGGTGAAATTTCAATACTGTTCATTTTATCTGTGCTTTCTGAGACTGAATAAGCCAACATTGGGCATTAGAATATTTTACTTACTGTTAAAAATTCAATAAAAATTGAAAATTGAGAAATTTGCAGTAAAATCACAATTTTTCTTCAGAACTTTGATTTTTTTTTTTTAATTAACTTTTTTTAGTTTTTCTGTAGCCAAACTATTTTATTCATATTTTCTGAGAATTTAATCTTCATATTTTCAAAATTAAGGCATATCAGTGACAGCCTTATCACACACAGACATAGGGGTGAAACTTCAGGGATCACCAAAAGGCCTTTTTTATTTCCTTCCCATGTGTTCTGGCAACATGCCGGTGAAAGAAAATCAAAATCAAAGAATAACTGTAAAAATGATGGCCCTTTAAGTACACATGCTGCTTTATGTACACTGGTGCATCTCAGGTCCATAGGCCTTTTGTGCTAAAATTTAAAAATCTTTCTTATTAAAGGCAGTATCTGAGTTCTGTGAAAAAATTAGACAAGTAACAAAGAAACTACATACAAAACACTCATAATTTGGAATTTTTTTCAAGAATATAATTTTTTACTGCCATGTGATGAAAAATGTACAAAATTTACATGTAGCATCTCTCAAAATACCAATAATTTTCCACTTTTTTAAATATCCGGACGGACAAGAAATATATTTTTAGAATCTGTGGACAATATGCAAACAGAAAAAATGCAAACCAGTTGCAATGATTGTAATATTAGAGATCTATACTGAAACATGTATGCCTACCCCCTGAACATGCCACTGATTGAATTAATCTAATCTATGGTTGCAGAACTTACATTACCAAAGGAATCTGTCTAACAGCTATGTTTTACCATCCCTGGCTAACATATGCACATATAAACTAAAATAGGTGCAATAAATATGAATTATGGTTAAAAATAGGCCTTGATGAATGAAAAAAATGCCATATTTGGTCTATGATCACCCCTCTCTAACAGAAGGGTCACAGAATACACAATTTTCACAAATTTGGGAATATTTCAATGTTTCCAACATCTCAAACCTCAGAGGCATGTTACAAATTTGTATTGCAATCCTTGTGCTGAAGCAAGATGTCTGGAACTTTACATTAATTTCCTGAAAAAATGAAGTCAAAAAAGTAGTCATGACAGACTTGACAACATAAAAAGAGGCCTGAAAAGGAGAAAAATTAACATTTTATTGTTTTATAGGCAACATAAATGCAGCAAACACCACAAATGCTGGATTTTGATAAGAAAATATTAAACATTAAACTGACATTTACACATCTACACCAGTTTTATATCTGGGTCTGGTCTCATTGGCCTGAAATGCCTCAGGGTTCTACGTTTGACTCTGAACAAATAAGGGTTAGAAATCCTTGAAATGCACAAAAAAAATATTTTTGGGTGAAAAATAACATTCTTAGCTGTAATTCAACCACAAATTCCAATTAAGATCATTTACATGTCAACACAGGTGCATTTAAATCCCTCAAAACACATTAATAGAAAAGGGTGGGGTGGGGCATTTATTGCCTCTCTAAACAGAATGATGGAGTAAAAAATGTCTAGAAAGGCTGGGATATTGCTTCCTACATGAAGGAAATGCAAGAATTTAATGTTTCAAAGAAGAAAAAAATGCTTATTCTGGGTAAAATAGTGGCAAAATTGAGCCAACCCCTGTTTTGAACATTTTGTACAAACCCATCTGCTGTACATTATTAACTCAGTGTTACCAATTTTCAATTTTCTGTAGGAAAGCTGGAGCTATTTCTAAACCTGACAAACATGTAGATCCCATCTAAGTTATATTAGCAAAGAAAATATGGGCATTTTTAGACATTTTGACTCATTTTAGTAGTCATGAAAATATTAATTTCTACATCCAAATGGGGGGAATCTCAAGATTTTTTGTGAATATTCCTGATTTTTAGACAAAATTTGGTGAAATTTCAATACTGTTCATTTTATCTGTGCTTTCTGAGACTGAATAAGCCAACATTGGGCATTAGAATATTTTACTTACTGTTAAAAATTCAATAAAAATTGAAAATTGAGAAATTTGCAGTAAAATCACAATTTTTCTTCAGAACTTTGATTTTTTTTTTTTAATTAACTTTTTTTAGTTTTTCTGTAGCCAAACTATTTTATTCATATTTTCTGAGAATTTAATCTTCATATTTTCAAAATTAAGGCATATCAGTGACAGCCTTATCACACACAGACATAGGGGTGAAACTTCAGGGATCACCAAAAGGCCTTTTTTATTTCCTTCCCATGTGTTCTGGCAACATGCCGGTGAAAGAAAATCAAAATCAAAGAATAACTGTAAAAATGATGGCCCTTTAAGTACACATGCTGCTTTATGTACACTGGTGCATCTCAGGTCCATAGGCCTTTTGTGCTAAAATTTAAAAATCTTTCTTATTAAAGGCAGTATCTGAGTTCTGTGAAAAAATTAGACAAGTAACAAAGAAACTACATACAAAACACTCATAATTTGGAATTTTTTTCAAGAATATAATTTTTTACTGCCATGTGATGAAAAATGTACAAAATTTACATGTAGCATCTCTCAAAATACCAATAATTTTCCACTTTTTTAAATATCCGGACGGACAAGAAATATATTTTTAGAATCTGTGGACAATATGCAAACAGAAAAAATGCAAACCAGTTGCAATGATTGTAATATTAGAGATCTATACTGAAACATGTATGCCTACCCCCTGAACATGCCACTGATTGAATTAATCTAATCTATGGTTGCAGAACTTACATTACCAAAGGAATCTGTCTAACAGCTATGTTTTACCATCCCTGGCTAACATATGCACATATAAACTAAAATAGGTGCAATAAATATGAATTATGGTTAAAAATAGGCCTTGATGAATGAAAAAAATGCCATATTTGGTCTATGATCACCCCTCTCTAACAGAAGGGTCACAGAATACACAATTTTCACAAATTTGGGAATATTTCAATGTTTCCAACATCTCAAACCTCAGAGGCATGTTACAAATTTGTATTGCAATCCTTGTGCTGAAGCAAGATGTCTGGAACTTTACATTAATTTCCTGAAAAAATGAAGTCAAAAAAGTAGTCATGACAGACTTGACAACATAAAAAGAGGCCTGAAAAGGAGAAAAATTAACATTTTATTGTTTTATAGGCAACATAAATGCAGCAAACACCACAAATGCTGGATTTTGATAAGAAAATATTGAACATTAAACTGACATTTACACATCTACACCAGTTTTATATCTGGGTCTGGTCTCATTGGCCTGAAATGCCTCAGGGTTCTACGTTTGACTCTGAACAAATAAGGGTTAGAAATCCTTGAAATGCACAAAAAAAATATTTTTGGGTGAAAAATAACATTCTTAGCTGTAATTCAACCACAAATTCCAATTAAGATCATTTACATGTCAACACAGGTGCATTTAAATCCCTCAAAACACATTAATAGAAAAGGGTGGGGTGGGGCATTTATTGCCTCTCTAAACAGAATGATGGAGTAAAAAATGTCTAGAAAGGCTGGGATATTGCTTCCTACATGAAGGAAATGCAAGAATTTAATGTTTCAAAGAAGAAAAAAATGCTTATTCTGGGTAAAATAGTGGCAAAATTGAGCCAACCCCTGTTTTGAACATTTTGTACAAACCCATCTGCTGTACATTATTAACTCAGTGTTACCAATTTTCAATTTTCTGTAGGAAAGCTGGAGCTATTTCTAAACCTGACAAACATGTAGATCCCATCTAAGTTATATTAGCAAAGAAAATATGGGCATTTTTAGACATTTTGACTCATTTTAGTAGTCATGAAAATATTAATTTCTACATCCAAATGGGGGGAATCTCAAGATTTTTTGTGAATATTCCTGATTTTTAGACAAAATTTGGTGAAATTTCAATACTGTTCATTTTATCTGTGCTTTCTGAGACTGAATAAGCCAACATTGGGCATTAGAATATTTTACTTACTGTTAAAAATTCAATAAAAATTGAAAATTGAGAAATTTGCAGTAAAATCACAATTTTTCTTCAGAACTTTGATTTTTTTTTTTTAATTAACTTTTTTTAGTTTTTCTGTAGCCAAACTATTTTATTCATATTTTCTGAGAATTTAATCTTCATATTTTCAAAATTAAGGCATATCAGTGACAGCCTTATCACACACAGACATATAGGGGTGAAACTTCAGGGATCACCAAAAGGCCTTTTTTATTTCCTTCCCATGTGTTCTGGCAACATGCCGGTGAAAGAAAATCAAAATCAAAGAATAACTGTAAAAATGATGGCCCTTTAAGTACACATGCTGCTTTATGTACACTGGTGCATCTCAGGTCCATAGGCCTTTTGTGCTAAAATTTAAAAATCTTTCTTATTAAAGGCAGTATCTGAGTTCTGTGAAAAAATTAGACAAGTAACAAAGAAACTACATACAAAACACTCATAATTTGGAATTTTTTTCAAGAATATAATTTTTTACTGCCATGTGATGAAAAATGTACAAAATTTACATGTAGCATCTCTCAAAATACCAATAATTTTCCACTTTTTTAAATATCCGGACGGACAAGAAATATATTTTTAGAATCTGTGGACAATATGCAAACAGAAAAAATGCAAACCAGTTGCAATGATTGTAATATTAGAGATCTATACTGAAACATGTATGCCTACCCCCTGAACATGCCACTGATTGAATTAATCTAATCTATGGTTGCAGAACTTACATTACCAAAGGAATCTGTCTAACAGCTATGTTTTACCATCCCTGGCTAACATATGCACATATAAACTAAAATAGGTGCAATAAATATGAATTATGGTTAAAAATAGGCCTTGATGAATGAAAAAAATGCCATATTTGGTCTATGATCACCCCTCTCTAACAGAAGGGTCACAGAATACACAATTTTCACAAATTTGGGAATATTTCAATGTTTCCAACATCTCAAACCTCAGAGGCATGTTACAAATTTGTATTGCAATCCTTGTGCTGAAGCAAGATGTCTGGAACTTTACATTAATTTCCTGAAAAAATGAAGTCAAAAAAGTAGTCATGACAGACTTGACAACATAAAAAGAGGCCTGAAAAGGAGAAAAATTAACATTTTATTGTTTTATAGGCAACATAAATGCAGCAAACACCACAAATGCTGGATTTTGATAAGAAAATATTGAACATTAAACTGACATTTACACATCTACACCAGTTTTATATCTGGGTCTGGTCTCATTGGCCTGAAATGCCTCAGGGTTCTACGTTTGACTCTGAACAAATAAGGGTTAGAAATCCTTGAAATGCACAAAAAAAATATTTTTGGGTGAAAAATAACATTCTTAGCTGTAATTCAACCACAAATTCCAATTAAGATCATTTACATGTCAACACAGGTGCATTTAAATCCCTCAAAACACATTAATAGAAAAGGGTGGGGTGGGGCATTTATTGCCTCTCTAAACAGAATGATGGAGTAAAAAATGTCTAGAAAGGCTGGGATATTGCTTCCTACATGAAGGAAATGCAAGAATTTAATGTTTCAAAGAAGAAAAAAATGCTTATTCTGGGTAAAATAGTGGCAAAATTGAGCCAACCCCTGTTTTGAACATTTTGTACAAACCCATCTGCTGTACATTATTAACTCAGTGTTACCAATTTTCAATTTTCTGTAGGAAAGCTGGAGCTATTTCTAAACCTGACAAACATGTAGATCCCATCTAAGTTATATTAGCAAAGAAAATATGGGCATTTTTAGACATTTTGACTCATTTTAGTAGTCATGAAAATATTAATTTCTACATCCAAATGGGGGGAATCTCAAGATTTTTTGTGAATATTCCTGATTTTTAGACAAAATTTGGTGAAATTTCAATACTGTTCATTTTATCTGTGCTTTCTGAGACTGAATAAGCCAACATTGGGCATTAGAATATTTTACTTACTGTTAAAAATTCAATAAAAATTGAAAATTGAGAAATTTGCAGTAAAATCACAATTTTTCTTCAGAACTTTGATTTTTTTTTTTTAATTAACTTTTTTTAGTTTTTCTGTAGCCAAACTATTTTATTCATATTTTCTGAGAATTTAATCTTCATATTTTCAAAATTAAGGCATATCAGTGACAGCCTTATCACACACAGACAGGACACAGATCACTAAAGATTTCCCATTGACTCCAATGTTAATTCTCGTATCTTAGACCGGCTCTAACTTTTTCCCAAATTTTCGTTGGGTAGAACGCTTTCTACCACAGATGGAGCAACATGTGGCAACCACTTGCCCAAAAGCACGTATGAGGTTCTTCATGAAAAACTTGAGATACACAAGCTGGAAGTAGAGACAAGTAAACATGCAATTTCAGGCCCTACATTTCAACGTAACCAACCTCTCAACTCTTGTATCCTTCCGCATCAAAATTATGAATATTCACCAAAACCTGGCAGAAAATGTATTTTCAAACCCTTTTCCTCAATTCTACACCAAAAAGTCAACAAAAATTGCCATGCAAAAGGGGGAAAAAGGAAAAGGGAGAGGAAGACTAAAAATAGCTTTGGCCCTTGTTTCGTGGGTGACGGCGTAGGAATATTTGGTGATCTGTGTCCTATATAGGGGTGAAACTTCAGGGATCACCAAAAGGCCTTTTTTATTTCCTTCCCATGTGTTCTGGCAACATGCCGGTGAAAGAAAATCAAAATCAAAGAATAACTGTAAAAATGATGGCCCTTTAAGTACACATGCTGCTTTATGTACACTGGTGCATCTCAGGTCCATAGGCCTTTTGTGCTAAAATTTAAAAATCTTTCTTATTAAAGGCAGTATCTGAGTTCTGTGAAAAAATTAGACAAGTAACAAAGAAACTACATACAAAACACTCATAATTTGGAATTTTTTTCAAGAATATAATTTTTTACTGCCATGTGATGAAAAATGTACAAAATTTACATGTAGCATCTCTCAAAATACCAATAATTTTCCACTTTTTTAAATATCCGGACGGACAAGAAATATATTTTTAGAATCTGTGGACAATATGCAAACAGAAAAAATGCAAACCAGTTGCAATGATTGTAATATTAGAGATCTATACTGAAACATGTATGCCTACCCCCTGAACATGCCACTGATTGAATTAATCTAATCTATGGTTGCAGAACTTACATTACCAAAGGAATCTGTCTAACAGCTATGTTTTACCATCCCTGGCTAACATATGCACATATAAACTAAAATAGGTGCAATAAATATGAATTATGGTTAAAAATAGGCCTTGATGAATGAAAAAAATGCCATATTTGGTCTATGATCACCCCTCTCTAACAGAAGGGTCACAGAATACACAATTTTCACAAATTTGGGAATATTTCAATGTTTCCAACATCTCAAACCTCAGAGGCATGTTACAAATTTGTATTGCAATCCTTGTGCTGAAGCAAGATGTCTGGAACTTTACATTAATTTCCTGAAAAAATGAAGTCAAAAAAGTAGTCATGACAGACTTGACAACATAAAAAGAGGCCTGAAAAGGAGAAAAATTAACATTTTATTGTTTTATAGGCAACATAAATGCAGCAAACACCACAAATGCTGGATTTTGATAAGAAAATATTGAACATTAAACTGACATTTACACATCTACACCAGTTTTATATCTGGGTCTGGTCTCATTGGCCTGAAATGCCTCAGGGTTCTACGTTTGACTCTGAACAAATAAGGGTTAGAAATCCTTGAAATGCACAAAAAAAATATTTTTGGGTGAAAAATAACATTCTTAGCTGTAATTCAACCACAAATTCCAATTAAGATCATTTACATGTCAACACAGGTGCATTTAAATCCCTCAAAACACATTAATAGAAAAGGGTGGGGTGGGGCATTTATTGCCTCTCTAAACAGAATGATGGAGTAAAAAATGTCTAGAAAGGCTGGGATATTGCTTCCTACATGAAGGAAATGCAAGAATTTAATGTTTCAAAGAAGAAAAAAATGCTTATTCTGGGTAAAATAGTGGCAAAATTGAGCCAACCCCTGTTTTGAACATTTTGTACAAACCCATCTGCTGTACATTATTAACTCAGTGTTACCAATTTTCAATTTTCTGTAGGAAAGCTGGAGCTATTTCTAAACCTGACAAACATGTAGATCCCATCTAAGTTATATTAGCAAAGAAAATATGGGCATTTTTAGACATTTTGACTCATTTTAGTAGTCATGAAAATATTAATTTCTACATCCAAATGGGGGGAATCTCAAGATTTTTTGTGAATATTCCTGATTTTTAGACAAAATTTGGTGAAATTTCAATACTGTTCATTTTATCTGTGCTTTCTGAGACTGAATAAGCCAACATTGGGCATTAGAATATTTTACTTACTGTTAAAAATTCAATAAAAATTGAAAATTGAGAAATTTGCAGTAAAATCACAATTTTTCTTCAGAACTTTGATTTTTTTTTTTTAATTAACTTTTTTTAGTTTTTCTGTAGCCAAACTATTTTATTCATATTTTCTGAGAATTTAATCTTCATATTTTCAAAATTAAGGCATATCAGTGACAGCCTTATCACACACAGACATATAGGGGTGAAACTTCAGGGATCACCAAAAGGCCTTTTTTATTTCCTTCCCATGTGTTCTGGCAACATGCCGGTGAAAGAAAATCAAAATCAAAGAATAACTGTAAAAATGATGGCCCTTTAAGTACACATGCTGCTTTATGTACACTGGTGCATCTCAGGTCCATAGGCCTTTTGTGCTAAAATTTAAAAATCTTTCTTATTAAAGGCAGTATCTGAGTTCTGTGAAAAAATTAGACAAGTAACAAAGAAACTACATACAAAACACTCATAATTTGGAATTTTTTTCAAGAATATAATTTTTTACTGCCATGTGATGAAAAATGTACAAAATTTACATGTAGCATCTCTCAAAATACCAATAATTTTCCACTTTTTTAAATATCCGGACGGACAAGAAATATATTTTTAGAATCTGTGGACAATATGCAAACAGAAAAAATGCAAACCAGTTGCAATGATTGTAATATTAGAGATCTATACTGAAACATGTATGCCTACCCCCTGAACATGCCACTGATTGAATTAATCTAATCTATGGTTGCAGAACTTACATTACCAAAGGAATCTGTCTAACAGCTATGTTTTACCATCCCTGGCTAACATATGCACATATAAACTAAAATAGGTGCAATAAATATGAATTATGGTTAAAAATAGGCCTTGATGAATGAAAAAAATGCCATATTTGGTCTATGATCACCCCTCTCTAACAGAAGGGTCACAGAATACACAATTTTCACAAATTTGGGAATATTTCAATGTTTCCAACATCTCAAACCTCAGAGGCATGTTACAAATTTGTATTGCAATCCTTGTGCTGAAGCAAGATGTCTGGAACTTTACATTAATTTCCTGAAAAAATGAAGTCAAAAAAGTAGTCATGACAGACTTGACAACATAAAAAGAGGCCTGAAAAGGAGAAAAATTAACATTTTATTGTTTTATAGGCAACATAAATGCAGCAAACACCACAAATGCTGGATTTTGATAAGAAAATATTGAACATTAAACTGACATTTACACATCTACACCAGTTTTATATCTGGGTCTGGTCTCATTGGCCTGAAATGCCTCAGGGTTCTACGTTTGACTCTGAACAAATAAGGGTTAGAAATCCTTGAAATGCACAAAAAAAATATTTTTGGGTGAAAAATAACATTCTTAGCTGTAATTCAACCACAAATTCCAATTAAGATCATTTACATGTCAACACAGGTGCATTTAAATCCCTCAAAACACATTAATAGAAAAGGGTGGGGTGGGGCATTTATTGCCTCTCTAAACAGAATGATGGAGTAAAAAATGTCTAGAAAGGCTGGGATATTGCTTCCTACATGAAGGAAATGCAAGAATTTAATGTTTCAAAGAAGAAAAAAATGCTTATTCTGGGTAAAATAGTGGCAAAATTGAGCCAACCCCTGTTTTGAACATTTTGTACAAACCCATCTGCTGTACATTATTAACTCAGTGTTACCAATTTTCAATTTTCTGTAGGAAAGCTGGAGCTATTTCTAAACCTGACAAACATGTAGATCCCATCTAAGTTATATTAGCAAAGAAAATATGGGCATTTTTAGACATTTTGACTCATTTTAGTAGTCATGAAAATATTAATTTCTACATCCAAATGGGGGGAATCTCAAGATTTTTTGTGAATATTCCTGATTTTTAGACAAAATTTGGTGAAATTTCAATACTGTTCATTTTATCTGTGCTTTCTGAGACTGAATAAGCCAACATTGGGCATTAGAATATTTTACTTACTGTTAAAAATTCAATAAAAATTGAAAATTGAGAAATTTGCAGTAAAATCACAATTTTTCTTCAGAACTTTGATTTTTTTTTTTTAATTAACTTTTTTTAGTTTTTCTGTAGCCAAACTATTTTATTCATATTTTCTGAGAATTTAATCTTCATATTTTCAAAATTAAGGCATATCAGTGACAGCCTTATCACACACAGACATAGGGGTGAAACTTCAGGGATCACCAAAAGGCCTTTTTTATTTCCTTCCCATGTGTTCTGGCAACATGCCGGTGAAAGAAAATCAAAATCAAAGAATAACTGTAAAAATGATGGCCCTTTAAGTACACATGCTGCTTTATGTACACTGGTGCATCTCAGGTCCATAGGCCTTTTGTGCTAAAATTTAAAAATCTTTCTTATTAAAGGCAGTATCTGAGTTCTGTGAAAAAATTAGACAAGTAACAAAGAAACTACATACAAAACACTCATAATTTGGAATTTTTTTCAAGAATATAATTTTTTACTGCCATGTGATGAAAAATGTACAAAATTTACATGTAGCATCTCTCAAAATACCAATAATTTTCCACTTTTTTAAATATCCGGACGGACAAGAAATATATTTTTAGAATCTGTGGACAATATGCAAACAGAAAAAATGCAAACCAGTTGCAATGATTGTAATATTAGAGATCTATACTGAAACATGTATGCCTACCCCCTGAACATGCCACTGATTGAATTAATCTAATCTATGGTTGCAGAACTTACATTACCAAAGGAATCTGTCTAACAGCTATGTTTTACCATCCCTGGCTAACATATGCACATATAAACTAAAATAGGTGCAATAAATATGAATTATGGTTAAAAATAGGCCTTGATGAATGAAAAAAATGCCATATTTGGTCTATGATCACCCCTCTCTAACAGAAGGGTCACAGAATACACAATTTTCACAAATTTGGGAATATTTCAATGTTTCCAACATCTCAAACCTCAGAGGCATGTTACAAATTTGTATTGCAATCCTTGTGCTGAAGCAAGATGTCTGGAACTTTACATTAATTTCCTGAAAAAATGAAGTCAAAAAAGTAGTCATGACAGACTTGACAACATAAAAAGAGGCCTGAAAAGGAGAAAAATTAACATTTTATTGTTTTATAGGCAACATAAATGCAGCAAACACCACAAATGCTGGATTTTGATAAGAAAATATTGAACATTAAACTGACATTTACACATCTACACCAGTTTTATATCTGGGTCTGGTCTCATTGGCCTGAAATGCCTCAGGGTTCTACGTTTGACTCTGAACAAATAAGGGTTAGAAATCCTTGAAATGCACAAAAAAAATATTTTTGGGTGAAAAATAACATTCTTAGCTGTAATTCAACCACAAATTCCAATTAAGATCATTTACATGTCAACACAGGTGCATTTAAATCCCTCAAAACACATTAATAGAAAAGGGTGGGGTGGGGCATTTATTGCCTCTCTAAACAGAATGATGGAGTAAAAAATGTCTAGAAAGGCTGGGATATTGCTTCCTACATGAAGGAAATGCAAGAATTTAATGTTTCAAAGAAGAAAAAAATGCTTATTCTGGGTAAAATAGTGGCAAAATTGAGCCAACCCCTGTTTTGAACATTTTGTACAAACCCATCTGCTGTACATTATTAACTCAGTGTTACCAATTTTCAATTTTCTGTAGGAAAGCTGGAGCTATTTCTAAACCTGACAAACATGTAGATCCCATCTAAGTTATATTAGCAAAGAAAATATGGGCATTTTTAGACATTTTGACTCATTTTAGTAGTCATGAAAATATTAATTTCTACATCCAAATGGGGGGAATCTCAAGATTTTTTGTGAATATTCCTGATTTTTAGACAAAATTTGGTGAAATTTCAATACTGTTCATTTTATCTGTGCTTTCTGAGACTGAATAAGCCAACATTGGGCATTAGAATATTTTACTTACTGTTAAAAATTCAATAAAAATTGAAAATTGAGAAATTTGCAGTAAAATCACAATTTTTCTTCAGAACTTTGATTTTTTTTTTTTAATTAACTTTTTTTAGTTTTTCTGTAGCCAAACTATTTTATTCATATTTTCTGAGAATTTAATCTTCATATTTTCAAAATTAAGGCATATCAGTGACAGCCTTATCACACACAGACATATAGGGGTGAAACTTCAGGGATCACCAAAAGGCCTTTTTTATTTCCTTCCCATGTGTTCTGGCAACATGCCGGTGAAAGAAAATCAAAATCAAAGAATAACTGTAAAAATGATGGCCCTTTAAGTACACATGCTGCTTTATGTACACTGGTGCATCTCAGGTCCATAGGCCTTTTGTGCTAAAATTTAAAAATCTTTCTTATTAAAGGCAGTATCTGAGTTCTGTGAAAAAATTAGACAAGTAACAAAGAAACTACATACAAAACACTCATAATTTGGAATTTTTTTCAAGAATATAATTTTTTACTGCCATGTGATGAAAAATGTACAAAATTTACATGTAGCATCTCTCAAAATACCAATAATTTTCCACTTTTTTAAATATCCGGACGGACAAGAAATATATTTTTAGAATCTGTGGACAATATGCAAACAGAAAAAATGCAAACCAGTTGCAATGATTGTAATATTAGAGATCTATACTGAAACATGTATGCCTACCCCCTGAACATGCCACTGATTGAATTAATCTAATCTATGGTTGCAGAACTTACATTACCAAAGGAATCTGTCTAACAGCTATGTTTTACCATCCCTGGCTAACATATGCACATATAAACTAAAATAGGTGCAATAAATATGAATTATGGTTAAAAATAGGCCTTGATGAATGAAAAAAATGCCATATTTGGTCTATGATCACCCCTCTCTAACAGAAGGGTCACAGAATACACAATTTTCACAAATTTGGGAATATTTCAATGTTTCCAACATCTCAAACCTCAGAGGCATGTTACAAATTTGTATTGCAATCCTTGTGCTGAAGCAAGATGTCTGGAACTTTACATTAATTTCCTGAAAAAATGAAGTCAAAAAAGTAGTCATGACAGACTTGACAACATAAAAAGAGGCCTGAAAAGGAGAAAAATTAACATTTTATTGTTTTATAGGCAACATAAATGCAGCAAACACCACAAATGCTGGATTTTGATAAGAAAATATTGAACATTAAACTGACATTTACACATCTACACCAGTTTTATATCTGGGTCTGGTCTCATTGGCCTGAAATGCCTCAGGGTTCTACGTTTGACTCTGAACAAATAAGGGTTAGAAATCCTTGAAATGCACAAAAAAAATATTTTTGGGTGAAAAATAACATTCTTAGCTGTAATTCAACCACAAATTCCAATTAAGATCATTTACATGTCAACACAGGTGCATTTAAATCCCTCAAAACACATTAATAGAAAAGGGTGGGGTGGGGCATTTATTGCCTCTCTAAACAGAATGATGGAGTAAAAAATGTCTAGAAAGGCTGGGATATTGCTTCCTACATGAAGGAAATGCAAGAATTTAATGTTTCAAAGAAGAAAAAAATGCTTATTCTGGGTAAAATAGTGGCAAAATTGAGCCAACCCCTGTTTTGAACATTTTGTACAAACCCATCTGCTGTACATTATTAACTCAG
This sequence comes from Patella vulgata, assembly GCF_932274485.2. NCBI lineage: Eukaryota > Metazoa > Mollusca > Gastropoda > Patellidae > Patella > Patella vulgata. The sequence goes on from NC_065879.2 coordinate 48,022,870, forward strand.
TGTTACCAATTTTCAATTTTCTGTAGGAAAGCTGGAGCTATTTCTAAACCTGACAAACATGTAGATCCCATCTAAGTTATATTAGCAAAGAAAATATGGGCATTTTTAGACATTTTGACTCATTTTAGTAGTCATGAAAATATTAATTTCTACATCCAAATGGGGGGAATCTCAAGATTTTTTGTGAATATTCCTGATTTTTAGACAAAATTTGGTGAAATTTCAATACTGTTCATTTTATCTGTGCTTTCTGAGACTGAATAAGCCAACATTGGGCATTAGAATATTTTACTTACTGTTAAAAATTCAATAAAAATTGAAAATTGAGAAATTTGCAGTAAAATCACAATTTTTCTTCAGAACTTTGATTTTTTTTTTTTAATTAACTTTTTTTAGTTTTTCTGTAGCCAAACTATTTTATTCATATTTTCTGAGAATTTAATCTTCATATTTTCAAAATTAAGGCATATCAGTGACAGCCTTATCACACACAGACAAGGGGTGAAACTTCAGGGATCACCAAAAGGCCTTTTTTATTTCCTTCCCATGTGTTCTGGCAACATGCCGGTGAAAGAAAATCAAAATCAAAGAATAACTGTAAAAATGATGGCCCTTTAAGTACACATGCTGCTTTATGTACACTGGTGCATCTCAGGTCCATAGGCCTTTTGTGCTAAAATTTAAAAATCTTTCTTATTAAAGGCAGTATCTGAGTTCTGTGAAAAAATTAGACAAGTAACAAAGAAACTACATACAAAACACTCATAATTTGGAATTTTTTTCAAGAATATAATTTTTTACTGCCATGTGATGAAAAATGTACAAAATTTACATGTAGCATCTCTCAAAATACCAATAATTTTCCACTTTTTTAAATATCCGGACGGACAAGAAATATATTTTTAGAATCTGTGGACAATATGCAAACAGAAAAAATGCAAACCAGTTGCAATGATTGTAATATTAGAGATCTATACTGAAACATGTATGCCTACCCCCTGAACATGCCACTGATTGAATTAATCTAATCTATGGTTGCAGAACTTACATTACCAAAGGAATCTGTCTAACAGCTATGTTTTACCATCCCTGGCTAACATATGCACATATAAACTAAAATAGGTGCAATAAATATGAATTATGGTTAAAAATAGGCCTTGATGAATGAAAAAAATGCCATATTTGGTCTATGATCACCCCTCTCTAACAGAAGGGTCACAGAATACACAATTTTCACAAATTTGGGAATATTTCAATGTTTCCAACATCTCAAACCTCAGAGGCATGTTACAAATTTGTATTGCAATCCTTGTGCTGAAGCAAGATGTCTGGAACTTTACATTAATTTCCTGAAAAAATGAAGTCAAAAAAGTAGTCATGACAGACTTGACAACATAAAAAGAGGCCTGAAAAGGAGAAAAATTAACATTTTATTGTTTTATAGGCAACATAAATGCAGCAAACACCACAAATGCTGGATTTTGATAAGAAAATATTGAACATTAAACTGACATTTACACATCTACACCAGTTTTATATCTGGGTCTGGTCTCATTGGCCTGAAATGCCTCAGGGTTCTACGTTTGACTCTGAACAAATAAGGGTTAGAAATCCTTGAAATGCACAAAAAAAATATTTTTGGGTGAAAAATAACATTCTTAGCTGTAATTCAACCACAAATTCCAATTAAGATCATTTACATGTCAACACAGGTGCATTTAAATCCCTCAAAACACATTAATAGAAAAGGGTGGGGTGGGGCATTTATTGCCTCTCTAAACAGAATGATGGAGTAAAAAATGTCTAGAAAGGCTGGGATATTGCTTCCTACATGAAGGAAATGTAATAATTTAATGTTTCAAAGAAGAAAAAAATGCTTATTCTGGGTAAAATAGTGGCAAAATTGAGCCAACCCCTGTTTTGAACATTTTGTACAAACCCATCTGCTGTACATTATTAACTCAGTGTTACCAATTTTCAATTTTCTGTAGGAAAGCTGGAGCTATTTCTAAACCTGACAAACATGTAGATCCCATCTAAGTTATATTAGCAAAGAAAATATGGGCATTTTTAGACATTTTGACTCATTTTAGTAGTCATGAAAATATTAATTTCTACATCCAAATGGGGGGAATCTCAAGATTTTTTGTGAATATTCCTGATTTTTAGACAAAATTTGGTGAAATTTCAATACTGTTCATTTTATCTGTGCTTTCTGAGACTGAATAAGCCAACATTGGGCATTAGAATATTTTACTTACTGTTAAAAATTCAATAAAAATTGAAAATTGAGAAATTTGCAGTAAAATCACAATTTTTCTTCAGAACTTTGATTTTTTTTTTTTAATTAACTTTTTTTAGTTTTTCTGTAGCCAAACTATTTTATTCATATTTTCTGAGAATTTAATCTTCATATTTTCAAAATTAAGGCATATCAGTGACAGCCTTATCACACACAGACAGGACACAGATCACTAAAGATTTCCCATTGACTCCAATGTTAATTCTCGTATCTTAGACCGGCTCTAACTTTTTCCCAAATTTTCGTTGGGTAGAACGCTTTCTACCACAGATGGAGCAACATGTGGCAACCACTTGCCCAAAAGCACGTATGAGGTTCTTCATGAAAAACTTGAGATACACAAGCTGGAAGTAGAGACAAGTAAACATGCAATTTCAGGCCCTACATTTCAACGTAACCAACCTCTCAACTCTTGTATCCTTCCGCATCAAAATTATGAATATTCACCAAAACCTGGCAGAAAATGTATTTTCAAACCCTTTTCCTCAATTCTACACCAAAAAGTCAACAAAAATTGCCATGCAAAAGGGGGAAAAAGGAAAAGGGAGAGGAAGACTAAAAATAGCTTTGGCCCTTGTTTCGTGGGTGACGGCGTAGGAATATTTGGTGATCTGTGTCCTATATAGGGGTGAAACTTCAGGGATCACCAAAAGGCCTTTTTTATTTCCTTCCCATGTGTTCTGGCAACATGCCGGTGAAAGAAAATCAAAATCAAAGAATAACTGTAAAAATGATGGCCCTTTAAGTACACATGCTGCTTTATGTACACTGGTGCATCTCAGGTCCATAGGCCTTTTGTGCTAAAATTTAAAAATCTTTCTTATTAAAGGCAGTATCTGAGTTCTGTGAAAAAATTAGACAAGTAACAAAGAAACTACATACAAAACACTCATAATTTGGAATTTTTTTCAAGAATATAATTTTTTACTGCCATGTGATGAAAAATGTACAAAATTTACATGTAGCATCTCTCAAAATACCAATAATTTTCCACTTTTTTAAATATCCGGACGGACAAGAAATATATTTTTAGAATCTGTGGACAATATGCAAACAGAAAAAATGCAAACCAGTTGCAATGATTGTAATATTAGAGATCTATACTGAAACATGTATGCCTACCCCCTGAACATGCCACTGATTGAATTAATCTAATCTATGGTTGCAGAACTTACATTACCAAAGGAATCTGTCTAACAGCTATGTTTTACCATCCCTGGCTAACATATGCACATATAAACTAAAATAGGTGCAATAAATATGAATTATGGTTAAAAATAGGCCTTGATGAATGAAAAAAATGCCATATTTGGTCTATGATCACCCCTCTCTAACAGAAGGGTCACAGAATACACAATTTTCACAAATTTGGGAATATTTCAATGTTTCCAACATCTCAAACCTCAGAGGCATGTTACAAATTTGTATTGCAATCCTTGTGCTGAAGCAAGATGTCTGGAACTTTACATTAATTTCCTGAAAAAATGAAGTCAAAAAAGTAGTCATGACAGACTTGACAACATAAAAAGAGGCCTGAAAAGGAGAAAAATTAACATTTTATTGTTTTATAGGCAACATAAATGCAGCAAACACCACAAATGCTGGATTTTGATAAGAAAATATTGAACATTAAACTGACATTTACACATCTACACCAGTTTTATATCTGGGTCTGGTCTCATTGGCCTGAAATGCCTCAGGGTTCTACGTTTGACTCTGAACAAATAAGGGTTAGAAATCCTTGAAATGCACAAAAAAAATATTTTTGGGTGAAAAATAACATTCTTAGCTGTAATTCAACCACAAATTCCAATTAAGATCATTTACATGTCAACACAGGTGCATTTAAATCCCTCAAAACACATTAATAGAAAAGGGTGGGGTGGGGCATTTATTGCCTCTCTAAACAGAATGATGGAGTAAAAAATGTCTAGAAAGGCTGGGATATTGCTTCCTACATGAAGGAAATGCAAGAATTTAATGTTTCAAAGAAGAAAAAAATGCTTATTCTGGGTAAAATAGTGGCAAAATTGAGCCAACCCCTGTTTTGAACATTTTGTACAAACCCATCTGCTGTACATTATTAACTCAGTGTTACCAATTTTCAATTTTCTGTAGGAAAGCTGGAGCTATTTCTAAACCTGACAAACATGTAGATCCCATCTAAGTTATATTAGCAAAGAAAATATGGGCATTTTTAGACATTTTGACTCATTTTAGTAGTCATGAAAATATTAATTTCTACATCCAAATGGGGGGAATCTCAAGATTTTTTGTGAATATTCCTGATTTTTAGACAAAATTTGGTGAAATTTCAATACTGTTCATTTTATCTGTGCTTTCTGAGACTGAATAAGCCAACATTGGGCATTAGAATATTTTACTTACTGTTAAAAATTCAATAAAAATTGAAAATTGAGAAATTTGCAGTAAAATCACAATTTTTCTTCAGAACTTTGATTTTTTTTTTTTAATTAACTTTTTTTAGTTTTTCTGTAGCCAAACTATTTTATTCATATTTTCTGAGAATTTAATCTTCATATTTTCAAAATTAAGGCATATCAGTGACAGCCTTATCACACACAGACATATAGGGGTGAAACTTCAGGGATCACCAAAAGGCCTTTTTTATTTCCTTCCCATGTGTTCTGGCAACATGCCGGTGAAAGAAAATCAAAATCAAAGAATAACTGTAAAAATGATGGCCCTTTAAGTACACATGCTGCTTTATGTACACTGGTGCATCTCAGGTCCATAGGCCTTTTGTGCTAAAATTTAAAAATCTTTCTTATTAAAGGCAGTATCTGAGTTCTGTGAAAAAATTAGACAAGTAACAAAGAAACTACATACAAAACACTCATAATTTGGAATTTTTTTCAAGAATATAATTTTTTACTGCCATGTGATGAAAAATGTACAAAATTTACATGTAGCATCTCTCAAAATACCAATAATTTTCCACTTTTTTAAATATCCGGACGGACAAGAAATATATTTTTAGAATCTGTGGACAATATGCAAACAGAAAAAATGCAAACCAGTTGCAATGATTGTAATATTAGAGATCTATACTGAAACATGTATGCCTACCCCCTGAACATGCCACTGATTGAATTAATCTAATCTATGGTTGCAGAACTTACATTACCAAAGGAATCTGTCTAACAGCTATGTTTTACCATCCCTGGCTAACATATGCACATATAAACTAAAATAGGTGCAATAAATATGAATTATGGTTAAAAATAGGCCTTGATGAATGAAAAAAATGCCATATTTGGTCTATGATCACCCCTCTCTAACAGAAGGGTCACAGAATACACAATTTTCACAAATTTGGGAATATTTCAATGTTTCCAACATCTCAAACCTCAGAGGCATGTTACAAATTTGTATTGCAATCCTTGTGCTGAAGCAAGATGTCTGGAACTTTACATTAATTTCCTGAAAAAATGAAGTCAAAAAAGTAGTCATGACAGACTTGACAACATAAAAAGAGGCCTGAAAAGGAGAAAAATTAACATTTTATTGTTTTATAGGCAACATAAATGCAGCAAACACCACAAATGCTGGATTTTGATAAGAAAATATTGAACATTAAACTGACATTTACACATCTACACCAGTTTTATATCTGGGTCTGGTCTCATTGGCCTGAAATGCCTCAGGGTTCTACGTTTGACTCTGAACAAATAAGGGTTAGAAATCCTTGAAATGCACAAAAAAAATATTTTTGGGTGAAAAATAACATTCTTAGCTGTAATTCAACCACAAATTCCAATTAAGATCATTTACATGTCAACACAGGTGCATTTAAATCCCTCAAAACACATTAATAGAAAAGGGTGGGGTGGGGCATTTATTGCCTCTCTAAACAGAATGATGGAGTAAAAAATGTCTAGAAAGGCTGGGATATTGCTTCCTACATGAAGGAAATGCAAGAATTTAATGTTTCAAAGAAGAAAAAAATGCTTATTCTGGGTAAAATAGTGGCAAAATTGAGCCAACCCCTGTTTTGAACATTTTGTACAAACCCATCTGCTGTACATTATTAACTCAGTGTTACCAATTTTCAATTTTCTGTAGGAAAGCTGGAGCTATTTCTAAACCTGACAAACATGTAGATCCCATCTAAGTTATATTAGCAAAGAAAATATGGGCATTTTTAGACATTTTGACTCATTTTAGTAGTCATGAAAATATTAATTTCTACATCCAAATGGGGGGAATCTCAAGATTTTTTGTGAATATTCCTGATTTTTAGACAAAATTTGGTGAAATTTCAATACTGTTCATTTTATCTGTGCTTTCTGAGACTGAATAAGCCAACATTGGGCATTAGAATATTTTACTTACTGTTAAAAATTCAATAAAAATTGAAAATTGAGAAATTTGCAGTAAAATCACAATTTTTCTTCAGAACTTTGATTTTTTTTTTTTAATTAACTTTTTTTAGTTTTTCTGTAGCCAAACTATTTTATTCATATTTTCTGAGAATTTAATCTTCATATTTTCAAAATTAAGGCATATCAGTGACAGCCTTATCACACACAGACAGGACACAGATCACTAAAGATTTCCCATTGACTCCAATGTTAATTCTCGTATCTTAGACCGGCTCTAACTTTTTCCCAAATTTTCGTTGGGTAGAACGCTTTCTACCACAGATGGAGCAACATGTGGCAACCACTTGCCCAAAAGCACGTATGAGGTTCTTCATGAAAAACTTGAGATACACAAGCTGGAAGTAGAGACAAGTAAACATGCAATTTCAGGCCCTACATTTCAACGTAACCAACCTCTCAACTCTTGTATCCTTCCGCATCAAAATTATGAATATTCACCAAAACCTGGCAGAAAATGTATTTTCAAACCCTTTTCCTCAATTCTACACCAAAAAGTCAACAAAAATTGCCATGCAAAAGGGGGAAAAAGGAAAAGGGAGAGGAAGACTAAAAATAGCTTTGGCCCTTGTTTCGTGGGTGACGGCGTAGGAATATTTGGTGATCTGTGTCCTATATAGGGGTGAAACTTCAGGGATCACCAAAAGGCCTTTTTTATTTCCTTCCCATGTGTTCTGGCAACATGCCGGTGAAAGAAAATCAAAATCAAAGAATAACTGTAAAAATGATGGCCCTTTAAGTACACATGCTGCTTTATGTACACTGGTGCATCTCAGGTCCATAGGCCTTTTGTGCTAAAATTTAAAAATCTTTCTTATTAAAGGCAGTATCTGAGTTCTGTGAAAAAATTAGACAAGTAACAAAGAAACTACATACAAAACACTCATAATTTGGAATTTTTTTCAAGAATATAATTTTTTACTGCCATGTGATGAAAAATGTACAAAATTTACATGTAGCATCTCTCAAAATACCAATAATTTTCCACTTTTTTAAATATCCGGACGGACAAGAAATATATTTTTAGAATCTGTGGACAATATGCAAACAGAAAAAATGCAAACCAGTTGCAATGATTGTAATATTAGAGATCTATACTGAAACATGTATGCCTACCCCCTGAACATGCCACTGATTGAATTAATCTAATCTATGGTTGCAGAACTTACATTACCAAAGGAATCTGTCTAACAGCTATGTTTTACCATCCCTGGCTAACATATGCACATATAAACTAAAATAGGTGCAATAAATATGAATTATGGTTAAAAATAGGCCTTGATGAATGAAAAAAATGCCATATTTGGTCTATGATCACCCCTCTCTAACAGAAGGGTCACAGAATACACAATTTTCACAAATTTGGGAATATTTCAATGTTTCCAACATCTCAAACCTCAGAGGCATGTTACAAATTTGTATTGCAATCCTTGTGCTGAAGCAAGATGTCTGGAACTTTACATTAATTTCCTGAAAAAATGAAGTCAAAAAAGTAGTCATGACAGACTTGACAACATAAAAAGAGGCCTGAAAAGGAGAAAAATTAACATTTTATTGTTTTATAGGCAACATAAATGCAGCAAACACCACAAATGCTGGATTTTGATAAGAAAATATTGAACATTAAACTGACATTTACACATCTACACCAGTTTTATATCTGGGTCTGGTCTCATTGGCCTGAAATGCCTCAGGGTTCTACGTTTGACTCTGAACAAATAAGGGTTAGAAATCCTTGAAATGCACAAAAAAAATATTTTTGGGTGAAAAATAACATTCTTAGCTGTAATTCAACCACAAATTCCAATTAAGATCATTTACATGTCAACACAGGTGCATTTAAATCCCTCAAAACACATTAATAGAAAAGGGTGGGGTGGGGCATTTATTGCCTCTCTAAACAGAATGATGGAGTAAAAAATGTCTAGAAAGGCTGGGATATTGCTTCCTACATGAAGGAAATGCAAGAATTTAATGTTTCAAAGAAGAAAAAAATGCTTATTCTGGGTAAAATAGTGGCAAAATTGAGCCAACCCCTGTTTTGAACATTTTGTACAAACCCATCTGCTGTACATTATTAACTCAGTGTTACCAATTTTCAATTTTCTGTAGGAAAGCTGGAGCTATTTCTAAACCTGACAAACATGTAGATCCCATCTAAGTTATATTAGCAAAGAAAATATGGGCATTTTTAGACATTTTGACTCATTTTAGTAGTCATGAAAATATTAATTTCTACATCCAAATGGGGGGAATCTCAAGATTTTTTGTGAATATTCCTGATTTTTAGACAAAATTTGGTGAAATTTCAATACTGTTCATTTTATCTGTGCTTTCTGAGACTGAATAAGCCAACATTGGGCATTAGAATATTTTACTTACTGTTAAAAATTCAATAAAAATTGAAAATTGAGAAATTTGCAGTAAAATCACAATTTTTCTTCAGAACTTTGATTTTTTTTTTTTAATTAACTTTTTTTAGTTTTTCTGTAGCCAAACTATTTTATTCATATTTTCTGAGAATTTAATCTTCATATTTTCAAAATTAAGGCATATCAGTGACAGCCTTATCACACACAGACAAGGGGTGAAACTTCAGGGATCACCAAAAGGCCTTTTTTATTTCCTTCCCATGTGTTCTGGCAACATGCCGGTGAAAGAAAATCAAAATCAAAGAATAACTGTAAAAATGATGGCCCTTTAAGTACACATGCTGCTTTATGTACACTGGTGCATCTCAGGTCCATAGGCCTTTTGTGCTAAAATTTAAAAATCTTTCTTATTAAAGGCAGTATCTGAGTTCTGTGAAAAAATTAGACAAGTAACAAAGAAACTACATACAAAACACTCATAATTTGGAATTTTTTTCAAGAATATAATTTTTTACTGCCATGTGATGAAAAATGTACAAAATTTACATGTAGCATCTCTCAAAATACCAATAATTTTCCACTTTTTTAAATATCCGGACGGACAAGAAATATATTTTTAGAATCTGTGGACAATATGCAAACAGAAAAAATGCAAACCAGTTGCAATGATTGTAATATTAGAGATCTATACTGAAACATGTATGCCTACCCCCTGAACATGCCACTGATTGAATTAATCTAATCTATGGTTGCAGAACTTACATTACCAAAGGAATCTGTCTAACAGCTATGTTTTACCATCCCTGGCTAACATATGCACATATAAACTAAAATAGGTGCAATAAATATGAATTATGGTTAAAAATAGGCCTTGATGAATGAAAAAAATGCCATATTTGGTCTATGATCACCCCTCTCTAACAGAAGGGTCACAGAATACACAATTTTCACAAATTTGGGAATATTTCAATGTTTCCAACATCTCAAACCTCAGAGGCATGTTACAAATTTGTATTGCAATCCTTGTGCTGAAGCAAGATGTCTGGAACTTTACATTAATTTCCTGAAAAAATGAAGTCAAAAAAGTAGTCATGACAGACTTGACAACATAAAAAGAGGCCTGAAAAGGAGAAAAATTAACATTTTATTGTTTTATAGGCAACATAAATGCAGCAAACACCACAAATGCTGGATTTTGATAAGAAAATATTGAACATTAAACTGACATTTACACATCTACACCAGTTTTATATCTGGGTCTGGTCTCATTGGCCTGAAATGCCTCAGGGTTCTACGTTTGACTCTGAACAAATAAGGGTTAGAAATCCTTGAAATGCACAAAAAAAATATTTTTGGGTGAAAAATAACATTCTTAGCTGTAATTCAACCACAAATTCCAATTAAGATCATTTACATGTCAACACAGGTGCATTTAAATCCCTCAAAACACATTAATAGAAAAGGGTGGGGTGGGGCATTTATTGCCTCTCTAAACAGAATGATGGAGTAAAAAATGTCTAGAAAGGCTGGGATATTGCTTCCTACATGAAGGAAATGCAAGAATTTAATGTTTCAAAGAAGAAAAAAATGCTTATTCTGGGTAAAATAGTGGCAAAATTGAGCCAACCCCTGTTTTGAACATTTTGTACAAACCCATCTGCTGTACATTATTAACTCAGTGTTACCAATTTTCAATTTTCTGTAGGAAAGCTGGAGCTATTTCTAAACCTGACAAACATGTAGATCCCATCTAAGTTATATTAGCAAAGAAAATATGGGCATTTTTAGACATTTTGACTCATTTTAGTAGTCATGAAAATATTAATTTCTACATCCAAATGGGGGGAATCTCAAGATTTTTTGTGAATATTCCTGATTTTTAGACAAAATTTGGTGAAATTTCAATACTGTTCATTTTATCTGTGCTTTCTGAGACTGAATAAGCCAACATTGGGCATTAGAATATTTTACTTACTGTTAAAAATTCAATAAAAATTGAAAATTGAGAAATTTGCAGTAAAATCACAATTTTTCTTCAGAACTTTGATTTTTTTTTTTTAATTAACTTTTTTTAGTTTTTCTGTAGCCAAACTATTTTATTCATATTTTCTGAGAATTTAATCTTCATATTTTCAAAATTAAGGCATATCAGTGACAGCCTTATCACACACAGACACTATATAGGGGTGAAACTTCAGGGATCACCAAAAGGCCTTTTTTATTTCCTTCCCATGTGTTCTGGCAACATGCCGGTGAAAGAAAATCAAAATCAAAGAATAACTGTAAAAATGATGGCCCTTTAAGTACACATGCTGCTTTATGTACACTGGTGCATCTCAGGTCCATAGGCCTTTTGTGCTAAAATTTAAAAATCTTTCTTATTAAAGGCAGTATCTGAGTTCTGTGAAAAAATTAGACAAGTAACAAAGAAACTACATACAAAACACTCATAATTTGGAATTTTTTTCAAGAATATAATTTTTTACTGCCATGTGATGAAAAATGTACAAAATTTACATGTAGCATCTCTCAAAATACCAATAATTTTCCACTTTTTTAAATATCCGGACGGACAAGAAATATATTTTTAGAATCTGTGGACAATATGCAAACAGAAAAAATGCAAACCAGTTGCAATGATTGTAATATTAGAGATCTATACTGAAACATGTATGCCTACCCCCTGAACATGCCACTGATTGAATTAATCTAATCTATGGTTGCAGAACTTACATTACCAAAGGAATCTGTCTAACAGCTATGTTTTACCATCCCTGGCTAACATATGCACATATAAACTAAAATAGGTGCAATAAATATGAATTATGGTTAAAAATAGGCCTTGATGAATGAAAAAAATGCCATATTTGGTCTATGATCACCCCTCTCTAACAGAAGGGTCACAGAATACACAATTTTCACAAATTTGGGAATATTTCAATGTTTCCAACATCTCAAACCTCAGAGGCATGTTACAAATTTGTATTGCAATCCTTGTGCTGAAGCAAGATGTCTGGAACTTTACATTAATTTCCTGAAAAAATGAAGTCAAAAAAGTAGTCATGACAGACTTGACAACATAAAAAGAGGCCTGAAAAGGAGAAAAATTAACATTTTATTGTTTTATAGGCAACATAAATGCAGCAAACACCACAAATGCTGGATTTTGATAAGAAAATATTGAACATTAAACTGACATTTACACATCTACACCAGTTTTATATCTGGGTCTGGTCTCATTGGCCTGAAATGCCTCAGGGTTCTACGTTTGACTCTGAACAAATAAGGGTTAGAAATCCTTGAAATGCACAAAAAAAATATTTTTGGGTGAAAAATAACATTCTTAGCTGTAATTCAACCACAAATTCCAATTAAGATCATTTACATGTCAACACAGGTGCATTTAAATCCCTCAAAACACATTAATAGAAAAGGGTGGGGTGGGGCATTTATTGCCTCTCTAAACAGAATGATGGAGTAAAAAATGTCTAGAAAGGCTGGGATATTGCTTCCTACATGAAGGAAATGCAAGAATTTAATGTTTCAAAGAAGAAAAAAATGCTTATTCTGGGTAAAATAGTGGCAAAATTGAGCCAACCCCTGTTTTGAACATTTTGTACAAACCCATCTGCTGTACATTATTAACTCAGTGTTACCAATTTTCAATTTTCTGTAGGAAAGCTGGAGCTATTTCTAAACCTGACAAACATGTAGATCCCATCTAAGTTATATTAGCAAAGAAAATATGGGCATTTTTAGACATTTTGACTCATTTTAGTAGTCATGAAAATATTAATTTCTACATCCAAATGGGGGGAATCTCAAGATTTTTTGTGAATATTCCTGATTTTTAGACAAAATTTGGTGAAATTTCAATACTGTTCATTTTATCTGTGCTTTCTGAGACTGAATAAGCCAACATTGGGCATTAGAATATTTTACTTACTGTTAAAAATTCAATAAAAATTGAAAATTGAGAAATTTGCAGTAAAATCACAATTTTTCTTCAGAACTTTGATTTTTTTTTTTTAATTAACTTTTTTTAGTTTTTCTGTAGCCAAACTATTTTATTCATATTTTCTGAGAATTTAATCTTCATATTTTCAAAATTAAGGCATATCAGTGACAGCCTTATCACACACATATATAGGGGTGAAACTTCAGGGATCACCAAAAGGCCTTTTTTATTTCCTTCCCATGTGTTCTGGCAACATGCCGGTGAAAGAAAATCAAAATCAAAGAATAACTGTAAAAATGATGGCCCTTTAAGTACACATGCTGCTTTATGTACACTGGTGCATCTCAGGTCCATAGGCCTTTTGTGCTAAAATTTAAAAATCTTTCTTATTAAAGGCAGTATCTGAGTTCTGTGAAAAAATTAGACAAGTAACAAAGAAACTACATACAAAACACTCATAATTTGGAATTTTTTTCAAGAATATAATTTTTTACTGCCATGTGATGAAAAATGTACAAAATTTACATGTAGCATCTCTCAAAATACCAATAATTTTCCACTTTTTTAAATATCCGGACGGACAAGAAATATATTTTTAGAATCTGTGGACAATATGCAAACAGAAAAAATGCAAACCAGTTGCAATGATTGTAATATTAGAGATCTATACTGAAACATGTATGCCTACCCCCTGAACATGCCACTGATTGAATTAATCTAATCTATGGTTGCAGAACTTACATTACCAAAGGAATCTGTCTAACAGCTATGTTTTACCATCCCTGGCTAACATATGCACATATAAACTAAAATAGGTGCAATAAATATGAATTATGGTTAAAAATAGGCCTTGATGAATGAAAAAAATGCCATATTTGGTCTATGATCACCCCTCTCTAACAGAAGGGTCACAGAATACACAATTTTCACAAATTTGGGAATATTTCAATGTTTCCAACATCTCAAACCTCAGAGGCATGTTACAAATTTGTATTGCAATCCTTGTGCTGAAGCAAGATGTCTGGAACTTTACATTAATTTCCTGAAAAAATGAAGTCAAAAAAGTAGTCATGACAGACTTGACAACATAAAAAGAGGCCTGAAAAGGAGAAAAATTAACATTTTATTGTTTTATAGGCAACATAAATGCAGCAAACACCACAAATGCTGGATTTTGATAAGAAAATATTGAACATTAAACTGACATTTACACATCTACACCAGTTTTATATCTGGGTCTGGTCTCATTGGCCTGAAATGCCTCAGGGTTCTACGTTTGACTCTGAACAAATAAGGGTTAGAAATCCTTGAAATGCACAAAAAAAATATTTTTGGGTGAAAAATAACATTCTTAGCTGTAATTCAACCACAAATTCCAATTAAGATCATTTACATGTCAACACAGGTGCATTTAAATCCCTCAAAACACATTAATAGAAAAGGGTGGGGTGGGGCATTTATTGCCTCTCTAAACAGAATGATGGAGTAAAAAATGTCTAGAAAGGCTGGGATATTGCTTCCTACATGAAGGAAATGCAAGAATTTAATGTTTCAAAGAAGAAAAAAATGCTTATTCTGGGTAAAATAGTGGCAAAATTGAGCCAACCCCTGTTTTGAACATTTTGTACAAACCCATCTGCTGTACATTATTAACTCAGTGTTACCAATTTTCAATTTTCTGTAGGAAAGCTGGAGCTATTTCTAAACCTGACAAACATGTAGATCCCATCTAAGTTATATTAGCAAAGAAAATATGGGCATTTTTAGACATTTTGACTCATTTTAGTAGTCATGAAAATATTAATTTCTACATCCAAATGGGGGGAATCTCAAGATTTTTTGTGAATATTCCTGATTTTTAGACAAAATTTGGTGAAATTTCAATACTGTTCATTTTATCTGTGCTTTCTGAGACTGAATAAGCCAACATTGGGCATTAGAATATTTTACTTACTGTTAAAAATTCAATAAAAATTGAAAATTGAGAAATTTGCAGTAAAATCACAATTTTTCTTCAGAACTTTGATTTTTTTTTTTTAATTAACTTTTTTTAGTTTTTCTGTAGCCAAACTATTTTATTCATATTTTCTGAGAATTTAATCTTCATATTTTCAAAATTAAGGCATATCAGTGACAGCCTTATCACACACAGACAGGACACAGATCACTAAAGATTTCCCATTGACTCCAATGTTAATTCTCGTATCTTAGACCGGCTCTAACTTTTTCCCAAATTTTCGTTGGGTAGAACGCTTTCTACCACAGATGGAGCAACATGTGGCAACCACTTGCCCAAAAGCACGTATGAGGTTCTTCATGAAAAACTTGAGATACACAAGCTGGAAGTAGAGACAAGTAAACATGCAATTTCAGGCCCTACATTTCAACGTAACCAACCTCTCAACTCTTGTATCCTTCCGCATCAAAATTATGAATATTCACCAAAACCTGGCAGAAAATGTATTTTCAAACCCTTTTCCTCAATTCTACACCAAAAAGTCAACAAAAATTGCCATGCAAAAGGGGGAAAAAGGAAAAGGGAGAGGAAGACTAAAAATAGCTTTGGCCCTTGTTTCGTGGGTGACGGCGTAGGAATATTTGGTGATCTGTGTCCAAATTAATTTCAATTCAATTCTTTATTTCTTTAAGAATGTCATTTCAAAAAATCCATTTGATTGCACGCGAGTTCAATATCTAACACTCTTAATTTTTTATTGTAAAATTTCTCTCTTCATGGGCCATATCTATGCTTTGGGAATTAATCCTAATTCGTCGTCACGATTCATGTTTGTTTATATGGACTAAGACTATAAAGACTAAAAATGTTCTGTTTAATTAAAAATTCATGTGCTTTTAAATTTCTATCTGAAATCCCGCAGTTTTCTGATGTATTATAGTGTTTGCAGAATGCCGCACAGCTCATCTGAAAATGCATAGATTTTCATAATCTTTGGCAAGGGAATTGCATATATGTTTGTTTATTAGATAACAACAGATTTGTTTAAACTGCAGAAACATGTGAGGTATATAGGACTAAGACTAGTAATTATTTCCCCCTAGGACTAGGACTAGTAATTATTTCCCCTTATTTCATAATGTAGTGCGAGTTATAAATAGACAATTTTTCCCTTAATTTTTTCCCCCCTCTTCCTGCATTTTTGGGTTGACGTTTTGGTCTAGAATTGGACAAAAGGGATCAAATTTGCAATTTCATAGCAGTTTTGGGTAATACTGATGATATTACAGCGGGGGGATAAGGGGGTGTAAAGTGTCTTTCTGCAGAGCAATCATTGTGTCGGAAGTGAGATTTTCACCCCAGTCAACTTCAAATCCGCGTAGCAAAAAATCTAAATTGTCAACTCCCTACAAAATTATGATTATGATGAGATTGCCAAATGTTGTCCCCATTGTGCCTATAAAGATTGGAACCAACGGAATGTTGGGCAAAAAAGCTATAGCCTGTGATGTTACAGCCATTTAACATTGTAGTCAATGGGCAAATACTTGCTAGTCTGAGTCCTGATTACTGCAAGAATTATGGGATTTATTGTGGGGGGGGGGGGGCGCAATTAACTCTTACTTGACTTGGCTAAAGAGACTGGATAATCAACTACATTAAAAACCAAACTCCCGGTTACGCATGGGCAATGGACTTTACGTCAAATATTGACAACGGTCCCAGACCCTCCGTATGTTGAAGACTAGGAGGTTCTGGGTGACCGAGACTACAGCAATTCAACCATTGCAACGTCCTTGTGGACCCTATAGAGGTCATAATTTGTGTCCGATTTCAAAAACCGTTTTATTATATCACCGTTACACCCTAAGGACGACTGAGTTCGAATTTCGTGAAAATCGGCCGAAAACTGACAGACAAAATGGCCGCCGTTCGTTCTCAAATAGCGTAAAAAATATGGTATATCAAGGTTGTGGACCATATAGAGGTCACAATTTTTATCCGATTTTGTTGAAACTTGAAATGTAAGTTTATAACCCAAAGATCTCGGTTCCTGTCGATATTCGCGCATATCGGACCGTTACTTCCTGAATTATGGCCCCTGGTTGTACGAAAAATGGAGTTTTTAGCTTGTGGACCCTACAGAGGTCATAATGTTTATCCGATTTGTCACGTGACAAAATGGCGTCCTATACGCAAATAAAGACGCGAGTTAACGACGAAAACCTTACCTTGGGCACTGCTCACAAAAGGAACGCTGTTGTCGGTGATTACTATAGGACCCAACACCTTTGCCATTTAATTTTAAGTGGAAAGTGATTGATACCGAATTGCCTAACGCCAGTCTTTGCGCAATTGTACTTTTACAAGTAAAACCGCCCATGGCTATGAAATCCAAATAACAAGCTAAATAGTTCTTGAATTAAAAAAAGATTCGGAATGGAGGCAGCCATTGCGAAAAAAATAAAACAAAATAAAATAAGGTGTCTCGCCATTTTGTTTTGATGTCATGTGACTACTCGGACCGTTCGGGGTGTTTCACTGGGTAAACTCGACAATGGAGTCGACTCGAGTGACGCGAGTAAACGACGAAAACCTTACCCAAGATATGGAGGACAGAAAGCCCAATTGGCGGCCATCTTGGATTTATGCTAATTATGAAAAATGCTATAGGGTTTCAGCGGACAATTTTGAGTTGGGAGTCCTTAAGACATCCCTGTACTAGATTCCAGTGAAAGAAATTCTTTTGCAATTTGTTCTCGGTAATTGACAAACAGAAATTATATCTCTGAGTCTATATTCCAATGTAGAGTACTGAGTACTGTAGTCTGTAGGCCTAGAAGTAGATCTATACGTCTTTATCTTATGATAATATGACCTCTCGCTCTAACTTGTCTAAGCTAAATCAAATCAAATCAATGTGCTATTAATGTAATGTAGGGAGAGACTTCAGAGACTAGAGAGAAATTTGGTTTAACGTCCACTCGACACAAACTAGGTAATTTCGGGACTAACATGGTTCAGTTTTATTTCAATAATTCACTTGATTGGTCTTTTTTAGCAGTGAGAGGAAACTGGGGGACCCGGAGATAACCCACGAGGATGGACAGGCGACCCTACTCCTTGTCTCGTACAAGCGGGGAATCGGAACCACGTCACTTGACCCCATGACATGTCATGGGTCTAATAAACGTATTTATACCCGGTAATTTAAATTGTAGGCCCCTTTTTTTTTAGTAGTTTCGCGTACGCGAGGCAAGAAGTAGTTGCGCTTCGATGTAAACCAAATCATTCCTTGCATTCTTTATCGCATGCTATCTAGTATTTTTGTAATTTTAGAATTATATGTAGTTGTGATTTTTAAAGGATCAAATTTTAAATAGTAAGCTTTACTGTCTGTAGTTGCACATGTTCTTTTCACATTCTATATTTTTTGTAAAAACAAATAAAATCTACAAACACAATAATAGGCCTAAAATCTACTGAATAAAATAAATTTTGATTCATATGTTGTCATTAAAAGCAATTGAAAAAGAATCATGTGCCAGGGAACTAACTATATTTTCTGAAGAATCTGTTGTATTCTGGCAAAAGGATAATGGACAAGCCTAATTTTTTCTAAGATTGTGTATCGAACAATGTGATTCTATGTAGGCCTACAATTACTTGTGGTAGTGTTAAGTTTATGGTATGTTATATACCTTTCCAAATTTCATAACAAAAATATTATTTTGCTCAATTTTCAGTTGCAATAAGCTTTTAATAAAACAGGGAGCCGAATACTGTTATGCTATTCAAAATCACATGTCCCCTTTTACTGGTAGGCCTTAATCCGACCAATAAAATATTTACTAAAGCACTATCACTAATTTTAAACCATTCAGTAATTCAAAATAATTGTAATTTTCTCTGTGATTATCTAGTTATAGGCCTATTTAAAATATTTAAAATTATTTTATTTTTTAAAAATGAAAGCCTACATTAATTAATAGAACAAAAATCATAAAAGCACACGGTGAGTCAACGTTGGAGCCAAAGGTATTTTATCTCGGAAAACAACCAACGGCTCTAATCTGTTTATTGGAAAACGTTATATGCCTATTTGAAATTCAATTTTAATATTCTTAATTTATTATTTTATATTTTAATGAAAGCTTACTTTATTAACATAACATAAATAAGAGAAGCACACGCTAATAAGCTCTAGAAGACAAAGGAATTTTTCTTTGGAAGTAAAAATAAATCATGTTGATGTTGAGTAAAATAGGCCTTATCCAAAAAAGGGCGCGGCACTTTGACATTTTCAAATGGCCCATTTTAAGGTGTATGGAAATTACATTTCAAATCTTGGAATGGAAACAGGTATTTGGTGGAATAGTTTCAAAGTTAATAAAACCTCTTAAAAATCGACAATAATTTACGGCCTTAAATAGACCAATTCGTAAACCGTCACAAATGCCGTCTCTCGTCTCAGTCTCACTTCATTCCGGGCCGTACCACGCTTTATACATGTTTTAAAAATATGAATCACGTTTTATAAATTCCCGAAACACACACACAACTAACATATTATGATTGTATGTGATAATTCTCAGTAGTTTTGTTACCGAAAATACTATAAAACTACGAAATTAAAGAGATTTAGTTCATCGATATAGATATCGTAACGTCGTTGAGCGAACTGTCAGTGTGTGTTTTATTACAGATAATTCCCAAAAAGGATTGCGCGTCGCTGTGTTTCTATGGGTCGTAATGCGAGTCGCCACTCTCGCTTTACACGAATTTGATTGGTCAAGCAAAAAATAAACTACTTTTTTTTATTTTCAAAGAACAGTTCATTTTTTTTATTAAATGTAACTTCTTTCTTATTAAAACAATCTGATTAACATACAGATCTATATTTCGTTTCGTTTTTTTATACTTTCGATGGCCTACACTACATGAAGATCTGACAAGTTATAGCGATAGGTCACATCAGGGGTCAAAAGACCGACTTTTGACCTATGACGTCAGACATTTGATTAACCAATCAGCATTGATATTACTAGAGGATTACCCACAGTTCCGTGAAAAACACGCCTAAAGCTCGCCGTAACAGACTGTTTCATTGGCTTATCCCTGACACCATTCAGAACACGAGTTAAATAACAACTCTTCCAGATCCAAGTGTAGTAAAGACAAGTAAAATGAAATTTTGAACTATAAAAACGAAACAACATAGGATCTGTGTTTTAACCAGATTGCGCAAATATCGAAAGGAACCAAGAACTTTGGGTTATAAACTTACATTTCAAGTTTCAACAAAATCGGATAAAAATTGTGACCTCTATACGGTCCACAACCTTGATATACCATATTTTTACGCTATTTCAGAACGAGGGGCGGCCATTTTGTCTGTCAGTTTTTGGCTGATTTTCACGAAATTCGAACTCAGCCGCCCTTAGGGTGTAACGGTGATAAAATAATACGTTTTTTTTTTAAATCGGATAAAAATTATGACCTCTGTAGGGTCCACAAGCTAAAAACTCCATTTTTCGTACAATCAGGGGCCATAATTCAGGAAGTAACGGTCCGATATGCGCGAATATCGACAGGAACCGAGATCTTTGGGTTATAAACTTACATTTCAAGTTTCAACAAAATCGGATAAAAATTATGACCTCTATATGGTCCACAACCTTTTTTTTTTTTTTTTTTTTTTAATTAAAATTAAGATACATTACAAAACTATACAATACAATACAATACAATACATAAACAAAAACAAAAGATACAACATAAAAACATACAACATTACATATTGATAGTCTACACAACACAATCATCATATGCAAAAAAAAAAAAAAAAAAAAAAAAATCATGTACAGTAGGCTCTATATTATAAATTCATTTCCAATATACGTGTCCAATTATTTCTAATCTCGTAATGAATGTTATTTTCTATATTAGCTATGTGTTTTATAAACGATAGATATTTATTCTTTGCGGAGTATTATTTTTAATTTTTTCGCTATAGATATAATATTTAGTTAAGAATAATAGATGGTTTGTTATGGTCCACTCTGACCTATTAAGAAATGTGCTTTGGTCAATAAATTCAAAGTGAATATTTTGCCTCTTCAAAACGATTTCTATATCTAATTTATTAATTAGTTTATGAAATTCAGACCAAATTTTACTAGAGTAATAACAGTAGTAGAAAAGATGTTCTATGTTTTCAATGGCGGCACTGCAGAAATCACACAAGTTAGAAGACTTTAATTTCCATTTGAGTAAAGTATCGTTAGTATATATTATATTATGTAAATACTTATACTGAAATGTTCTAAGTTTTGTGTCCGGTAAAATTTCATAAATTAATTTAAAATATTTATAAAAATCATCGATAGTGATGACCTCATTTAAAGACGTCTGCCATTTTGAAATCGATGTTGGATTAGTAAGTTTTTCTATTATTAATTTATTGTACACATCTTTAGATTTAATTTTACAGATTGAATTATTGTATATTATGTTTAATATTTTATTAAGATAGTCACAGATTGATGTCGGGCTAGGATTATAGATACAAGTGGAAAGGTTTAATAGCTTTCCTACTTTCGACTTGATACCTTGAAAAGTTAATTTATTTTGTTCACTGTTATAGTTATCAGTATTTAAAATTTTTACATATACAATATTATCATTTAATAGATTTGAATTATATATTAGCTTGTTGTTTATTATTATATTTTTATTATTCCAAATAAGTTGATCTTCAAGATTATCAATAGTATCAATGTGGCTTGTAAATACGTCTTCCCAATTTTGATAGAGATTTTTATAGAATGTTGGTAGTTGTATAAGTGTCGATTTATAGTTACACATAGGCAATATATGTCCACCGTACTCTTTTAGCATAAGGTTGTATAGTATTTTCCAAGGTTGTTCTGCTTTATCATCTACAATTTTCTTTATCCAAAATATACATTGCGCCTTTAACATTGATTCAATATCAATCATTTTAAGTCCACCTTTTTCATAGTTTTGAATTAATACATTTCGTTTAATTTTATCATTTCCATCCCAGATAAATCTGTATACTATTCTGTTAAATTCTTTAGTCAAGTTAACAGGAATTGGTAGTGATAATGAAGGATATAAAATTTTTGGAACGGCAAATGTTTTTACAATCTGTATTTTTCCCATTAATGATAGACATCGATTGTTCCATTTACTTAAGGTTTGCTCGATTTCTTGATATTTATCGTTGAAGTTTAATTTAAATGATATATTTTCATCACAGGAAAAGTATATTCCTAATATTTTGATGTAATTTGTACATATTTTAATTCCGAGAGATTTGATTTCTTCATCATTATTAAAGTTTTTATAATTTAGATTATATATTTCAGTTTTTGATAAGTTGATTTCTAAACCTGAAATTTTATAAAATAGTTTTAAGACCTCAAGTAGATGTCTTGCAGATTTATAATCTCTTAAAAATACTGTCACATCATCAGCAAAGGCTGTAACCTTAATATTTTGTTTTCCAAATTGTATTCCAAATATATTTATGTTATGTCTTATCTGACTTAATAGTATTTCAATGCAAAGATTAAAGATACTTGAACTTAGTGGATCCCCTTGTCTAACACCCCGCTTAACATCAAAATAGTTAGTAGTAAATCCTTTGTTTAAAACTGCACATGTAATATTTTTGTAAAGAGTACTTATCCATCTGACAAAGTTTGATTTAAAACCGAATACCTTTAAAGTTTTAAAAATAAAGTCGTGAGAAATGCTATCAAAAGCTTTACGGAAATCCAATGCCATCAGAAAACCTGTAATTTGTTTCTTTTTAGAGATATGTATTAGGTCATGTATTGCCCTAGTATTTTCTTGAATATGACGACCTTGTATAAAGCCAGTTTGACGTGGATGAATTAGTAGCGGTAAATGTTCCCTCAGTCGATTATTTAAGACTTTGCTAATTATTTTTACATCAACGTTAATTAATGTGATTGGTCTCCAGTTATTCAACAGTGCTTTGTCCATATCTGTTTTTGGTATAAGTTTTATTATTGATTGTTTTTGTGATGAGGACAATGATTCATTTTCAAAGGAACTATCATAACATTTTAAAACATATTTTGCTATGGAAGGCCAGAATGATCTGTAAAATTCGATGGTAATTCCATCATTTCCAGGTGATTTGTTGTCTTTGAATGATTCGATCGCCTTTTGACACTCTATATTGCTTATTTTTTCTTCTAACTCTTGACTTTGGTAATCACATAGTTTCGGAAGATCATGTGTAACTACATTTATTTCTTGTTTTTCTGAGTAGGACGTTAAACATCCGTCTGAATATAAATTGTGATAAAAGTTATATATTTCTGTTGTAATTTCTTTTTTACAGAATGTGATTTCGCTATTGGCTTTTTGGATGCTAGATATGGATGTTAATTTTTTGTTACGTGTCTCTAAATTTAGAAAAAAACTTTGTATTTTTTTCACCACTTTCGTACCAGGCTGTCTTGGATCTCAAAATTGCTCCTTTGGTTTCCTCAACATATATTTGATCTAATTGCTTTTGTAAATACAAAAATTGTGTATAGTTATTCTCCGATAAATTATTTTCTAGTGTTTTAATTTCTTCCGTTAACTTGTTTTTTAAATTTTGTTTTACTTTTTGCTTTCTTTTTGAGTAACTTATTGTAAAGGTTTTTATTTGGTATTTGATATAATCCCATAGTCCCCTACTATCATTCGGTTCATGATATTCTATTGCCCATTTATCTATATTTTCTATGATGCGTCTTTTATAACTGTTATCGTGACATAAAGTGGCATTAAAAATCCAGAGACCTGGCCCTTTGCTTTCATTGGTAAGTTTTATAGTTAGTGTTATTGCAGAGTGATGCTAGATATGGATGTTAATTTTTTGTTACGTGTCTCTAAATTTAGAAAAAAACTTTGTATTTTTTTCACCACTTTCGTACCAGGCTGTCTTGGATCTCAAAATTGCTCCTTTGGTTTCCTCAACATATATTTGATCTAATTGCTTTTGTAAATACAAAAATTGTGTATAGTTATTCTCCGATAAATTATTTTCTAGTGTTTTAATTTCTTCCGTTAACTTGTTTTTTAAATTTTGTTTTACTTTTTGCTTTCTTTTTGAGTAACTTATTGTAAAGGTTTTTATTTGGTATTTGATATAATCCCATAGTCCCCTACTATCATTCGGTTCATGATATTCTATTGCCCATTTATCTATATTTTCTATGATGCGTCTTTTATAACTGTTATCGTGACATAAAGTGGCATTAAAAATCCAGAGACCTGGCCCTTTGCTTTCATTGGTAAGTTTTATAGTTAGTGTTATTGCAGAGTGATCACTAAAAAAGGTTGGTACAATTTCTGTATTGGCACAAAGATTTGAAAGGAAGTCCGATAAAAGCCAGAAATCTATGCGACTCTGAATAAAGGGTGATTTTTGTCTCCAGGTGTATTTCATACAATCTGGGTTTTTATGCCTGTATATATCCAAAAGATCATATTTATTGATTATTTCGAAAAATTTTAACTGACCTTTCTTTTTCATTTTATAATTACCGCCGTAGCGGTCTTTTGAAACATTGTTAATATTATTAAAATCCCCTCCTATTATTACACAATATGATTCATAATTACTTGTTATATTGTTTATTTGATTTAAAAGTGTATTAAAGTAAACACTTTGATCATTATCAGCAATAGGACTATAAGTATTTACAATGATATATATGTGCATATAACTTTTAATGACTATTATATTATAGTAGCCATTGCTGTCAGACAAAGTTTGAATAATGTCATAATTATTATTATTATTATTATTATTATTAATCAAAACAAGGGTTCCTGCGGTATCGGATTTACCATGAGCGAAAAAAATATCACCTTTCCATTCATTTTTCCATGACCTTTCATCTAAAATTGTAGAATGGCTTTCTTGAATAAATGTTATGTCATTATTTTGTTTTCTTAGCCATGAGAATATTTTTAATCTTTTGTTCTTGCATCTTATACCTCGAACGTTAATTGATAGTAATTTTAAATAACTCATTCAGATAAGTAAGATTTAGATGTATTATAACAATTAGAAGGTACTACCATTATGGACCTATTAGATATATATGGAGGCAGACCACCATTAAATTTCATCATCTCGGTACCCACGAATTGTAGTTTGGTAAATATTCATGATTTTGAGGCGGAAGGATAAGAGGGTTATCAGGTTAGCTACGGCGATATGTACGGCAACTAGTTACATGTTTTTAGTATGCTTCTTCAAGTTTGTGTATCTCAAAATTTTGGTGGTCAACCTCATACAAATTTTAGTGCAAAGACATGACCATTTGTTCCTCTGTCTGTAGTGAAAAGCATTCAGCCCAACGAAAATTTGGGGAAAAGTTGGAGGTGGGCAAAGAGGCCAGAATTAACATTGAAGTCAATGGGGAAATTAATGGTGGTCTGCCTCCATATAGCAGGTAAAAGTTATCTCCCTTATTTGTATTTTTAACATGAGTAGTCATATATGCATTAAGGAAATAACATTCTTTAATCCCACAATCATGTTGATCATCTATAGAATTCTTTATTTCGTGTATTGGACATATAAATATGCTGTAACTTATTAATCGATATAATTTTGGAGAATAATACGAATTTAACTTCTTTATGACAGGTAACTTGTACAAGTTATCTCCCTTGTTTAGCTGTAGGTCTATACTAGACATATAAAAATCTTTTAGAAAATAATAAATACCACTATATAAATTTGGCCAGCTATATAGAGTATATATGTCATAGAGCGTATTACATACTATTTTCAAATAAATATGCGCACTGTGAAGACATACTAAACAAATTACATGTAATTTAAAACAGATATTAACATATAAAGACATTAACGTACAAACAAATATTAGATGGAGATGCTTGATATACACATTATCGTACATCATAATAAACAAACAAGTACATGGAGCAACAAAGTACGTATGCGCCAAAATAGTTTGAAATTTATTATAATTGTTTGACTCTGACATATTTTGATGACTTTTTAAATAGTATCACCTTATCTCATTGATATGCCCTGTTTTCGAATTTTATCACTGATATTTTCAAATAAATCACATGTTATTGTCTTATTGGGAAAGAGCTTGGTCCTGACATGAATGCTCCCGTTAAAGTACCAGGCTTGTTCTATGTCCTTATTATTGTTTAGTCTATTTAAGAGTTCAACATTCTTTCTTGTGACGTCATCATACAGATCTATTTTGCTGTTTCTAATAAATGTTTGTCGCTTTCTCATTATGTCAGTTCTTACGTCAGATGTTAGCATCTTAACAATGATTGGTTTTGGCTTATTCGGTACTTTAGATGGGATTCTATGGATCGCCACTATCTCACGATGGTCAAATTCAATATTGGCACATTGTCTTACAAGGTTACAAAACTCTACTTTCAAATTTTCAAGATTTTTTTCAGTTAACCCTAAAATTTTAATGTTTTTCTTTCTTGAATATTGTTCATTTTTATTACTCACTTTCAGCACTTCTTTAGATCTGTCATCTATATCATTTATTTTTGTTTTTAGGTTTTCCACCATTTCTTTTAAAGTTGTATTTTCCGTTTCTAGTGTTTGCACCTTTGCCTGTTCTTTTGAAATTGAAATCTGTAAGTGTGTGATTTCAGAATTTATTTCTTCAAATATTTCTTTCTTTAGCGCTTCTTTGGTTTCAGCCAGGGTATTTTCGATTACCTCATAAATCACATCCATTGTAACCACATTCTCTAAATTCCGCTTTATTTCCAGCAAAGTGCTGTCAATATTGGAGATTTTCAGATCAAGATTAAAGGAATCGTCTGCTGAGGAGCTTGACTTATGTGGTCTCTTTGGGGGGCCTGGTTTGGTAGATCTAGTATTTACTGGGTTATTGCCTTTTCCTGACATGTTTATGTCATTCAAGTAAAATTATCAAGTTCAGTGTTGTCTTCTATTGAATAATTGTAATTACTTGTCACCCACAGATCTATTGATTAGCTGTGTGACACTTAAACAAGTACTTGTTTGATGAACCGTGTCAATAGTAGTGTTCACTTGCCTCTATTACTTGGCTTTTAAAAACTTTCAAGACTATTTTCACTAAAGTTCATTACATGCATAGAATAATTTTTATATCACCACATTCCTTGGAATCCAATCTTCCACCATACCAAAAATGAGAGTTCACTTTAACATATTTCTTGAATAAAACATCAGAGCAACTATAGACACTTGTGTTCAGGCAGCCATCTTGATATTGCAATCGGATAAAATTTGTGACCTCTATAGGGTCCACAACCTTGATATACCATATTTTTACGCTATTTGAGAACGAACGGCGGCCATTTTGTCTGTCAGTTTTCGGCCGATTTTCACGAAATTCGAACTCAGTCGTCCTTAGGGTTTTTGAAATCGGACACAAATTATGACCTCTATAGTGTCCACAAGGACTTTGCAATGGTTGAGTTGCTGTAGTCTCGGTCACCCAGAACCTCCTAGTCTTCAACATACGGAGAGTCTGGGACCGTTGTCAATATTTGACGTAAAGTCCATTGCCCATGCGTAACCGGGAGTTTGGTTTTTAATGTAGTTGATTACCCAGTCTCTTTAGCCAAGTCAAGTAAGAGTTAATTGCGCCCCCCCCCACAATAAATCCCATAATTCTTGCAGTAATCAGGACTCAGACTAGCAATTATTTGCCCATTGACTACAATGTTAAATGGCTGTAACATCACAGGCTATAGCTTTTTTGCCCAACATTCCGTTGGTTCCAATCTTTATAGGCACAATGGGGACAACATTTGGCAATTTCCTCATCATAATCATAATTTTGTAGGGAGTTGACAATTTAGATTTTTTGCTACGCGGATTTGAAGTTGACTGGGGTGAAAATCTCACTTCCGACACAATGATTGCTCTGCAGAAAGACACTTTACACCCCCTATCCCCCCGCTGTAATATATTGGTTTTACGTTGGACTATTGGACTCTGTGGCGAGGGTTGGAGTTCAAATGTTCAGCTACAGCTGAGTTGTTGGTTGCTGCTTTCGACTTGTGGTCATCTATCCTTTTATTTAATGGTCGCTTTGTCTCCCCGATGTATGCAATCCCACAATTGCATACTATTTGATACACACATCCCTTTGGTTGTGGTAGGTGTGTAGGATTTTGTTTACCATTGGCTCTTAATATATCTTTAGTGCTGTAGCTTTTTGTGAAAGTTACATCTATTTCTGGTTGTTGCATTAGTAGCCGTTTGATTTGCTGGGAGACTTTGCCGTTGAAAGGAAGGAAGATTCTGACTGGGGCAGTCGGGGTTTTGGGTTTAGCTGCACTCGCCGACAGGGTCTTGTTGATGGTGTTTGTCACAAACTTCCCTGGATAGCCGTTGAAATTTGTGAAGACATGTTTGAGATGATCAATTTCCTTGGAAAGGCTCTCAGGATCACATATCTTTTTCGCATGGTTCACCAGAGTTGAAATTGTGGCCGATTTGACGCTACTCGGGTGATTAGATTTGAAGTGAATGTATTGGTCGGTGTGGGTTGGTTGCCTATAGACACCGGTACGGATCGAGTTGTTGGTTTTAGATACACAAACATCGAGGAAGGGTAGTTGGTTATCATTTTCGGTTTCCATTGTGAGTTTTATACGTGGGTGTTGCCTGTTGAGGTGTTTCTGGATCATCTTGTTGATTGATAATAACAAAGGAAACATCCACTTGCCTAAAGAAGCATGTTGGGGTTACTGTGGATGTTTGAAGCGCCTTCTCTTCTAAATCAGTTAAAAATATTTCTGAAATTAAAGGGGAGAGGGGGCTTCCCATGGGTAATCCATTGGTCTGTTCGTAGAAATCGTCACCCAAGGAGAAATATGTTGAATTGATGCATTGTTTCAACAAGAGTCTGGGTACATTTGTAAGCAAATCTACAACATCATATGAGACCATCCTCCCGGGGTTTTGAATATTCTGCAGTTTCTCACAGAATTCACCTGAATCTTTGATGAAGGACGATGCAGTTGTGCCAAGTGAGGAAAGTAGTTTTGATAAATATTGGGCTGTGTTGTAGAAGACTGAATCTCGAGAACACACCAGCAGACGGGCTTTCATGTGGTTTTTATGGATTTTTATAGTAGCCCTGGCATAAGGTGGTCGAGGGTGGTTTGGTCTGAGCTTGTAATAGAGAGCTTCAGAGATCTGTTTGTCTTCTTTTAGTTTTTTAAGCAAGTTTTCATGGCTGTCCTTGTGCGCGTTTGTTGGGTCTTTGCGGATTCTTCTATATGTTGCTGGATCTTGGAGTAAACCGTTGACCGTTGTGAGGTACTCGTGAGTATTCATGATGACTGTTGCTTTTCCCTTGTCGGCGGAAACAATTGTGATAGATCTGTCGTCTTTTAGGTCATTGAGGGCTTTCCTTTCTTGGCGGGAAACATTGGTCGTCTGCTGCTTGGTGGATGCCTTTGCTAGTATTTCAGTTATTTGGTGCCTTATTTAGGTAATCGACTTTACCACCTGGAGCGAGTTGACGTAATCCTTTCTCAATGTTGACAATATAGGTGTCATGGTTCAGGGACTTTGTGGTCGGTGCAAAGTTTAATCCCCTTGATAGAATGGTAATTTCGTCATCGGTTAAGTCTCGATCACTAAGGTTGACTACTGTTTTCGTTAAGTATTCTTCTCTCGATTGTCTGGTATTATTTGAAACTGGGCGCTGTGGTAATGAGGATCTGAGGTTGTTGAATTTATCCACCTGCCGCTTTCTGACAGTTCCATCCAACAGGGCATTCGAACTGATTTGTTTTTCTCTCACTGTGTCGTAATCTTTAGGAGACAGTATGGATTGGAGCTGAATACGCTGTTGTTCAGTAATTGTATTCCATAGAATTGTGACCTGTATACGATATGGTGAAATAGAATTAACACTATAGTCAACCACGAGACAGTGGGTTGGGGCAGATTTATACATTTTAAACAATTTTATCCTCAAATTCGTGTAGGCCAGCCAGGTGACTAGTAAATGGGAAGGGGTATAATTAACGTTGGTTATAGAATAACGTAATCACTATGATAGATAACAACTGCAGTTTACAACGAGATTGGGGGAGGGGTATAATATTTATTAACGTTGGCTATAGAATATAGTAATATCTGGGTTGGTGGTGTTTGGGTGTGGGTGTGTGTGTGTGTGTGTGTGTGTGTGGGGGGGGGGGGGTAATATTTATTTACGTTGGCTATAGAATATAGCAATATCTACTATTGGGTGGTGGTGGCGTGTTTGTGGCAGGGGGTGGGGGGGTATAGTATTTTATATCGTTGGTTATAGTATAACGTATGACTACGATAAAACAAAAAAAGCGATGGGCACCGAATGAGGGTTTTGGGTAATAATTGATATTTATTATTAACGCAAATACGCAATACTTATATTATTGTGTAGCCATACCACCGAATTGTTAGCGTGCTGTACCATAAAGCCTGTCATTGATTCAACTGGCGTGGTTTCGATTACACGGTTGTACGTGACAACGCAAAGGCCCTTATATCGATGGGAATTTTGGAGTCATGGTCACGGTTGGTTAGCATTGACTAGTGGAGGTCACCATGACCTTTCACATTGACCGCGCCCATTGACTTCCTTTCGGACACGGGTCCTCTGCGTTTGACCGTTTTCTGACCGAGCAGTGTGCGACAGGACCAAGGTAAACGTCCATGATTCAAGCCAAGATGATGGGCTTTGAAAATGGTTACGGGGTCAAGGTCGTAAGTCAAGGGCAAATGTCCCAAAACTGACTTTGAAAAGTTTGAGTTCAGTTTTCTGTAACATGACCTTGACCTACGACTTTGACCCAATTATCTTTTCTGAGGGACGTTGTCTCTGCTTTCACCCCAAGCATTAACTTTGATAATACAGCAAGAAATAGGGCCACGGCAAGCATAAACGAAAAGGGCCCGAGATGGATGGGAAGTTTGGACTCAAGATCGAAGTCAAAGTCACGGATGGTTAAAGGTGACTAGTGGAGGTCACCACGACCTTTCACATTGACCATACCCATTGACTTCCTTTCGGACACGGGCCCCTCTGCGTTTGACCGTTTTCTGACCGAGCAGTGTGCGACAGGACCAAGGTAAACGTCCATGATTCAAGCCAAGGTGATAGCCTTCGACAATGGTTATTGGGTCAAGGTCGTAAGTCAAGGTCAAATGTCCCAAAAGTTTGAGTTTAGTTTTCTGTAAGATGACCTTGACCTACGACTTTTACCCATTTCACTTTTCTGGAGGACGTTGTTGATTCTAAATGTAATTTGTTTAATACCGGTAATATAAAATAAGCATAGAAGAGTTATGCCCCTTTAATATTTAGTTTAATTTTCCTGACATGCAGTACATCACTTAGAGTTATCTTTCTTAAGTATAAAAAAAGTATAATGGCATTAAAGTTTGTTTTTGATAGTATAAGGGCCAAACGTATCTGTAAGCATATATATTTATGTTCTTTTTGTCTTCTTTCATGTTATCTGTATGCACCAAGATCTATTTTGTAAAGCTGAATGTAGTAGTAGTAATTATTTAAGGATATCAAGACCGCAATGTGTTTGTATATTCTGCATGTCATGTTTGTCATGACTACTCACATATTTATATTATAAGTGGTAAACATAAAGTTTATTTATATTTTCAGAAATCAGACAACTCAAGAATTATTAAAGGCTATGTTATTGTCATCAAATACTTTATACTGATATCTATAATGTCCAAGAACTAATAAATGTGTTTTATAGTAATCATTAGTAATGGTCAGACGTATTCGGTACCGGTATTGTATTTGTGACAATTCCAAATAAGTCAAGTTGTTTGTCGTGGGTGTGTTTGCATTTAGACTTAAATCCTTGTACACAGTCAAATAGTCATCTGGCTGTTACAATAATTTAGATACGGTCAAGAAGGAAACGAACTTTAATAAGAACTACTGCTATAAATTTTGACGGAAGTTTAATCATTCAAGAAACTGTTATTATGGATGAAGATAGCGCCCGTGTAGAGATAGCCGTAAAGGATTTAACAAGAAGGAGAAATGATTTGAGAAGATTGATTTCAAGTGAAATTAGTAGTATTGATAACAATTTTAAGGAAGAAATAAATACAATGATGTGTAAAATGGAAGAATCGTGGGACAGGTATCAGTGCATCCACACTCAAGTTCTCAGAAACGTGCGAGATGACGTTGAAATTGAAGAAGAATATGTTCGATATGATGAAATGAAACAGCTAACCACAAATTTAAGAAAACGATTAGCGCAGTGGATGAAGGAAGATATACGTCTCAAGACACAGTATCATGAATTTGAAATATCGTCAGAAAATTCTATACGTCAGGATAATGTATTAGGCCTACAAACCAGATCAATGGCGAGTTGCTCAGATGATGATAATTCAGAAATTTCTTCAACTCTTAGAAGTGAAAGTTTAGAAAAGGCTAGAGCCCTAAAAGAAGAAGTTGAAAATAAAATAAAGATTTTAGAAAATCAACAAAGAAAGGCTAAAGAGAGGGAGTCTTCACATAGAGAAATGGTAAATACATGTATTCAGCCAGACCCCTCACTAAATGACGACGTTAACATAGGTAAATGTGAACATAATCCGGGTAGTGCACCGCCACCAAGTAATACACTCCAAGATATACTGTCGAGTCAGATGAAGTGTATGGAGAAAATGATGAAAGGACAAATGCAGAGTACTTTACTGTTAACACTTCCTAAGCCTGAAATGCCTGTATTTAGCGGTAATCCAGTTGAATTCCACGCCTTCATGAGAGCCTTCGAGAATTTAGTAGCAGATAAAACTGATAACTGTAGTACCAAATTGTATTTTCTTATACAGTATACCAGAGGTGAAGTCCAGGACCTAATGAAAAGCTGTCTTTCTAAACATCCGAATGATGGATATGCAGAAGCCATTCTGTTGTTGAAAAAAACGATTCGGTCAAAACTATAAAATCGCCACAGCCTACGTTGATAAAGTGACAAGTTGGCCCGCAACAAAAACAGAAGACGGCGTAAATCTACAACGTTTTGCAGATCTCCTCACTAGTTGCACCAACACTTTAAATGAAATAGGCTACATAAGTAAACTAGATAACACCGACTGTTTGAAAAGAATAATCTCCAAGTTGCCTTACGACATAAGAAAAAAGTGGAGAAATAAAGCCGACTACATAACTGAATTTCAAGACAGGGAAATCACTATTATAGATGTTACAGAGTTTGTGAGAAGAGAGGCGAGAATAGTTACACATCCAGTTTTCGGAAACGTGCAAAATACTGTTACTTCACCTGATTCAGGAGACAAGCGTAAAACAAGATTCAAGGGAGGTAACTTCTCAAGAACTAATTTATTGACTAAATTGGAAGAATAGAAGAGAGAACGGGTAAGACAGAACAAGATACGCGTTCGAGATCATTCCCAAAGTGCCCCTCTTGTAAAGGCGATCATATATTAGTCGACTGCGAGAAATTTAAGAAAATGAATATTGACGATAAACGGCGCTTAGTTCAGGAAAGTAGACTCTGTTTTAATTGCTTAACTTATGGACATCGTGCTGGTTTTTGTAGAAAACGCATAAACTGTGATCTATGTAAGGGACGCCATGCTACCATACTTCATCAGCATAATCCAATTCCTCAAGCTACAAGTTGTTTCGCGAATGGAGATAAATTGAAATCGTCAAAGATAGGCCAACCCTTTATTTTTGGTAAAATTAGAAATGGCGAAAAACTGTTACCAGCAATCGGGTTATATTACAGTGGTTCAAACGGCACATTTGTTACGAATACAGTTTTAAGTAAAGTTGGTATAACCGGCAAACCGATACAGCTAGGATTAACTACGCTTGTTAAGGGAAACGATCCCGTAAACAGTTCGGTCACAGATCTGGAATTCCTCAGTCAGGATGAAGAACACCTTGCTGTATTGAACTCGGTATATTCTCTCCCGTCCATGCCTATATCGACTGCAGATATCCCAACGCAAGAAGATATTGACTCTTGGCCGCACTTAAAGGGCATTACTGTACCCAAGTTAGCACCGGGACAACAAGTTGATTTACTGATCGGCAATGACAATAGTGGTCTTTTCGAACCGTTAGAAATCAGACATAGCCAGAGTAACGGCCCCTTTGCTGTTAGAACAAAGTTTGGTTGGATAATTAATGGACCTTTTGGGAAGAATGTTTCACAGCAGAGGACATGTAATTTTATCAAGAAAGATGTTGAACTCAACCAGCGGTTTGAGCAGTTTTGCAACTATGAATTTAATGATTCCATTGACGATACTCTAGTCACCATGTCTCGCGAAGATAGTAAAGCATTATCTGTATTTGAACAGTCTATAAAACTGGTTGATGGTCACTATGAAGTAGCGCTGCCTTGGAAACATGGCCCACTACAACTACCAAATCCAAGAATAATGGCAGAACACAGGTTAATGTTATTGAAACGAAGATTCCTGAAAGATGCTGCTTTATTTGAAAAGTATTCCGAGATAATCAACGAACTTCTTTCGAAGAAATACGCAGAGGTAGTTCCCCCTGGCCATATAGATAGGGCTGACGATAGGGTATGGTATCTGCCACACCACCCAGTGTTAAATACAAAGAAGCCAGGAAAACTTTGGGTCGTTTTTGACTGCGCAGCAAAGTTTAAGGGAATAGCTTTGAACGACGTACTACTTAAGGGCCCAGATTTGACCAGTTCCCTTGTTGGAGTGTTACTGAGGTTTCGCCAGGGATACTATGCATTAATGGGCGACGTAGAATCTATGTTTCATCAAGTGAATGTGCCTCAAGATGAAAGAGACGTGTTTCGTTTCCTATGGTGGCAGTCAATTGACGTTAATGGTGAACTCATTGAGCTACGTATGCGTGTACATTTGTTTGGGGCAACTTCATCGCCCAGTGTTTGTAATTTTACCCTACGTAGAACCCCAGAAGACAACCGCGAAGACTTTGACAGCGAAGTTGTTGAAACAGTACAGAAAAACTTCTATGTTGATGACTGTTTGAAGTCTGTGGATGATGAAAACGAAGCCATAAATCTTGTAGACAACATGAGGAAGCTATTACTCAAAGGAGGATTTAATTTAACGAAGTGGGTTTCAAACTCAAGAAACATTATTAAATCTATATCGGAGACTGAGAGAGCTAAAACTGTGAAGAACCTGGACTTCGACGAATTACCAATCGAACGCGCTCTAGGAGTTTTGTTGGATACAGAATCGGATTGCTTCACTTTTAACGTAGTCTTGAAAGAAAAACCAAGAAGTAGACGTGGGATATTGTCGGTCCTGTCATCAGTGTATGATCCTTTGGGATTCGTAGCGCCCTTCGTTTTGAACGCCAAGTTGATACTCCAAGAACTTTGCCGCTTGAAACTTGGATGGGACAGTAAGATACCAGATGAGTATGAGAAATTGTGGCTTACCTGGATGGAGGATCTCCCTTTGCTATCTAGTTTATATGTCAGTAGGTGTCTTAAACCACCAATATCGTGTGCTGGAGTTGTGTCGGTACAATTACATTGTTTTTCGGATGCCTCACAGCACGGCTATGGTGCTGTCAGCTTCCTACGTTTTATTGATGATGCTGGAAATGTATGCTGTTCGTTTGTGACTGGTAAATCACGAGTTTCACCATTAAAGAGAATAAGCATTCCCAGACTAGAACTGTCAGCAGCAGTAGTTTCGGTTAGATTAAACAAAATAATTACAAGAGAACTACAGATTAAGATAGACAAAGAGTTTTTATTGGACAGACAGTACTTCGGTACTAAAGTATGTCAACAATCAAGATAAGCGGTTTCATACCTTTGTAGGCAATCGAATATCGACTATTTTGGATGGATCTGAGCCTTCGCAGTGGAAGTACGTGGAATCTGCAAGAAATCCCGGTGATGAAGCTTCAAGGGGCGTTGCCGCCAAGACTATTTTAGGAGGTTCCAAGTTGATATCGGGGTCGGATTTTCTTTGGAAGGATGAGTTGGAATGGCCCGGTCAGCCCCACGAATATGTAATTCAAGACACAGATCCTGAAGTTAGAACTGAGAAACATTCACGTTTTGTTATTAAAGGAGATAACTCTCTTCTTGATCAGCTCATCAAAAGATTTTCGTCGTGGTACAAGTTAAAGAGGTGTGTAGCATGGATCTTAAGGTACCGGGAAATTCTTAAAGCTAGATGTCTAGGAAACCAGTCTGGTCGGAATATTACGCAATTACAGGAACCCTCTAGACTAACAGTTGTGGAGTTAACGGCTGCAGAGACAGAGATTTTGAAGCTCGTGCATAAAACTAGTTTTCCGGAAGAGTATACTGTTTTGTCAAAGAAAGATGAAAATGATCAAGTCAGTAGAAAGAGTCCTATATTCAAGCTAGATCCAGTACTGATCGGAGGTCTAATTAGAGTAGGTGGTCGTCTGAGAAGACACAATGGACTATTCGACACAAAGCAATGAAATGAAATGAAATGGGGTTTAACGTCCTACTGTTCTGCTCCTATACTGGGCTAATGAAGACGGGCATACGCCATACAGTGTGTTATGAGGGAAATTTTGCCCGGGCAGCGGCACTATCGCCTACTCTTATATCGAATTCCAACTGCCAAGGGATCTTTTACGTGCATTCCAATGTTTACACGGGACCTCGGTTTTTCGTCTCATCCGAAGGACTAGACAGCTGTCCTTGCCAGGCCCTCCGTCCTGCATCACTGACAAGGGGAAACCACGTCGGAAAATCGGGATGAACTTTCTCGGCCAATGCAGGGATCGAACACCCGACCTCCAGGCTAGCGAGCCAGCGCCTTACCCACCTAGCCACCGTGGCTTCTCGACACAAAGCATCAAATCATTTTACCAAAGCGGAATCGTGTGACTGAATTAGTTATTCGCCATTATCATGAGATGTTAGCTCATTCTGGTAGGGAATATTGTTTATTTTGGCCTATCAACGGTAACTCGGCGGTACGTCGAGTTTTAAGTGATTGTTATAATTGTCGCAGAAGAAATGCACCAGTTTGTAATCAACGAATGGCTGATCTACCAAAGGAACGAGTCACGCCAGATCTTCCACCATTTTCCTACATTGGAATAGACTGTTTCGGACCGTTCTTTGTGAAAAGAGCAAGAAGTCAGCTCAAACGATATGGATGCATTTTTACCTGTCTTTCCTGTCGTGCCGTTCATCTCGAAGTTCTGCATTCAATGGACACAGATACTTTTCTATGTAGACGAGGATCACCACTGAAGATTAGAAGTGATAACGGTGGTAATCTTGTCGCTGGTAGAAAAGAGATTAAAGGGTCAATAGAAGAATGGAATCGTAAACAGATTGTTGACTTCATGCTACAGAGGGAAATAGAATGGTGTTTTAATCCACCAGCGGGGTCACATTTTGGTGGTATCTGGGAAAGGTGTATCCGCTCAGTTCGTAAAATTTTAGATTCACTGCTGAATGAACAAGTATTGTGCGATGAAAGCCTAAACACTTTGTTTTGTGAAGTGGAAATGATCATTAATGGACGTCCGTTAACCAAGGTATCTGATGATCCCAAGATCAAGAAGCTTTAACACCAAATCATTTGATGTTGCTCCGTGCTGCGGGTAGTTATCCGCCTGGTATATTCGTAGGAACCGATGGAGGCAGGTCCAGTACCTCGCTAACGTATTTTGGCGCCGATGGACACGTGAATATTTTCATCTCTACAGATACGACAGAAGTGGAATGAAAAACAAAGGAACTTAGTCATTGGTGATGTCATTTTACTTCCGGATAAGGATCAACCGAGAGGATTGTGGCTCGTGGGACGTGTGGTTGAAGTGTATCCGGATGATCAGGGAACAGTTCGCGTTGTAAAATTACTGACTAAGGATTGTAATTCTTTATGTAGACCTGTAGATAAGTGTGTATTGCTAGAGAATGCGTCTGATTAGAATATTGTGCTTCATTGTATGCTATATCTGATTTGTTATGGTTAAGATGATGTTATTTAGAATCAGTAATGTTACTTTTTATTAAACGTTCCACTAGTTAAGTTCCACGTTTAACGGGGCCGGTATGTTGAAATAAGCATAGAAGAGTTATGCCCCTTTAATATTTGGTTTAATTTTCCTGACATGCAGTACATCACTTGGAGTTATCTTTCTTTAGTATAAAAAAAAGTATAATGGCAGATTGATATTAAAGTTTGTTTTTGATAGTATAAGGGCCAAACGTATCTGTAAGCATATATATTTATGTTCTTTTTGTCTTCTTTCATGTTATCTGTATGCACCAAGATCTATTTTGTAAAGCTGAATGTAGTAGTAGTAATTATTTAAGGATATCTCAAGTCAAGACCGCAATGTGTTTGTATATTCTGCATGTCATGTTTGTCATGGCCACTCACATATTTATATTATAAGTTGTAAACATAAAGTTTATTTATATTTTCAGAAATCAGACAATTCAAGAATTATTAAAGGCTATGTTATTGTCATCAAATACTTTATACTGATATCTATAATGTCCAAGAACTAATAAATGTGTTTTATAGTAATCATTAGTAATGGTCAAGACGTATTCGGTACCGGTATTGTATTTGTGACAATTCCCAATAAGTCAAGTTGTTTGTCGTGGGTGTGTTTGCATTTAGACTTAAACCCTTGTACACAGTCAAATAGTCATCTGGCTGTTACAGTTGTCTCTGCTTTCACCTCAAGCATTAACTTTGATAATCCAGTAAGAAATAGAGTCACGGCAAGCATAAACGCAAAGGGCCCGAGATGGATGGGAAGTTTGGACTCAAGGTCAAAGTCAAGGTCACGATGTCACCACGACCTTTCACACTGACCACACCCATTGACTTCCTTTCGGACACGGGCCCTTTGTGTTTGACCCTTTTCTGACCGAACAGTGTGCGACAGGACCAAAGTAAACATCGATGGTTCAAGCCAGCGTGATAGCCTTCGAAAATGGTCACGGAGTCAAGGTCGTAAGTCAAGGTCAAATGTCCCAAAACTGACTTTGAAAAGTTTGAGTTTAGTTTTCTGTAAGATGACCTTGACCTACGACTTTGACCCAATTATCTTTTCTGGAGGACGTCGTCTCTGCTTTCACCTCGAACATTAACTTTGATAATACAGTTAGAAATAAGGCCACGGCAAGCATAAACGCAAAGGGCCCGAGATGGATGGGAAGTTTGGACTCAAGGTCAGAGTCAAGGTCACGGATGGTTAACGGTGACTAGTGGAGGTCACCACGACCTTTCACATTGACCACGCCCATAGACTTCCTTTCGGACAAGGGCCCTCTCGTTTTCTGACCGAGCAGTGTGCGACAGGACCAAGGTAAACGTCCATGATTCAAACCAAGGTGA
This sequence comes from Patella vulgata, assembly GCF_932274485.2. Classification (NCBI taxonomy): domain Eukaryota; kingdom Metazoa; phylum Mollusca; class Gastropoda; family Patellidae; genus Patella; species Patella vulgata. The sequence goes on from NC_065879.2 coordinate 48,062,337, forward strand.
TAGCCTTCGAAAATAGTTACGGGGTCAAGGTCGTAAGTCAAGGTCAAATGTCCCAAAAATGACTTTGAAAAGTTTGAGTTTAGTTTTCTGTAAGATGACCTTGACCTACGACTTTGGCCCAATTATCTTTTCTGAAGGACGTCGTCTCTGCTTTCACCTCGAACATTAACTTTGATAGTACAGTAAGAAATAAGGCCACGGCAAGCATAAACGCAAAGGCCCCGATATGGATGGGAAGTTTGGACTCAAGGTCAAAATCAAGGTCACGGCAATATTCACACCTAAAGGCCAATCCACTGATCAACACCAAATATTATTTTATAGAAAATGGTGGCATCGCGCAAAAATTAAAGTATACGAAAATTATATTAATTTTTATGAACTGCAGTGTCAGACAGCTAGTGCAGTGTGTCGGTTTCCGTCTTAGTGTCTTGTTATTCGAGTCTAAATAGTAAACAAAGCAAATGGCGTCAAACGGATGAAGTTCTCTCTCGTTACTAATTAAATGGTCGGTAAAATAAATTTATTGATCGATTCGGGTGAAATTTGGTGTGTGGTCATTGCTAGTCCCCCTTAACATCCTCTGAAAATGTCAAGTGCCTACGACCACGGGAACTGGTAGAGGTACGAAAGTGCAATAGCGCCCCTTTGGCGCGGGTAACAATCGAATTCCAGCTGTCAATGGTTCTTGTCCTGCATGAGTGCATGATGGTTACAGGATACAGGTCAGATGATTTTTATATTGTTGACTCCTGTAGATCTGTGCGGGTATAGCAAAGACACACAAAAAGATTATACCCACGGTAATTTCATCGACATTTGCAAAACAGCTTCTGTAGTGATAGTTCTGAAGATTTTACTTCCTACCAATATACATTACGTATCCCAAAAGGTAAATTTGGGTAGCAGCCCCACCAGTGGAAGTTTGTGACAACAGGTGAACATGGTCAATTTCAGGGTTCTAAATTCCAAATTAGATGTCTTTCTGTCCTTTTTTCACTATCAAAGATATTTTTCTTGTCCGTGGTGGTTCAAATTTCAATTTATCGGCTTTAGGGCAAGGTAAAGGGACACCATCTTGTTGCATAGTACTAGTAGTCTCAACACCAACAAGGCTGAAGATATTATTTCCCAACACAGAATAATGGCCCTTGGATACAATTTACAAAGGTCCAAAATAAACTCTATTACTCACAATACACTATTTCACTGTCTATACCCCTTTAATTCGTACATCCGCGTGTTATCACGTAAACCAAAATTTCAGTTTCATCACTTTCTTGCCCAATCACGGTTACACCCATACAGACAAAACGATAAAACTTGAGGACAGCTATTATCTCTCTATTTATACTCTGATCTATGTAGTACAGTAGTCGGGTCTTAGATTTTCGAGTTGCTTTCCTATTTCCTTGTAGTATGAGATTTCCCCGTCCTTGCTACCACGGGGTTGGGATCTGTCATTTTCTTTTTCAATCTTGAAAGTGACCCTTCATGTTGTAGTAAGAATGCATAGTATATTTGCACTACTTTCTGTCGTCTGCTGCCACTGCACGCCACTTATTATATATAGCACGCCGCATCTTAGCCCGGATGAACTAGCCGGAACTATTTCACCATAGACAACAGTTATACTATAGATTTCAGCACGATAACAAACAGTCTAGTTGATCGCCCCGGCTGGATCACGACATTTGGCGTCGCCGATAGAGGAATTGATACCATTGTGGAATACAGTATACTCGCCAGGTTTAGTTATATATAGCTATATCGAAATATTTTCTTTGTTTTGAATTTCATGCCATTTTCTGCTCAGGTAAAATAGTCCCATTACTTAGAGCTTGAAATACGTAAATCAGACAAGTCTATTTCTTAAATTTAATTTATTATATCATAAATATACATTTTATTTGGATAAAACTGAGATTTACATCGAGATTTAAACATTAGTGAAAATCAGATTTCTGTTAGCGTCATCACGTGACATCCCTGGTTACAGCATCCATCTTGCTTCTGAGATTATCTTGGAGGTTCTTGTTGGGTCAACTGTAAATTAAACTTGTATTATAATTACATATATATAAATCATTAATTTAATTTGTTTGTCTATCCTGGCATTAATATTTTTCATGTTATAATCTTAAAGTAAGTTCCAAACAAACACCTTGATCACAGTGCAAGTTAATTTAAAGGGTCTGTTCCATCGCTGACAAATTTATTTTTGTTGGTTCAAGTGGAATATCCAAGTGCATTGTATATCGAATAAAAAAAAAAGATTTTATTATTTGTAATTAAATTGATAATTATCTTACCAGTATGGCAATCAAAATACAAACTGCCACCATTGATCAGTTGATGTTAATTCCCCGCATTGGACAAAAACGAGCTGAAAAAATAGTCGCATTAAGAACATTGGAGGGACCACTGACCATCAATTATCTTGTGCAAACGATTGGCATGCAAACTGACTGGCAGGATTGGGTGAATGAGGGTATTATTTCTTTTGACCTACCACAGGACTCATCTGTTGGTACTGCTGACGGAGAAGTCGCTGGCGCTGTAGGCGGGAATGTTGTCGCACCACCACTGGACCCTGACACCGCTTCAATTGCTGATGTGATAAGACTAATTCAGAACCTCAGCACTTCCATAGATTCTAAAATAGAGGACTTATCAGATAAATTTGACAAAAAATTAGATAACCTGGGCAGCAGTTACGATCTGAATTTGCCTTATATGCAAGGCCTGCCAAATTTAAAGCAGAGTCAACACCTACCAGTACGCAACCTGCTTCCTTTCCGCTGTCCAAACTTATAGATCCCATTGTTAATGCAACTGTCCCATCTGATAGGGGGGTGCAGTCATTTAGACAAGCTCCTCGTCAGTCTTCTTCGTTAGGCATTAAGGGACGAGATGAAGAGTTGCAGAGAATTGCTGATGCCATTCCTGAAGATGGTCTATACGCTGGAAAAACAAGAATATAAAATCAAGAACACAATGGAGGTAAGTTTCCACACACTACTAGGAGGAAACGGTCCCTTTTAAATGGACAGCACAAACGTGCTGCATTTAATATGGCCGCGGAAGATCCCAACTTAAAGTCCAAATCAACTCCAAGGCGTCGATGTTCGTCTTCTTCATCCTCTGATCGTTCTCGTGAGCGTTCTTCTGTTCAGGAGGATTCTTCTGCATCGGAATCGGAGGGTGAATGATCGCGGCAGTGCAATCCAAATCGTCCAAAAATGTTGTGTTTTTCCGGGGATGACAAGACTTCATGGGAGTCGTTCTTTAATCCATTTGACCGCGTAGGACGGAGGTGTCATTGGTCTCAGAAGAAACGATTTGAGAGAATGTCTGACTGCCTTCGTGGGTCAGCCCTGGAATATTTAAACAGACTGAATATTCGTAAGTATCATGGGCTGGTAAAAGAGCTAAAGCGTCGTTTCAGCAGGAAAGATGCCCCTGTTATTTCTAGTAGAGAACTCCAAAATGCAAAGCAATTGGAGTGTGTCTTTGGATGATTTCGCTCAGAGAGTTCATTTCTTAGCACTTAAATTGATGGTTATGGGTCACCCTATGCTAATAACTCCACGGTGGACTATATTGCTGTGGAAGCCTTTTTACGGGGATGTAAGGATAAAGATTCTGCTAAATCTGCGCTGGAAAAATCCCCGCGAAATATATATAAGGCGGTAAAATATATCAAATCTTCGCAGGCTAACTCCAAAGCTATTTTTGGCTCGCAGAAATCAGTGTCCTATAATCAAAGGCAGGTGAGTTGTCCGGAGGATTTCGAAGTAAGATTCACCATACAAGAAGAGGGCGTTTGCAGAGAGGATATTTCATCCATGAAAGAGCAGGCACGCAATAATTCTCTTACTCCTGTTGATAATTTCAACACCACAGCATCCAGACCTTATGTTCCAAATTATCAGATTTATCATCAACAGCAAAGATCGAACAGTCCGATGTATATTTACCGACGCATTGATGATTTCATACCTAATAAACAGCCTTCGCCTAGTTCACCCTCTAATTACAGACGTAACGATTCTTCACAGTACAGTAATCCACGTTCACCAAGTCCTTTGCCAAGTTTCCCATCAAATTATCAACGTTATGATTCTTCGCCGTACAATAATCCGCGTGCATCCAGTCCACGCATGTACGAAAACAGATTCTCCCGTAGTCAAGTTCGATCTAATGATAGGTATCCCAATAAATATTCCAACAGTCCACTGAGACCTCAAACTAGCAATATGTTTCGCAGTGATAGCCCTTCTCGATTTCCAATGGGAAGTCCTCGGAATACTAGTCCTTTTCGGAATACTCAACCTTTGGCGTCGGATGCACAAACTGTCTGCTAGTGGTCATTCATAATTCCTGTGGTGGTACTGAACAACTCCAAAGATGTTTTAGGTGGTACAGATATGAGCTAATCTAGCCTAGCTTTGGTCTGGAAATTAGATAACACTTGTCAAGGATACCCCATCACTACAAATGTCTGGCAATTAAATAGCTCTGTCAGGGGTACCCCACCACTAGAAATGTCTGTCAGAGTGTTTTTGTAATACCCGAAGATGTACGGTACACTGCAGTAAGATGGGGGGTTGGATGACCGAATGGTTAGCACGTGCGTGCTGTATCATAAGGCCTGTCATTGAGTCAACTGGCGTGTTTTCGAATCCCCGGTTGTACGTGACAAGGAGTAGGGTTGCCTGTCCAACCTCGTGGGTTTTCTCCGGGTCCTCCCACTGTTAAAGACCCCTACGCGCAAGCGAATTATTGAAATAAAATTATACCATATGTTGGTCCCGAAATGACCTAGTTTGTGTCGAGTGGACGTTAAACCCCATTTCTCTCTCTCTCTCTCTCTGCAGTAAGATTTTCGTGTGGTACACTTTTGAGCTCATCTAGCCTAGTTGGGGATCATGGCATTTAGGGCGTGGAATACCACACCCACCACCAGAAACCCGGCAGACTTACATTCTGATGATACCAGATATACATACATTGATACCATATAGGAGAAAATTGGTACACTTTTCAGCTAGGTTGACCCCCTGGGCTCCCGGTCTATGTAGTAAGAATGCATAGTATATTTGCACTACTTTCTGTCGTCTGCTGCCACTGCACGCCACTTATTATATATAGCACGCCGCATCTTTAGTCCGGATGAACGAGCCGGAACTATTTCACCATACACAATAGTTATACTATAGATTTCAGCACGGTAAGAAGTTCTCTTATTAACGATAACAAACAGTCTAGTTGATCGCCCCGGCTGGATCACGACAATGTCTTTAGACGAGTGATGCGAATAATAATCGTTGAACTGACAACGCTTAGTGGAACATTGTATCGGCGATATGTCCTTGACCCTATGCTAATATCAAGAGCAAAGTGTTAATTTTAAATACAAATTTTTAATTTTTTAATTTAAACAACTGCGGAATACGATTAATTCATTTCAAAATACAAATGAGGTGTCATTTACGGGATTTGATAATATACAGGCATGCATGAACTCATTGATGCGAGCAACGGTGCACTTCCTTTGAGCAGTAATTCGACACAAAAAGGTAAATAAAAATGCAGTTAATACTTTTTGACTTATACTATCACATCGTAATATTATAGGCTATTGCGCTTCATTTGCAAGAACTGTCACATCTTTTAATATCAACATTCATATGGACCGTTCTGTAAATTGATGAAAACAGAACTCTCAAAATCGAAGCTATCATGACTACCGTTGTCAAGTGTTGGTAAATGTTAGCAAAAAGGCTTGTTTCTAAATTTTGGATAGATTATTATTCATTTATGTTAGAATAATAATCATTTTGAGGGTCTGATATAGAATTTGTTACCTAGATATAATTTTTGTAGGGCAAATTCATATCTATGGCGTACCATTTGAAACACATCATATTTTCCAATCAATCATTCAGATGGACCTTTCCACATTCAATAGTGGACTATTAGTGTACAATCTAAGATAAAACAAGTGTTGAGTGTGAATAAATATTGAATAAAATTTAAAACAAATTTTACTGTAAAACTTAGTAAAAATGTTTAATTGTTAGTGCATCTTTATGCTTCCTGGCACAAAGTTTCAAGGGGTGAATTGAGAAGTAATACAAATGATAATGTGTATTCATTATAAAAAAGTTAGGTTGCCAGGCAACAAAACATACGCCCACTGCAGCTAAATCGTCCAAGCGGGTCGTCAAGGGTTGTCGCATATTTATTCCTTTGTAGGTAATTGGGAGCCTTTACAAGACAGTTCCATACAGATCAGATTATAAATTTTGCCGTTTGAGGGTTTACAAGGTTCTACAAACTGAAACAAGGGTCTTAACTCTGGAAGTAATCTACAGAAATTGTTGAAATTTGACAGGCTTTTTCGTTTTATTAATTTAAATAATGCATATAAATTTCATACAGATCACTTTTGTCATTCAAACGTTCACAATCGCCATAACTCTAGAAATTATTGATGGAAATTGCTGAAATTCAATAGACCTGTTTCACAAATTTAAATGATCCATATAAATTTCATACATATCGGATGATAACTATTATCAATCGAGCATTAACAAGGTTTAACAAAGTGAAACAAGAGCAATAACTCTAGAAGTAATTATTGTAAATTGCTGAAATTCAATAGGCTTTTTCGTTTCACTAATTTAAATCATGCATATAAATTTCACAAAGATTGAGTGATTACTTTTTGCGTTAGAGCATTCACAAGGATCAATAAAGTGAAACAAGGACGTAATAAACAGAAATTGTTGAAATTCAATAGGCTTCTCCGTTTAACTAATCTTAATAATGCATATAAATTTCACAAAGATCGAATGATAACTTTTGGCGTTCGAGCGTTCAAAAGGATCAATAAAGTTAAACAAGGGCCATAACTCTAGACATAATAAATGGAAATTGCTGAAATTCAATAGGCTTCTTCGTTTCAGCAATCTAAATAATGCATAGAATTGTCAGAAAGATCGGATGATAACTTTTGACGTGAGAGCGTTCACAAGGATCAATAAAGTGAAACAAGGGCCATAACTCTAGACGTAATAAACGGAAATTGCCGAAATTCAATAGGCTTCTTGGTTTCAGTAATCTTAATAATGCATATAAATTTCACAAAGATTTGGCGTTAGAGCGTTCACAAGGTTCAATAAAGTGAAACAAGGGCCATAACTCTAGACGTAATACCCTAAATGGATATTGCTGAAATTCAATAGGCTTCTTCATTTCACTAATTTAAATAATGCATGTAAATTTCAGAAAGATAGGATGATAACTTTTGGCGTTGGAGCGTTCACAAGAAATTGTGGACGATGGACGGACGGACGGGGGCGACGGCAATATACGTCCACATTTCAATGTGGGCGTATACAAATTGCTGAAAACCAAAAGCAGTTTCAAGGAAATTGTGATGCAGTATTTACAATTTTCCATACAAACCCGAAACATTTAATCCAAATGATGTTTATGATGGTACTCCATACAAAACGTCTGAAAGTAGTCCCTTGAAAAAAATGGAGGATATTTGAAAAAAAAAAATTTAATTATATGGACTTGGTGTGCTAAAACAAAGATAGTTTTCAAAATTTGAAGTCTTGATGGTTGTAGTATATATATATTCAGGTATCTCTGTGAGACTTTGTGATTTCCCATGTTGAGTTGTTTATCCTGTAGCTGTGCAGTGCTGAATGGTATATTTGCTTCTTCATATTTTCCAAAGTTACAAATTCCAAAGTCATTATTTTTGATTTTCGTCCATTTTGTATTGTTCAGTATCATCAAGCATGTTTAGGCACCAAAATAAAGACACTAAAGGTGTTTTTGATTTTCGTCCATTTTGTATTGTTCAGTATCATCAAGCATGTTTAGGCACCAAAATAAAGACACTAAAGGTGTTGTGAATGATTTTTTGAGGACCCCCCATTTCAGGTGTAGTGACAATTTTTGTCACTTTACTTTGCCCTTAAAGGGGTGGGACCAGTCCCACTAAAAGGGGCAAAGTCACCTCTGTTTGAATTCCTTAGACATTTTCTAATTCTTTTTAGAACATTATTAGAATGGAGTCTTAACAAAATTATTTTTGTAAATTATTTGTCTTGGGATTGATGATGGAGAGAGAGAGAGAGAGAGAGAAATGGGGTTTAACATCCACTCAAAACAAACTAGGTCATATCGGGACTAACATAATAATATGTTTTAATTTTATTTCAATAATTCGCTTGCACATAGGGGTCTTTAGCAGTGGGAGGAAACCCGAGGACCCATAGAAAAACCACAAAGTTGGACAGTCGACCCTACTCCTTGTCACGTACAACTGGGGAATCGAAACCACGCCAGTTGACTCAATAACTGACCTTACGATACAATGCGCATGCACTAACCATCCAACTTCCCGATTGATGATGGTGAATTTTTATTTTTAGTGAAACGGAGAAGCCTATTGAATTTCAGCAATTTCCGTTTATTACATCTAGAGTTATGGCCCTTGTTTCACTTTATTGATCCTTGTGAACGCTTTAACGTAAAAAGTTATCACCCGATCTTTGTGAAATTTATATGCATGATTTAAATTAGTGAAACGAAGAAGCCTATTGAATTTCAGCAATTTACAATAATTACTTCTAGAGTTATTACCCTTGTTTCAATTTGTTAAACCTTGCTCGATTGATGATAGTTATCATCCGATATGTATGAAATTTATATGCATCATTTAAATTTGTGAAACAGATCTATTGAATTTCAGAAGTTTCTGTCAATAATTTCTAGAGTTATGGCAATTGTGAACGTTTGAATGACAAAAGTGATCATGTGATCTGTATGAAATTTATATGCATTATTTAAATTAGTAAAACGAAAAAGCCTGTCAAATTTCAACAATTTCTGTAGATTACTTCCAGAGTTTAGACCCTTGTTTCAGTTTGTAGAACCTTGTTAACCCTCAATCGACAAAATTTATAATCTGATCTGTATGGAACTGTCTTGTAAAGACCCCCAATTACCTACAAAGGAATAAATATGCGACAACACTTGACGACCGCTTGGACGATTTAGCTGCTGTGGGCGTATGTTTTGTTGCCTGGCAACCTATCTTTTTTTTTAAAATATTGAATATTTTTTCGACTACTTCCGGTTTACGGATCATTGTCGGGATAGATTTAACACGTTGTATGGGAACTTCACTTCCTGTACCAGAAGTTTCAGAAAGATCCATGGGACAGTTTTTAAAAGAAAGGAAAATCAGAAGATATATTTAACAATATTTAGCAAATAATTGGTAGTCTGATGCCAATGTGTTATCTCTCTTATACCATTAGAAGAAGATATAACGATTTTTCGACTTTTTCAAAGATTGTGGCCCTTTTTGGACCATTTATACTATATTGAGACTTTTAAATTTGGATTCACATCCTAGACCACCGTTAGGACTCTAAGTAACAGAAGTTTAAGAAAGGAAATAAGAGATGTTTTCGGGATGAAAGCATCTGAATAGCCCCCAAACATGAAAATACTAGATTTTCAGCGTCCCATTATATATTGCCTAACCAGCGAATTTTTACCATTTAGATGTCATACGATTGTCCATTGTTCGGGCTATCCAATGACACATAAGCATTGCACACATCAAATAAAATGGACGCCGAATCAACCAAATCCAGCAATATCAATTCATTTTATACATTTTTTACATGTAAGTGTACAGTACTTCCGGTGATAATGAAAATATTCAATTAGTTTTATGAAATCAGAAATGGCATAAGGCATCACATGGTGAAAATTTTATGTAAATCGATTAATAATTTCCACTTTTATAGACCAAAAACCGTCTATTTCTCTGCAACCGTACAAGTTAGAAACCATTTTCTGGTATCTGTATGATCGTATGGGTTCAATCTATTTGTTGATTGAATCAAATATCATACTTTTAAAAACATTACAAATCAGACTCATTCGAATAAAATATCTGTTTTGAAGGCTAAAAATACAGTTTTTGCCAAAATGACGTTACTTCCAGTGATAATGAAAATCTTAAATTACTTGTATGAAATTGTAAATGGCATTAGTGAAAATTTTATGAAAATCGAATAATAATTGACACTTTTATGGACCAAAAACCTTGAAAAGTGACCTGTTGAAAATCGCCTATTTCTCCACAACTGAATAAGTTAGAAATAATTTTGTGAAATCTATATGACCGTATGAATTTTATTAATATGTGAATGTAAACCAAAAGTTAAAATTATTACCGGTAATACATATTAAATAATTCTTGGTTGAAAAAAATATTGATTTTAAAAGTTAAAAATGCATTTTTTGACAAAATTGCGTCACTTCCGGTGTCAATTTTAAATTGTAATCAATTTGATACGACGCATACTTGCTTTTTGAATCAAATGGTGTCACTTTTGTGAAAATCCAATAATAATTGACTATTTTACAGGCAAAATAACGAAAACAGTGACTTATGCAAAATTGCCCATTTCTAGGTAACTGCTTATATTACAAACTAATTTTAACATACATTTTCTTTGTATGGATTATAGCTACAAGTTTATAAAAGTTACGTAGATATATTTTAAAATCTGAAAAGCCTGAATGGGTTGTAAATAGGTCAATTTTACACCTTTTTTCACCTCTTAATCGAATTTGCTCGAAAATGAAATCGAAATTAAAAAAAACCAAGCCCAACATTTTGTGCGCCTTTAAAGGGCACACTCTTTTAGTTATATCAGTTTTTTTAAAAAATAATATTTGCTTTCGAAAAATGGTACCTAACTGTCAAAATTGTAGTTTTTGGTAAAATTAAGCCACTTCTGGTGCCGACAGACAGATAACTCTATCGGTAACAAAATCAATGACAATTGAGACAACAGAGTTTATGAACTTTGTTTTATACAAATCAAGCAATAAATAAATAATCTAGGACTGAAAAACTGAATTAGCCAATGACGGCCAAGGAAGATTACTGAGACAAAATTTTTTCACATTTTTGCCCAAGTCAGATGACTCGTTAATTTTGTGTAAAACACGACTAAAAAATATTCATAAATAAAAAAGTTTTTTGTAAAAATTTAAATTTTCTAATTCGAACGCCAAAAGCCATAGATAAATGTTCGAAATTGAAAAATGTGAGATAGCCATTGTCTCGGAAAAGATAGAGAGAGAGATAAATGTGGTTTAACGTCCACTCGACACAAACTAGGTCATTTCGGGACTAATATATGACTTAAATTTATTTCAATAATTCGCTTGCGCGTAGGGGTCTTTAGCAGTGGAAGGAAACCGGAGGACCCGGAGAAAACCCATGCGGTTGGACAGGCGACCCTACTCCTTGTCACGTACAACCGGGGATTCGAAACCACGCCAGTCGACTCAATGACAGACTTTATGATAAAGCGTGCGCACGCTAACCATTCAGCCATCCAACCCCCCCTCGGAAAAGATTCAGGGTTTACAAAAATGTGAATTGTTTTAAAATAGGTAAAGAATTGGCGAAACCACGGCCGCTTTTTGATTTATTGCTACCGTTCAAAATTCGGCTACTTCCGGTCTGCGCAGAAGTTTCAAAAATACTTTATCAAGTAACCACCACATGGGTTTCCCGATAGAAAATTTGGTTCCAGATCGATATCTGTAAATAATAATAACTAGAACTGCGACGCAGTAATGACGGGTTTCACGGGTGCCCCGTTACCCTTGAACATATGTCACTTCCGGTACCGATGAAACCATTAAAAAGGTTTCCATATAAGCATTGCACACACCAAGTAAAATGTACACAGAATCAACCAAATCCAGCAATATCAATTCATTGTATACATTTGTTACATGTAAGTGATCCTGACAAAATTACATTACTTCCGGTGATAATGAAAATGCTAAATTAGTTTTATGAAATCAGAAATGGCATAAGGCATCACATGGTGAAAATGTTATGTGTAAATCGAATAATAATTTCCACTTTCATAGACCAAAAACCTTGATCAGTGACTTGTAGAAAATCGTCTATTTCTCTGCAACCGTACAAGTTAGAAACCATTTTTTGGTATCTGTATGATCGTATGGGTTCAATCTATTTGTTGATTGGAATGAAATATCATAATTTTAAAAACATTACAAATCAGACTCATTTGAATAAGATATCTGTTTTAAAGGCTAAAAATACAGTTTTTGCCAAAATGACGTTACTTCCGGTGATAATGAAAATCTTAAATTACTTGAATGAAATCGTAAATGGCATTAGGTATCACATGGTGACAATTTTATGAAAATCGAATAATAATTGACACTTTTATGGACCAAAAACTTTGAAAAGTTACCTGTTGAAAATCGTCAATTTCTCTGCAACTGAACAAGTTAGAAACCAATTTGTGATATCTATATGATCGTATGGGTTCATTCTATTAGTTGATTTAAATCAAATATCAAAATTTTAAACAAATAACAAATACGACTCATTTGAATCAATTATTTGTTTCGAAGGCTATAAATACAGTTTTTGCCCAAATTACGTCATTTCTGGTGACATTGAAAATGTTAAATTGGTTTGACCTAGTTAAAATTGGCATTACGCATCAAATCGTGTCGCTTTTATGAAAATCCAATAATAATTGACCTTTTACCGGCAAACTAGAGTAATTCGTGACTCATGCAAAATTGCCCATTTCTGGGCATCTGCTCATATTACAAACTAATTTTCACATACATTCTCTTCGTATGGATTATTGCTACAAGTTTATAAAAGTTGCGAAGAAATATTTTAAAATATGAAAACCCTGAATTGGTTGTAAATAGCTCATTTTTTCACCTTTTTTCACATATAAATCAAAATGACCCGAAAACGAAATCGAAATTAAAAAAACTGAGCCTGATGTTTTCTGCGCCTTTACAGGGCACACACTTTCAGTCATACCAGATTTGAAAAAAATAATATTTGCTTTCAAAAAGTGGTACCGAACTGTCAAAATTGTAGTTTTTGCTAAATTTATGTCACTTCCGTTGCCAAAAGGTAACTTTACCGGTAACAAAAAAAATGACATTTTGGACCACGGAGCTAATGATCTTTGTTTGATACAAATCGAGTATTAAATAATTGATCCAGGACTGAAAAACTGAATTAGCCAATGGGGGCCAAGGAAAATTACGGTGACAAAAAATGGCACCATTTTTGGTCAAATCAGATGACTCTTTAACCCTGGGTAAAATACCACATAAAAATATTCATAAATAAAAAAGTTTTTTGTAAAAATTTTAATTTTCAAAATTTGGGGCCTAATATCTCTGACGATTCGTCGAAAATCAAAAGAACCGTAGCTATGTGCCTTGTCTCTGGCTATGTCAAAATGTATCCAATATTAAAATGCGACGATTATTGTTAATATTACGGCAATATTTCAAAAATCGACGATTTCGGACATTTCGCATTATCGCAGAACATTCGAAATAGCTTCAATCTCTAAGACACACCCACTTTCCCAGTAAAACCGAAGACATCAAATCATTCCGACATGTAGTTTCTGAGATACAATCAAAATGGAATAAGAAAAATAATAATAATAAGAATAATAATAAGAATAATCTTAACAAAAACAATAGTGTTTCACACAAGCTACGCAGTGTGAAACCCTAATAATTTTAGTAATCTCAATAATAATAATTTTAGTAATCTCAATAGGCTTTCAGACATGTAGAGCGCCAAATCTGTGACCCCAAAAACATATATATTGACACCAAACTACTCCTTAATCGAAATCAGCGCATCGATCGATTTTCCCGCAAAAAAGGGCGCCATCTTGGAAATATCATCATGAAATGATGGAAAACAATCTGAAATAAAGTCATGAATGCCGCCAATATTAATACATTGCCAAATCACAGTTGATATGTCGATAACATTATAAATAAGGTGAAAATAAAAAATAATTTGGAATATTATCGCAAAATGGCTACCCTCAATACTCAAAAAAAATGTTAACATTGGTTTTTTGTAATCAAACATCAAAACCTACAAAATAAAGCTTATTCCACGATTTCTACCCGAAAAGCCGACGGATTTACATTAACCATCGGACTAACAACGATATACTACCATATTTCAATGTGGGCGTATAAAAAGGCGATTTTTTCAACAGACATACTGTTATTTATGACTTTCTTGTGATATGGTAATTTGAGACTATGACTACTATGAGCAGCCATTTTGTTGGAATTATTATTATTACACACAACCACTCCTCCATACTGATGCCATATATACACAGTGTTTAAAATAAATTAGAACTAGAATTGTCGGTGTACACATTTGGATTTGTTTATCCCTGGCAGAAATGAGCTCATTTCTACAAGCTTGAATTAAATTAATGAAGTTTTCACTTTATTACCATAATTTTATTATGTCTGAATTATTAACAAATTAATGGTATTAATAATTGATGACTATGATGATGTTGTTGATAATTAAATACTTGTACAATAGTCAATGTATATTTTGGTACTAACAACTCTAGTACTTACTTATCTACAGCAGATATACTAAATATACTCTTCAAAAAAAGTAGGGGATATTGAAATGCAGATAACTATGCAGGTTGCAATATGATAATAATAGTCATGGACATTTGACATGCTTTGAGAGTATGTTCACAGATGAAGAACTTGTCGCCACAACAGAACCACTGAGCTGCACATGCGACACGCTATAGCGCCATTCATGTGGGAGGTGTTCATTATCAAATTTGACACTTCAAGGAAGAGTTGATGAAAACTGCCATGTGCTGGTTTATCATCCATGTTTGCTTTCCTATCGGTTCTTGCATAAAATTTAAGATACATTATTCAAGAGCTAAATTTACCTATTGCAGGTCTTTCTTTAGGCCTTAAGACCATATATTCAACTTTTGATGCCATCGAATACTCAAGATTTTAACTAGATTATAGAACGGTTCCGCCATTAAATGATTTACTTTAACAAGAGCATCGGTACCGCTGTAATATAGTCCGCATTCCCGGGGGTCGGAGTATGCACTAAAATAAATAATTGCTGTCTTTACGATATAAGAAATAAATATGCAAAGTTCCAAGACGATCCATTCAGAGTTGCAGCCTGCAGACGATAAACACAAAAATTTGGTGTGGCTCTGTTACTGAGGGTTGTATATGGAACAATATAAATAAGTACAACCATATGGTGGATCATGCCAAATTTGATCCAAATCTGTTAATAATTGCAACCTTTAGATTATTTACAGACAAAATATTAACTATGAATGGGGAAGTGAGGCTAAGCCATACCAGTACAGTGCCCTTGATAATATTCAATCACACATATCTTCTCAAAACTATAAACAGTGATAACTTGGCTCAGAATAAAGTAACTTAAATGAAACTTTCCATATATTCATTTTGCATTATCTATTTTTGAACTATTATAGCAAGAATAGCCAGCTCTTTATCTAAATCGTACATAATGTATCTGTAACAATCATAAAACAATATTCTGTTATTAAGTACATTAATACAGACAAATATGTAAATATACTATTCAAAAAAAGTAGGGGATATTTGATTTTGGGGGCATAATACTAAAATATGCAAATGACTACGAAAAAAGTAACTATAGAACCTAACAGAAGAAACATTTCCAGTTACATGTGACGCCCAAACCCACCAATAGCTACCGCATGGAATGCAGGTGATGCTTGGGATCATCATGGGGGTCCAACCCAAGATTTGCACGACTCTGACTTTGAATGTTACAGTCATTGTGGCATTGAATTCCAGGGTGGAAACATCAGTTTAATTGTTTTAGTGACCAGAAAACAAATTTTGATATGCGTCGGCTTACCCAAAATGAAAGGTTACGTGCCCTTGGCATGCTACAGATCGGCACAACACAGGCGGTTGTGGCGCGGACGATGAATGTTTCTCAGTCTGTCATAAGCAGGCTATGGTCCAGATACCGTGATACACAATCTGTACAGGACAGACCACGCTCAGGTCGACCAAGGGCGACAACTCAAGCCCAGGATCGATTTATCCGTACCTTGGCCTTGAGAAATCGTGTCATCACAGCAAATCAGATCAGCGCTTGTCTTCAAACAGACACTGGTGTGAGAGTGAGTGGCCAGACGATACGGAATCGACTGCATAGGGGTCACCTTCGCGCCCGACGTCCTCGCGTGATCCCTTGTTTGAGAGATCATCACATTCAGGCAAGACGTCGTTGGTGTAGGGATCGTCAACACTGGGATAATCGACGCTGGAGCAATGTGATGTTTTCAGATGAGTCAAGGTTCACTGTTGATTTTTTGGACAGACGTAGGAGGGTGTGGCGTCGTCGAAACGAGCGCTTCCAAGACGTTAACGTCATCAGACATGATCGATTTGGGGGTGGTTCTGTTATGGTGTGGGGAGGCATCACTGTTGCTGGAAGAACGGCTTTACATGTTGTTGCAGGGCGTGTTACAGGCCAGTACTACCGGGACAACATCTTGGCAGTCCATGTTGTGCCGCTCGCACGACGTCATGGCCGCCGTTTCATCTTCCAGGATGACAACGCAAGATGTCACAGGGCCAGGATCGTTACAGGTTACCTCCAACAACAGAACATCACCACATTACCTTGGCCAGCACTGAGTCCCGACCTCTCCCCCATCGAGCATGTCTGGGACATGCTTGGACAGAGGTTACGTCAACGTCAACAACGTCCTGCCAATGTCCAAGAACTTGCTGCTGCGTTGCAACAGGAATGGGACAATCTGGACCAAAATGACCTTAGACGTCTCATTAGGAGTATGCCACGTCGGATCAATGCTTGTTTGGCAAACAGAGGAGGATTTACCCGTTACTGACTTGGTTGTGATGCTGTGGTAACTTTGCTGTTTGACCCCGGGTATCATTTTACCCTTATAATGGTCAGTCTGTGCCTTACTTAGTCTAACGATCATTTGGAATAAATCGATGAATGTGAACTTCATTTCATTTTGTCATTTGTTTCTTCGTCAGTTTCATTAGGTGACTTTAATAACACTTAAAAATCAAATATCCCCTACTTTTTTTGAATAGTATATTTGGAATAAAATCAACTATTTTTCATTATTCTTAATGCTATAAAAAATCCTTATAACAGTTCTTCAAAGGCACTTAAGTTCTAACAAATGAAAGGATGAGAAAATTAATTTCTAACTTATTAATATGGAAGACTTTTAATTTTTTGTTCACATTAGAAACAATAAATACCTATAAAAATCTATTAGAAATTGAAAATGAAAAGAAACAAAAGTCAAAAACCTGAACAAATATAAAATTATTCTTTGAAATATTTTATAAATAAGTAGCAGCATCAAAAATGACTTTAAATTCACAAATAAGTAGTATTACACATACATATTACAATATTATTCATTAATGTAACAAAACGTTTATTTAAATATTTGGTACCCATTGGCAACACATTGAGAGACGATCTCAAATGCCAAAAATAAGACAAAAAAAAAAAAAAAAAAATGGTAAAAATAATATAATTTCACAACAATAACAACCAGCGGCTGTCAGGCAGGATACGCCGACATTTTGCAAGAGATGGATAGAGAACAAGCTAAAAACAAACAGGATTTTTTGTACAATCAGGGGCAACAATCCAGAAAGTTATGGTCTGAAATGCGCAAATATCAAAAGGGACTGAGATCTTTGGGATATAAACTATGTTTTAAGTTTCATCATAATTGGATAAAAATTGTGACCTCTGGAGGGTCCACAATTCCACAACCTTCGTATTTCATACTTTTACACAATTTGACTTTTGAGTACAAAGAGCAGACATTTGTTGGGGAGTTTCATTTCGATTTTCCCGAAATTCGAATTCAACTAAGGTTGCAACAAAACAGAAAAAAAATATCCCGATATCTCACGATATTGGTAAAATAAATTATCGCGATATCATGGATTATCGTCTGGAGTAAATTATCGCGATAATTAGATTTATTGTGCTTCAAAAATTCAATATTGTGATAATTACTGATATAAAATTGATATATAACTTGAGGTGTATAAATGGATTAATGTATCTAGTGTATCGATTTGGTATTTAGCAATGTATGTGAGATGTACTGATGAAGTGAGACGTATATACATGTATATATGCTGGGGTAAGATTATTCCTGTAGGTATCGTCACCGCAGATCATTCTATTCTGATGCCCGGAATACCGAATAAATATCCATTAACTCAATACCTGGTTAACAGACTTGTCGGGTGTTCTTTTTAAACTAAAATATCCCCATATGAGTGACAGAAGAAATGCTCTTTTTCGTGTCAGCAGCGGTGTGTTTTTCGCAGTCTGCCGAACTGTCATCAAAAATATTCCAATTGGCCCTGACAGTTTCAAGCTCAGAAGCCATTTTATTCAAAGAATAAACGAAATATTATCCAGATGATTTTTCAACGTAAAATATCAATGTAAATTTTAACGGACTAGGTAATCAACGATAAACCACCTCTTCGTTATTGTCGCGTGCAGTTTTAACTGTATCATTCCGAGTAGGGATATCCTTACCGTATAAGTATAATATCAATCGTAATAAAAATAATGTGGATGCTTTCTTCGTGGGAGAGAGAGAGAGAAATGGGGTTTAACGTCCACTCGACACAAAATAGGTCATTTCGGGACTAACATATGGTTTAATTTTATTTACATAATTCGCTTGCGCGTAGGGGTCTTTAGCAGTGGGAGGAAACCGGAGGACCCGGAGAAAACCCACGAGGTTGGACAGGCGACCCTACTCCTTGCCACGTACAACCGGGGATTCGAAACCACGCCAGTCGACTCAATGGCAGACTTTATGATACAGCGCGCGCACGCTAACCATTCAGCCATCCAACCCCCCTTTCTTCGTGTGGGTATGGGACCAGACTATATCAAAGCGTAGCCAACACGTGTATCATAAGGATTAATATTATTCAGTGAAATGTACTTGATACATGCGACTAATATCGGTCAGTTGGTCCTAAAAACGGCTGTCTCAAAGTCTGTTGTGGAATTTGGAATAGATCTAGCATTGGCATTTGTTACAATTTTGATCAACCAGCGGCTGCCAGGCAGGATACGCCCACATTTTCGAGAGATGGATAGAGAACAAGCTAAAAAGAAAGCGATTTTTCGTACAATCAGGGGCCATAATTCAGGAAGTTACGGTCCGATATGCACAAATATCGAAAGGAACCAAGATCTTTGGATTATAAACTTACATTTCAAGTTTCAACAAAATCGGATAAAAATTGTGACCACTATAGGGTCCACAACCTTGATATACCATATTTTTACGTTAATTGAGAACGAACGGCGGCCATTTTGTCTGGGGCGATTTTCACGAAATTCAAACTCAGCTGTCCTTAGGGTGGAACGGTAATATAATAATACGTTTTTTTAAATCGGATAAAAATTATGACCTCTAATGGGTCCACGAGCTAAAAACGCGATTTTTCGCACAATCAGGGGCCATAATTCAAGAAGTTACGGTCCGATATGGGCGAATATATCGAAAGGAACCGAGATCTTTGGGTTATAAACTTACATTTCAAGTTTCAACAAAATCGGATAAAAATTGTGACCTCTATAGGGTCCACAACCTTGATATACCATATTTTTACGCTATTTGAGAACGAACGGCAGTCATTTTGTCTGTCAATTTTGGGCCGATTTTCATGAAATTCGAACTCAGCCGTCCTTAGGGTGTAACGGTGATATAATAATACGTTACGTTTTTTTTAAATCGGATAAAAATTATGACCTCTATAGGGTCCACAAGCTAAAAATGCAATTTTTCGTACAATCAGGGGCCATAGTTCAGGAAGTTATGGTCCGATATGCGCGAATATCGAAAGGAACCGAGATCTTTGTGTTTTAAACTTACATTTCAAGTTTCAACAAAATCGGATTAAAATTGTGACCTCTATAGGGTCCACAACCTTTATATACCGTATTTTTACACTATTTGAGAATGAAGGGCGGCCATTTTGTCTGTCAGTTTTGGGCCGATTTTTACGAAATTCGAACTTAGCTGTCCTTAGGTTTTAACAGTGATATAATAATATCTTTTTTTTAAATCGGATAAAAATTATGACCTCTATAGGGTCCACAAGCTAAAAACGCGATTTTTCGTACAATCAGGGGCCATAGTTCAGGAAGTTATGGTCCGATATGCGCGAATATCAAAGGGACCAAGATCTTTGGGTTATAAACTTACATTTCAAGTTTCGACAAAATCGGATAAAAATTGTGACCTCGATAGGGTCCACAACCTTGATATACCATATTTTTACGCTATTCGAGAATGAACGGCGGCCATTTTGTCTGTCAATTTTGGGCTGATTTTCACGAAAATCGAACTCAGCCGTCCTTAGGGTGTAACGGCGATATAATAATACGTTTTTTTAAATCAGATAAAAATTATTACCTCTATAGGGTCCACAAGCTAAAAACGCGATTTTTCGTTTAATCAGGGGCCATAATTCAGGAAGTTACTGTCTGATAAGTGCGAATATCGAAAGGAACCGAGATCTTTGGGTGATAAAGTTAGATTTCAAGTTTCATCAAAATCAGAAGAAAATTGTGACCTCTAGAGAGTCCACAACCTTGATGTATCACATTTTTTTATGCTATTTGAGTACGAGGGGCTGCCATTTTGTCTGTCAGTTTTGGTCTGATTTTTACGAAATTCGAACTCAACCATCCTTAGGGTGTAATGGTGATATATTCAAACAGTTTTTTATAAATTGGATAAAAATTATGACCTCTATTGGGTGCACAAGCTAAAAACGTGATTTTTCCTACAATCAGGGGCCATAATTCAGGAAGTTAAGGTCCGATATGTGCGAATATCGGAAGGAACCGAGATCTTTGGGTTATAAACTTACATTTCAAGTTTTAACGAAATCGGATAAAAATTGTGACCTCTATAGGGTCCACAAGTTAAAAACACGATTTTTAGTACAATCAGGGGGCATAATCCATAATCAGAATTGTGACCTGTAGAATGTCCACAAACAATTGTGGACAGAGGGACGGACGGGCGGACAGGGGCGACAACAATATAGGGTCCACAAGCTAAAAAAAGCGATTTTTCCTACAATCAAGGGCCATAATTCAGGAAATTACAATTCTATATGCGGAAATATTGAAAAGAACCGAGAACTTTGGGTTATAAACTTACATTTCAAGTTTCAATAAAATCGAATAAAAATTGTGACTACTATAGGATCCACAACCTTGATATACCATATTTTTACGCTATTTGAGAACGAACAGCGGCCATTTTGTCTGTCAATTTTGGGCCGATTTTCACAAAATTCAAACTCAGCCGTCCTTCGGGTGTAACGGTGATATAATAATACGGTTTTTAGATTCGGATAAAAATTATGACCTCTATAGGGTCCACAAGCTAAAAACGTGATTTTTCGTACAATCAGGGGCCATAATCCATAAAGTTATGGTCTGATATATGCTAATATCGAAAGGAACCAAGATCTTAGGGAGATAAAGCTATATTTCAAGTTTCGTTGAAATCGGATAAAAATTGTGACCTGTAGAGAGTCCACAAACAAATTGTGGATGGACGTCCGGACGGCCAAACAGGGGCGACGACAATATACGTCCACATGAAAATGTGGGCGTATAAAAATAGATCAAATTTCAAAAGTCTACAAAATAACTTTTAACTGATCAAATATGAAAAACATCGCTCAAAGTATTCATTATTCTTTACAACAAACCTGAAAGATCTTGAAAGAATTTCCAAAAGATTGGTTGCCAGACATTCGAACATACGCCCATAGCAGCTAAATCGTCCGGGCAGTCAACAAGAGCTGTCAAATATTTTTACTTTTTTCGGTAATAAAACATTTATAATACACTAAAATTTGATTAAGAGCAACAACTCATGAAGTAATTATCAGAAAACCATTAGAATTTGTATGGTTTTTATAAAGTTCTGCCCCATGCTAACGTTTTTTATACAAAATTTTTAATATCATGGATTTAGCTGTTGAAGTTATAAAAATTCATTGAAAATCAATATACTTGTTCGTCTCAAGATCTCAAACTTTGTGTATAAATCTGAAGTCAATCGGATGATAACTTTAGCCTTTAGAGCGTCACAAAGTGATCAAGGGCCATACCTCTGACAGTAATTATCGGAAATCGTTGAAAATCAATAGGTTTCTTCATCTCATGACCTTAAACACTGTGTATAAATTTAAAGTCAATGGGATGTTAACTTGAGCCTCCAGAGCGTCCACAAGATTTTTCAAAGTAATCAAGGGCCATAACTCTGGCAGTTATTATCAGAAATCGCTGAAAATCAATAGGCTTCTTCGTCTCATGAACTTAAACACTGTGTATAAATTTAAGGTCAATCGGATATTAACTTTGGCCTCTAGAGCGTCCACAAGATTTCTCAAAGTGATCAAGGGTCATAACTCTGGCCGTAATTATCGGAAATCGCTGAAAATCAAAAGGCTTCTTCGTCTCATGACCTTAAACACTGTGTATAAATTTAAGGTCAATCAGATATTAGCTTTGGCCTCTAGCGCGTCCACAAGATTTTTCAAAGTGATCAACTCTGGCAGTAATTATCGGAAATTGCTGAAAATCAATAGGCTTCTTTGTCTCAAGACCTGTGTATAAATTTAAAGTCAATCAGATATTAACTTTAGCCTCTAGAGCGTCTACAAGCAATTGTGGACGCCGGACGGGGGTGGGGGTGACGACAATATAGGACCACATTTCAATGTGGGCGTATAAAAATCATAATGTGAACAGTTAGCCAATTTATGCCGAACATTGTCAAACCAAAATTATTTTGGTCACATTCCGGTAAATATGAGACTTAAATTATAAGTCAGCAAGATCAAGATCAAAGGGTAAAACACTGTATTATTCAAGTCCAGAAGACGAAATCAAAACACACAAAAAAAAATTAAACGGCCGCATTTTGATAACACGAAACTGAGACGTTATAATCCAACAAATAGCACCACATCATATAATAGTTTTGTTATATTGCACAAAATAAATTAAATTGTTTTTTTTTAAATCCAGTTCACTTCAGTCAAAGATATAATATATATTCCCTTGTTCTTGGAACCAAGGGATGCAAATATATATAAATTAGACAGTCATAGTTTTCTTTAAACCTGCCATAATTGACATTCATCTTCTGTTTTAGCCTTATACTGAAGAAAAAAAAAAAATTATTAACTTTAATGTACCATAAAATCAACCATAAAACTTAATACTTACTGCACTTACTAAACATTTTAAAATAAGATAGGTTGACAGGTAACGAAACATACGCCCACAGCAGCTGAATCGTCCGGGCAGTCAACAAGTAGTGTCGCATATTTTTACTTTTTTGGGGTAATGAAACATTTATAATACACTAAAATCTGATTAAGAGTAACAACTCATGAAGTAATTATCAATCTGAAGTCAATCGGATGATAACTCTACTTTAAGCCTCTAGAGCATCACAAGATTTTTCAAAGTGATCAAGATTCATAACTTTGGCAGTAAACATCAGAAATCGTTGAAAATCAATAGGATTCTTTGTTTCGTGACCTCAAACACTGTGTATAAATTTCAAGTCAATCGGATATTAACTTTAGCCTGTAGAGCATCCACAAGATTTTTTGAAGTGATCAAGGGCCATTACTCTGGCAGTAATTATAGGAAATTGCTGAAAATCAATAGGATTCTTCGTCTGATGACCGTAAACACTGTGTATAAATTTAATGTCAATCGGATATTAACTTTGACCTCTAGAGCGTCCACAAGATTTTTTGAAGTGATCAAGGGCCATAACTCTGGCAGTAATTATCTGAAATCGCTGAAAATCAATAGGATTCTTTGTCTCATGACCTTAAACACTGTGTATAAATTTAAAGTTAACAGGATATTAACATTGACGTCTAGAGCGTCCACAAGATTTTTTGAAGTGATCAAGAGCCATAACTCTGGCAGTAATTATAGAAATCGCTGAAAATCAATAAGCTTCGTCGTCTCATGACCTTAAACACTGTGTATAAATTTAAAGTCAATCGGATATTAACTTTCGCCTCTAGAGCGTCCACAAGATTTTTTGAAGTGATCAAGGGACATAACTCTGGCAGTAATTATCTGAAATAGCTGAAAGATATTCGCTGTGTTTAATTATGACATGATTCTATTCACACTACCTCAGTTATCGGGATTGACAGCAGGGCTGGGGCCATTACATTGCCAGTGTAATTAATTACATTACAAACTTTTTAAATGTAATCATTACAATTACTTTCTCATTTTTAGCAATGTAATTAATTACCATTACCCATTACAATGAGAGTAATTAATTACCATTACCCATTACTTTATGACTATATAAATAAAAAAACATTTTTCATAGCAATTAAAAAGACAACCTTATTTTTCTGCCATGAAGCGCCTACAAAATAATCCTTGATTTATTTATTAATAGATATTTGTTTATGAATTGTTATTTCTAGCAATTATAACATCAAGGCAAATTTCATAGTGACGGGCAATGGTGACAAAAACTGACATTTTCACTGTATGACTTGAACCAGCGGCTGTCAGGCAGGATACGCCCACATTTTCGAGAGGTGGATAGAGAACAAGCTAAAAAGTAAGGGATTTTTCGTACAATCAGGGGCCATAATTCAGGAAGTTACGGTCCGATATGCGCGAATATCGAAAGGAACCGAGATCTTTGGGTTATAAACTTACAAGTTTCAACAAAATCGGATAAAAATTGTGACCTCTATAGGGTCCACAACCTTGATATACCATAATTTTACGCTATTTGAGAATGAAAGGCAACTATTTTGTCTGTCAATTTTGGGCCGATTTTCATGAAATTCGAACTCAGTGTAACAGTGATATAATAATACGTTTTTTTAAATCGGATACAAATTATGACCTCTATAGGGTCCACAAGCTAAAAACGCGATTTTTCGTACTATTAGGGGCCATAATTCGGGAAGTTACTGTCGATATGCGCGAATATCGAGCGGAACCGAGATCTTTGGGTTTAACTTATATTTCAAGGTTTCAACAAAATCGGATAAAAATTGTGACCTCTATAGGGTCCACAACCTTGATATACCATATTTTTACGCTATTTGAGAACGAACGGCGGCCATTTTGTCTGTCAATTTTTGGGCTGATTTTCACGAAATTCGAACTCAGTCGGCCTTAGGGTGTAACGGTGATATAATAATACGGTTTTTTAAATCGGAAAAAAATTATGACTTCTATAAGGTCCACAAGCTAAATACGCGATTTTTCGTACAATCAGGGGCCATAATTCAAGAAGTTATGCGAGAATATCAAAAGGAACTGAGATCTTTGGGTTATAAACTTACATTTCAAGTTTCAACAAAATTGGATAAAAGTTGTGACCTCTATAGGGCCCACAAGCTAAAAACATGATTTTTTAAATTTTTAATCAATCCAAATAGTTTGTATAATAATATATTGTATAATAACTGGTAAATTATTCAGCATGACTCTAAAACAAAATATATATTAGTTTTAAGTAACCATAAAATGATGAGACACTTGGAGGTCATTGTTTGGTTTGTCAAAAGTGTAGAGTAAGGCTAGTTATTGTCTTTTAATCTAACTGACTGATTGATTGATTGATACTGATAGACTGACTGATTGGCTACAAATTAGTACTAATCTTTGATTATAATATACATTTTTTCAGAAATCTTCTTTTTAGGTTAAAAATCCTCTTAAAAAGGGGTCCTACATAAAAAATAATTAAAGAAAATGTTTAATGTCTTCTTAATCTCTTATACTTTTCGAAAACTGATTTAAATTTTTTTTTTTAAATTATAATGAACTGGATTTGTGTCAGATACACTTAATTACTTCTTTGGTGCTATAAAGTTTGAGGCTTGTCATATTGGAAATATTTATATGTGCCATAAAATGTAATTGAAAAGTAATTGAAATGTAATTGCCCATTACATGATTTTTGGAATGTAATTAATTACATTTCCATTACTCATTACTTTTGAATTCTTCCATTACTCATTACATGGCTATAATCTAATTAAAATATAGATCTATATTTCGTTTTGTTTTTTATACTTTCGATGGCCTACACTACATGTAGATCTAACAAGTTATAGTGGGAGTTCACGTTCTATGACGTCAGGTACCAAGCAAGCGACATTTGACTCGATTACGTCAGTCATTCGATTAACCAATTAGCAACCGCCATGTATTTTTCATCTACTTTTGCTTTGTTTTGATTTCTATTGCCGCTAATTTCTACCCACAGTTCCATGCAAAAAAGGTCAAACGCTTGATTCGAATGACCATTTGATTGGCTGACCCCTCATTTTAAGCAGAACACGAGTTAAATAACAGCAGACTTTAGAAAATTACAATTGGTTTGTTTTTTAATTTGCTTTATCTATACTGTTAGGAGCGGCATCTTTTGGTTTAGTAAAATCAATATTTCTGATGCTCCTTCATTAGGCAAGAATAGAATACTAGTAGTATTTTCCTTATGATTTTACAAGGTTTTCAAAAGAATTGTTGAGTTGCTTAACTACAGAGTTACTAAATTAGATTTATTGATCTAGCTTTCTGTAACATTTCGTAGAAAATAGTCTTGATTATCTTGGCCTGATAATCAGCCGGAGAACGGTCGGCAGACTGGTGTAGCAGGACTAATTTCAAACCAAGGACATGTAACCTATTTTGCACTCAAAAATGCCCAGATGTAATGGCCCCTTGTTGTTTACCTCTTCAGTCTATTTTTTTTATAGATGTTTAAATGATTATAATTTAAATACAACATGACCGTTTATTTAGTGACTATAAATGTTAAGTTAAGGCTTGTTAAATAATGTGGTATAATTGTCGAAATATTTGGAGATATTTTTTTATGGTGGGTCACCCTAAAAGTGATAATGTTTAGTGTTGAAAATTGGATCGAGATTTGTGATCCGAATACTTTTGTTGGCTATCCGAATACTATTCGGATAATTCGGAGACGTGAAATTCTTGAACAAAATTACATCAAAAGTTCATATACCGGTACTCATAATTTCTTACTTGTTTCAATGTATATGAGTGTCTGTGTATGCTGAGTATGAAATCGTACTTTCGATTTGCAAATTGTTTGAGCCGCGAAGAAAAAAACGTGCCTACCTTTAACCGTAATTATTAAGACTATCTATTACATCGGTCTGACATCCCACATCCCAAAAAATCAATGAGGTGAAGGAATTTGTATAGTATAACTACTCCTGTTATCTTACCCTCCAACTTATCATTTTGCTCAATCAACACGAATGAAAAAAGTAAAATAAAACCATGTGCCATTTATTCCGGCAAGGTCGTTTGCCTCATTCTAATAATCTACTACTATTGAACCAATCAGTGAGTGGGAATATACGTGACCTAGGTCGTTATGAATAAATTTCATTGTGGGAAGTCAAAACACGGTCTAAACTCGTATGTCGTAAACTAGCGCAGGGAATGAATGAACATTTTTTTTATTTAGACTACTGTTTTCGTTGCACTGCATTAATAATTTTATTAGTTACTATCACTAAATAATACGCATAATGTTGACATTAATGCTCAGAGCTGTGTACGTGATCAATTGCATTGGGGAAAATTTCAAAGTAATCAGACGTAAAAATGGCTAAATATAGAGCATACGGAATGTCAGAATATATTGTAACGAATAGTAAACGGATAGTAAAATGATTCGGATAACCCTTATTTTGTATCCGTTAACGAATATCCGAATAGTAGTTTCAACACTAATAAAGTTTACCTCAATCTCAATACTCTGAAGTTTTTCTCTTAATTCACCTACACGACGATCTGTATCTAAGGCACTTTCACTTCCTAAAATACAGAAAAATATTTCTAATACACAATCCATATTAAACTGATATAAAAGGGTTGACCTGATGACAGAAACAAATCAATATTAAAATATGTCAACTCTCACCATACATAGTGAGAGAGAGAAATGGGGTTAACATCCGCTGGACACAAACCAGGTCATTTCCGGACCAACACATGGCTCAATTCTACTTCAACAATTCACCTGCATGTAGTGGAAGGAAACCAGAGAAAACCCATGAGGTTGGAGTCGAAACCACGCCAGTTGACTCAATGAGACAATGACAGACCCTATGATACAACACGCATACACTAACCATTCGGCCATCCAAGCCTTAAGAACGAGGGAGAAAATGTTGTCACATATTGTCTGACTTTAATAGAGGAGCAGACAAATATTTGTATATGAAGGTACTTTTTGGCGTACAAGCAAGCACATTGCACAATTTAAATAAATCATAATTTCATCTGAAAAGCCATAAAAAAAGTGTTATTGGAAATAAACTAATAATTTATCTATGTCACTGTATAGGGCTTGTTCTCAATGTTAAAATTCTTTTCAGAGAATATTTCACAGCGGCACATGCGCATTATGTTGGTTGGATGTTGTTTGTAACAAATGTTTTTGAAGTAGGTATTTATCCTTATTTGACAAGCAGATATTCAAAATCTGATTATTTCCTGAAATGTTGTTTCTAGATCAACTTGCAAAAATTGTTGTGGCAGTCACAAAATTAACTTAATGCACAATGGTCTTAAGACAATTATTCAACTGCTCAAATCTCAAGTGTGATAAACTTAATTTGTATAGTCTGGTATATAATATGGTAGTACTGACCTGTTTTAACATGTCTAGCGTAACTACTAGAATCTGAATGACTAGATTGATGAGATGATAAGTTAGGTGTTGCCAGTAGAGAAGGACGGGGAGAGTGTAAAGGAGAACAGCATAACATCTGTACACTACTACTTCTTGTCAATGGAGATCTCTGATAAACTTTCACCATCGCTTCTTTCTCGGATAACTGAGATTGTAGTGTTTGAACTCTGTAAACAAAGTTTTTAAATGATAACTGCGATTGTAGTGTTCAAAATGTGTGTAAACAATGTTTCAAAATAACGTCATTACTGATATTTATTACAAATAGGCCTCCAAATTCTTTGGAAGAAAAACGAAAAATGAAATTGGGTTTAACATCCTACTGTTCTGCTCCAACTGGGCTAATGAAGATGGGCATATGCCATACTGTGTGCTATGGGGAAAAAACTATACATTGTCCCTTGCCAGGTCCTCTGTCCTGCACCACTAACAAGGGGGAACCGTGCTAGAAAATACTGATGAACTTTCTCGGTCAACACTGGGATCGAACACCGGACCTCCATGTTAGCGGGTCAATGTCTTACTAATTGAGCCACTCTGTCTCCCAGAAGAAAAACTCTTTTGTAATAATAAATATATTGTGACCATATTCAATAAGTATTTAAAAGCAGATGAGGTCAAAAACATGGTTGTTGTGGCCACATACAGTGAAGAATTTATGTAAATCTGGTTGTTAATCATGTATCCTTGCCTATAGCATAACTGCCATCTGAAAAAAGTGAGGAGAACTCAAATCAAAAGAAGTAAATGACTTATTGAACAGCACTAGGGTCATCACAAAGAGACAAGTTCATTTAGCTAACAGTTCTGTGTTCATCTTAACATTTAGATTATAATTAGGGATTCACACTATTGTTTTTGTTCGGATTATTATTCTTATTAGGCTTTCAGACTTTCGTCTGAAAGACTATTGTTTTTACTAAAATTATTATTATTATTAAGCTTTCATATGTATTACATATGAAAGCTTATTGTTTTTGTTAAGAATATTAAGCTTTCATATGTATTACATATGAAAGCTTATTGTTTCTGTCAAGATTAATATCATTGTTTTTTTTGTGTGTATTTTCTGCAAATCTGATTTCTCAGAATCTAACCATAGGATCTTTCTGAAACTTTGACTTACCCCCCCAAAAATGGGGTGCGAACGTTGATTAAATATATTTTGAAATCATTTTTTGAATCCCAAATCACCAAATTTTACGAATGAATGCATTTGACCTACATTGCTGTAACTTTGTAACTATTTGACCTATTTTACTATATCTTTTTTCTTTGGGTACCTTGAAACATTTACTTCAAATCTACAATTTCAGATTTTCGAATTTCGAAAATTCGCCGTTGTGATTTTGAACCGGAAGTTGAGATCAACTTGACAACTTCTTTAATAGTTGCACGATTTTCATGAAATTTAGTATGTAAGTAGATCTTGCCGATGCGACTTGAAAAATGTCATTAGAAATTTTCTAAATTATCTCCCCTTGATGAAATTAAGGATCAAATTTA
Organism: Patella vulgata; assembly: GCF_932274485.2. Taxonomy (NCBI): domain Eukaryota; kingdom Metazoa; phylum Mollusca; class Gastropoda; family Patellidae; genus Patella; species Patella vulgata. Next base: position 48,092,687 of record NC_065879.2, read on the forward strand.
TCAAAAAAATCGACAAAATATAGGTCAGATTGCACTGGACACATAGCCGAATCAATCGGCGCCAAATTTTATTCGGCCGAATGGGTGGACACATTAGCTGAATGCTTCGCCCGATTCAACCTGTCGATTGCATCACCTTTCACGTCACATGATTAAACATGGGGGCGTCTATGTCTTCAATTTATCACGTGACTTCTCGATATGAGTGGTGATTGGCTAATGAATTCTATATTCATAGAAATTCGGCCGAATGACAGTGGATACACTAGGCGAATTTTGACGCTGATTGATTCGGCCGAATCATTCGGCTAGTGTCTCCACCGCTTTACAGACAAGGGAATTATATTTTCGGAATCCTTGAAGGAAAGCCCATAAAATGTAGGAATTAGAATTTTGTTTTCTGGCAAATAATGGACGCCATTTTGAATTGAAAATGAAAATTAGTGAAAAATCCACATTAATGGGCTTGAAAACATACACAATTGGTTGTGGCTTAGAGAATCTGTCTCCTATTACCGAAATTAATACATTTCAAGATTGCCAGTCTCATGGTCGAATGTTTGGTATTTGAATATTTCAAAAATTTGAATTTCGCCTCTGATGTTTTCCGTGCCGACAAGGATGTTTTCGAGTGACTTTAAATTTATATACAGTGTTTAAGGCCATGAGACGAAGAAGCCTATTGAATTTCAGCGATTTCAGATAATTACTGCCAGAGTTATAGCCCTTGATCACTTCAAAAAATCTTGTGGACGCTCTAGAGGCCATGAGACGAAGAAGCCTATTGATATTTAGCGATTTCTTATAATTACTGCCAGAGTTATGGCCCTTGATCACTTCAAAAAATCTTGTGGACGCTCTAGAGGCCAAAGTTAATATCTGATTGACTTTTAATTTATACACAGTGTTTAAGGTCATGAGACGAAGAAGCCTGTTGATTTTCAGCGATTTCCGATAATTACTGCCAGAGTTATAGCCCTTGACCACTTCAAAAAATCTTGTGGACGCTCTAGAGGCCAAAGTTAATATCCGATTGACTTTAAATTTATACACAGTGTTTAAGGTCATGAGACGAAGAAGTCTATTGATTTTCAGCGATTTCAGATAATTACTGCCAGAGTTATGGCCCTTGATCACTTCAAAAAATCTTGTGGACGCTCTAGAGGCTAAAGTTAATATCCGATTGACTGCAGATTGATACACAGAGTTTAAGATCTTGAGACGAACAAGTATATTGATTTTCAATGAATTTTTATGACTTGGAACAGCTAAATTCATGATACAGTGTTGTTGCTCTTAATCAGATTTTAGTGTATTATAAATGTTTCATTACCGAAAAAAGTAAAAATATGCGACAACTCTTGTTGACTGCCCGGACGATTTAGCTGCTGTGGGCGTATGTTTCGTTGCCTGGCAACCTATCTTTGTTTAACTTTATGTACCCCTGGGAAAATGACCACCGCTTGCTCCCCATGGGTCGGGCCCTAAAATTTATTTTTGGGAATTGTGCTTGGGACCATAGGCCATTTACCCGGTGAGTGTCAAGTTGGTGTGCACGAGAGTAGAGATGTGACGCGCATGTGCGCGCGCGTACACTCGAAAACATCCTTGTCGGCACGGAAAACATCAGAGGCGAAATTCGAATTTTTGAAATATTCAAATACCAAACATTCGACCATGAGACTGGCAATCTTGAAATGTATTAATTTCGGTAATAGGAGACAGATTCTCTAAGCCACGACCAATTGTGTATGTTTTCAAGCCCATTAATGTGGATTTTTCACTAATTTTCATTTTCAATTCAAAATGGCGTCCATTATTTGCCAGAAAACAAAATTCTAATTCCTACATTTTATGGGCTTTCCTTCAAGGATTCCGAAAATATAATTCCCTTGTCTGTAAAGCGGTGGAGACACTAGCCGAATGATTCGGCCGAATCAATCGGCGTCGAAATTCGCCTAGTGTATCCACTGTCATTCGGCCGAATTTCTATGAATATAGAATTCATTAGCCAATAAAGAATAGTCAGAATGGAATCTAATCATATTTGTTATGAATTAAAGTAATATCTTGTTATTTAGGTGTTTTACGTTGAAACTGAAAAACTGCTAATCAATTTTTAAATTTGCTAATCAAATTTGGCAAAATTGGACTTTTTGATTAGCAGTGCTGCTAATCAACTGTGAAAAATTACCGACAGCCCTGAACACAATAATATTTTACCTATAGACAGAGAATTCTGCGATAAAAGTATTACTTTAGATGAATTATCTATAACACTTAAAAGCTTTATATTTACATGTTCTTAACTTTATATATGATAATCAAATTATGTCTCGCTCTATGCGAAAGGAAATGCTTACACTTGTTTATAAAGATAAAGGGGATAGACGAAATCTTAACAACTATAGACCTATTACTCTTTTAAATACAGATTATAAGATTTTATCCAAATGTTTGTCTCTTAGATTAAGAAATATTATACATACTTTTATATCCCCTGAACAGACGTGCTCTATTCCTGGCAGAAATATATTAGATACAGTAGCCTCTATTAGAGATTTAATTAATTATACTGATGATGAAGATATAGAAGGATTTATTTTGAAATTAGATGCAGAAAAGGCTTTTGATAGAGTGTCTCACGCATTTCTATTCCACGTAATAAAGTGCTTTGGGTTGGGAGTTAATTTTATTAATTGGATCAAGATTTTATATTCAGATATTTATAGTACAGTCAAATGCAATGGTCATTTATCTCCATTTTTCAAAGTAGATAGGTCTCTCAGACAAGGATGCCCATTATCAGCAATTTTATATGTCATTACAGCAGAACCTTTAAACTTATTAATTAAGCAATCTCCTTTAAAAGGAATACCCATATATAATTCTGATATTGTGTCTTTAATTTACCAACATGCCGATGATACTAATCTAACTTTATCTAATATAGATTCTGTTAATTCTGTTTTTAAGGTTTTAGATTTATATACCAAGGCGTCTGGAGCCAAATTCAACAAGTCTAAGTCCGAACTACTGCCTATAGGCAAAAGCGAATATTTAGAGTATGATTATAATATTGATGTTAAAGTTATATCTGATTCTATTGAAATTTTGGGTGTATATTTATGAACAAATCAAAATGTTTGAAATAGTTTAAATTGGGGCAATAAGGTTAATAAAATTAAACAACTTTTAGGCTTATGGAGCAGACGACATATTACCCTCACAGGTAAAGTTATTGTGATACAGTCCCTATTGTTATCAAAAGTGTGGTATACAGCGAGTGTTCTACCGTTACCAGTCGCCGTAGAGCGTGAAATAACAGTGGATTAAATCTACCCAATATTAAATTTAAATGTCAAGCTTTAAGTTTAAAATGGATTATTAAATATTGTGATATCAATTACAACCATGTATGGAAAAGTATCATGCAATATTATCTTTCAAAAGCTACATGCTTTGAGAATGGTTATGATATTTTTAAACTTAATATAGAAAAGAATACTCTATCTAAACTACCCGAATTTTATAAATATATTTTAAATTCTTGGGATGACTTGAATAAAAATGTAAGACCCGAACCTACATCTATTAAAGAAGTTTCTATTCAACCCATATTTAATAATAACCTTATTAGACACAATGGTCGTAAGTTAGATTTTAAATTATTTCAGTCATCCGGTATTAAATATGTCTATGATATTATTTATTATGTTAAACCCGGTTTTATTCCATTTCATTCCGTAAATGATATTATTAATGATGACAGTTACACTTATGATATCGATAAGATTTTAAAGTATTTTCAAATAATTATATCTTCAATACCCGAATCATGGCGGGTTATTATAGAAAACCAGTGTTTTGACAATACTTGTAATACTGGATATGACGTTGTTTTTAAAATTAATGATGTACTTGTCAAATCTAATGAACTTACGTCCAAATTCTTTTATAAAGTATTACTTAAAAATTATGTTTCTGAACCCACATCCTACAGTTATTGGAAGAAGAACAATATTAATGCTAATTGGCCATTTGTATGGAAAAGTGTTTTTAGGAACTATAAAAATCATAAGAGTATTGATTTAGATTTTAAAATTGCTCATAATATTGTTTGGACTATGGAAAAATTACATAAAGTAAATGTTGTTATTACTAATATGTGCCCTGTTTGTAAATCAGAAGTAGAAGATATTTTCCATATGTTTATAGAATGTAATTGTCTTTCAAATTTAATTGCCTTGTTAAAGGAGATCATTAATGATATTTTAAAGCATAAAATTAATGATAATGATTTTAAATCCGTTTTACTGTTAGGAATTCAGTCTACTATCAAGACTAGTCATGTTGAACTGTGCGATGTTGTTTTATCTGCAGCACGCCAGACGATATATAAACGCCGAATGATTGTATTAGATAAAATAAACTATAGATTGAATATTATTTCGTTATTTAAAAACCAACTGAAGGATAATCTATATTATCTTAGTAAATATTTTAAGAATAAGAATAAGTTTATTGACAATTTTATCAATCCATCATTACTTATTGTTTATGATTATGATGAAAATATTATTCTAGATTTTTGAAAGAGTGTAAATAAGCCCACCCTTTTAATTGTAAATAAATATTTTAACTTCTTAATGTAAACACTGTGTATATACATGTACATACCGTATCCTATTAATAATGTTTTTTTTTTGGTTTTTTTTTTTTTAAATTTCCACGTAATTTACTCTTTCATGTACATAGATGTAATTATGTTTAGAATATTAGTATTATGGCATTGTTTATTCATGTATAACATGTTTGTACATATATAATACCTGAATAAATATATTTACAAGAAAAAAAAAAAATATTGCACCTCTGATAAAAGGCATGACGTTGTTTGAGCATGGACTCTATCTGAAATTATTATTAAATTTTTATATGTTAGTGACGTCAAATCTTTTACGTGCACAAAACCAGAAAATTGGCGATATTTCATTGAATATTCAATCAATTTTTGAACCAGTTACATATTTGAGTAGCTGACATGAACGCGATTCCGAAGTCCCGTGTTCAAATTGGTGTGACCGTAAAAGATCCCTTGGCAGTTGGAATTCTATATAAGAAGAGTAGACTAGCGCCGCTGTACGAGCATGTTTAGAGGTCTTTTTCTCAAAAAGGCAATCTAATATTTTTTTGGGGAACTCCTTCTATAGAGAGCCTAATTGATATATCTGTATGAAACCACCGTACAACAGTCAAAAGTATCAAGAGTGGCCAAACAAATGGCACTGTATATCGACAAAAAAGTTCGAAATGGTCATAATCGGAACGTTTTGCATACGTATAAAGGATATATAGAGATCCTTTTTTTAAGTGGCAATATTTGAACTAAGGGTATTTTACTGTCAACCAAAATACGGAATTGGTGCTTCTAGGCTGAAAATAAGTTATTTTAGTAAATAACATTTAGTCGTAGAATTTATGTGCGAGGTCATTTGTCTACATGACGTCATCACTTGATACCATTGAAAATAAAGGAATCCGATGCGGCTATTTATAAGGAAGTCGCCTTCTTCTCATCAAAAATGAAAATCTAATGCTTGTAAGTATGTTTTAGGTTTTGGTAGTTATCTTAGACCTAAAATTCCTTTTTTGTCCCATTCGGAAAATTGTTTTGTTTATTCCTTTTCTAATTCGTGTAGATCTTTGAAACTGTGACAGGTAGAGTTCTGAATATTGATTTTCACATGTTTTAAACTGTTAGTACTTATTACTATCGCGAAAGTTATGAACAGGCCCGAAGTGAAGTAAATCTTTAACGTGCACGAAAATTGAAAATCGGCCATAAATATGTTAATTCCCAACCGATTTTCGAAAAAGTTATATTTTTGTACAGCTGGGGATATTGCGGATGCGATAACGACCGAAGTGAGATATCATGTCGTTCTCATTTTTTCTTCAAAATTTGAAAATTTACTAATATTGTTATTTCTTGGAATTTTGAGTTTTCGATTACATATTTGGATTGTCGGCATCTGTTCGATTCTACCGATCTAGGATTATCATGATGTGAATTGTTCAGCTATATTTTTCAATTCCCTTCTCTATCGTAATGCGCATGAAAAGAACTTGTCAATATCTGAGTTATGCATATTTGTGTTTTTATTTGGAGGGTGGGGGGAGTGGTGGGGATAGTCTTTGTCATGGATCTGGCGACAGTGTGACGCCTTGGCTAGGGTGAAAGCCTTCAGTCTTGCAAGCAAGTCTAGTGATGATTGTTTTTACCAAAAAAACAATCATCCAACACTTTGGCCGTTTTATTTTCCACTTGAGCATATCTCAGATACTACTTGTCAGATCGATCCGATATCTTTGGTTTTCCAGAAAAGTCAGCATTACTTAGAGATTAAATCTATTTCGAACATTCTGCGGCAATGCGAAATGTCAGAAATCACCGAAGTTGTCGTTTTTTCAAATGTTGCTGTAATATTTACAATAATCGACTGATTTTAATATTTGGTACATTTTGACATAGCCAGAGACTTCAGATTTTTGATTTTCGACGAATCTTCGTTTATATTAGGCGCATTTAAATTTGTACAAAAAACTTCTTTATTTATGAATATTTTTTGATGGTATTTACACAGGATTAAAGGATCATCTGACTTGAGCAAAAATGTGAACAATTTTTGTCTCAGTTATTCGCGTTTTTTTAAATATAAACAATATTTATTCAGATAACTGAAAGGATTGGGGAACAGGACAAAGCCTATATCACCCCTCTCAGTTATTCGCGTTAGCCGTCATTGGCCAATTCAGTTTTTTGGTCCTAGATTAATTATTTATTGTTCGATTTGTATAATAGAAAGTTCATAAGGTCCGTTTTCCGAAATGTCATTTTTTTGTTACCGTTAAAGTTTCCTGTCGGCAACGGAAGTGAGTTAATTTTACCAAAAACTACAATTTCGGCAGTTCGGTACCACTTTTTGAAAGCAGATATTATTTTTTACAAATTTGGTATAACTGAAAGGGTGCGCACTTTGAAGGCGCACAAAACATCAGGCTCAGTTTTTTTAATTTCAATTTCATTTTCGGGCTATTTCGATTAAAAGGTGAAAAAGGGTGTAAAATTAAGCTATTTACAACCCATCCAGTGTCTTCATATTTTCAAATATTTCTTCGTAACTTTCATAAACTTGTAGCAATCATCCATACGAAGATAATGTATGTGAAATTTAATTTGTAGTATTGCACAGTTGCCGAGAAATAGGCAATTTTGCATGCGTCACTTTTCACGTTATTTAGCCTGTAAAAGAGTCAATTATCATTCGATTTTCAAATTTGTTTTACCATTTGATGCCTAATGGCAATTTTGATTAGGCCAAACCATTTTAACATTTTCACTGTCAAAGGAAATGATGTCATTTGGGCAAAAACTGTATTTTTAGCCTTCAAAACACATATTTTATTCAAATGAGTCTGGTTTGTAACGTTTTATAAAATGATGATATTTGACCCAATCAACAAATAGAATGAACCCTTACGATCATACAGATACCACTTGTACGGTTGCAGAGAAATAGACGATTTTCTACAAGTCACTTTTCAAGGTTTTTGGTCTATAAAAGTGACCATTTTTTTTCGATTTTTATACATTTTCACCATGTGATGCCTTATGCCATTTATGATTTCATGGAACTAATTCAACATTTTCATTATCACCGGAAGTAATGTCATTGTGGCAAAAACTGTATTTTTTAGCCTTCAAAACAGATATTTTATTCAAATGAGTCTGATTTGTAAAGTTTTTAAAATTATGATATTAACCCATACATTCATACAGATACCACAAAATGGTTTCTAACTTGTACGGTTGCAGAAAAATAGAGGATATTCTACAAGTCACTTTTAAAGGTTTTTGGTCTATAAAAGTGGCAATTATTATTCGATATTCATAATATTTTAACCATGTGATGCCTTATGCCTTTTATGATTTCATAGAACTAATTTAACATTTTCTTTATCCCCGGAAGCAATGTCATTTTTGCAAAAACTGTATTTTTAGCCCCGAAAACGAATTTTTTTTTTGAAGTGAGTTATATTTATTATTCGTTTTACATTATGATATTTGACTCCAATGGACATATAGATTGAATCAATAAGATCATATAGATGTCCAAAAATAGCTTGTCGAGAAATAACAATTGTGACGCAATCCAGCGAAATGAGTCGGAAGTCGCAGTCGGTGATTTTGAGCTGCAGGCCGAAATATGTGAAATGCATTGAAATTTTCGAAAAAATTTTTATCACGCCGTTGGGTACTTAAACCTATCTACTTTGATCTCCCGAAGTCTCAAGTCAAGATATCATCGATAAATAATCTTATTTTACCATTTATTAGGTCAACTCAATATAAAGAAAAGAAAATTGAGAGATAAAAAGGCAAAAATCAACAAAACTCCAGCGTTACATGCAACGGCATTCATTAGGGAAATCCCCTTAATCCGGGTATCTACATGACGCTTGGGAATCCCTCTAACCTTATATGTAAATATAAAGACTATATTTAGACGTTATCATCCAATTAGAAAGCACTATCCGACATAAACAATCGTCTGCTGGGTCGATGACCAAATGAGCTCACGACCCGAATTGAAATGCGCTGATTGGCTAAAATCTCGCAGTACCGGGTTTGCGCATGACAAATGGTTAATAATAATAATGTCTTCGCTGTCAAAACCAACTTTCGCTTTTCTAAGTTTCGACATTTCTTACATTAAGTAAAATACACCGTAATTTTTTAGAATATTAATATGCAATCGTGGTTTATGTAATATATGAACTTTGAGGTATGGAATTTTCTAAGGAGGCGAATATTGCCCGATCATTGAACTCTAATCTGACATCATGTAATCTGCACGAAGCGGTGGACAAAAAGGAATTCCGTGATCTAGTGACAGACTTTTTTAGTATTGACGATTGTGTGGCATCGTCAGATGAATCAGTTACCAGTGATGACGAAGATAGTGTTATTGTAGACAAACATGATTCTGATTTTGAATTTTCTTCAAACTTTGTTGATAAAAACAATGACACAAGTTCTTCTTGTGATTCTGACATCGACATTGAAAATGAAAATGACGTGGGTGTTCAGCTAGGCCTACCTGTAATTGATGAAGTGGAAAAGGTATTATCCTCAACAGAAGTAAATAATACTGCTATATTAGATGTAAAGGATCTTGAAATGAAAAAGATTGAAGCATATAGCTGTAAGAACTGCAAACTTAATAATGGTGAACCCTGTTTTATGTTATTTAGCAAGGATTTTGTTTATGAATTAAGACTGATCATGTCATCGCTGTCTGATTTTGAAAAGGACCTGATTTTGCTTGGCAAAATAAGTTGTGTTTTTAGGAATGATCCCTACACACAGTCATCGAAGAAAAAGCAACAAAAGGAACATAAACACCAGCGAACAGAACACTATGTTAATGGGATTCAAGTTTCTTCACTGGTGAGAGTTTTGCCTTTGTTTTTATAACCAAAATAATTATTATTAGGCCTAAGTTAATACTATAGCTTAATCTTAATAGCATACATTTTATGACAATAATGTAAAGTCAAAGCTTAGTCTTTTTTTAAACAAACCCCATAGTTACATTTAATTTTAAAACTATAATATAATATTTAATAAAGTCAAAGTTTGCGCACCCCGAGTCCGAGTCTTGTCCTAACTTGCTGAGTTTATTGTCAAGTCCCATTCAAGTCGCCAATTCATCAGAGGAGTCAGCAATTCGTGGCAAATAAGGCTAGAAAGATTTATGTCTCCTCACCACAACTTGAGTAATTAGCTCCTTCAAGTCGCGTGTTGTCATGATCCGATAGCCCGATGGAGAGTCAATTCGCAATAAATATTTCAAGTCGAATCGCAAACCTGTCTTTATTGCGATTTAAGTCAGACTTGAGTCCTACTCACGGGACTCAAGCTCCCACCTTGCTTCATTCAAAAGATATTCTATCCAAATCCCACCGGCACAACAATATTACTGGTATCTTGAATATATTATTATTAATATATCTACAGTAAGTTTAAATTCTAATAAAAACCTACAAAAAATTTACACATTTGTTTTAATTTTTCAGCATAAGCCAGAACGAGCTTACAGCTCTATTAAAACACTACAAAGAATTTGGTTTAACACCACGCGAGAAGAAATCTGGTGGTAGACATGCTAGTGATAAACGTTTGTTAACTCATGATGATATTTGTAGAGTGGTTACTTTCATTATTAACTTTGCTGAGCTTCATGCTTTAGTGTTGCCGGGAAGAGTTCCAGGCTTTAAAAGATTTGATATCAAGCTACTTCCATCTCATTACACAAAATCAAAGGTGTTTTTGTCATATCAGACAGCAATGAAAGAAAAGAAGCAGGTATGGAGGCCTATAGACAGTATTAATGTTCGAAAACAATTAATTTTACAATGTGGACATTGCTGTCCGTGAGAACGTCCGTCTACCCGTCTGTCTACCCGTCCGTCCACAATTTGTTTGTGAACACTCTACTGGTCACAATTTTTATCCGATTTTGACGGACCTTGAAATATAGGTTTATATCCCCAAGATCTTGGTTCCTTGTGATATTGGCATGTATCTGACCGTAAATTCATGGATTATGGCCCCTGGTTGTACGTAAAAATCACGATTGTAGCCTATGGAGTATGGACCCTACAGACGTCACATTTTTATTCAATTTTTAAAATCGTTTAAATATTTCATTGTTACACCCTGATGATGATTGAGTTCAAATTTAATGAAAATAGGACAAAGCTCCGACAAAATGGCCGATCCCCTATACGCAAATATTATGCAAGCATGTAATTCCAAGGATGTGGACCTACTAGGCCAATTTTTAACCGATTTTGATGAAACTTAAAATGTATGTTTATAATTATATCCTAAAGATCTTGGTTTCTTTCGATAATCGCTCATATCAGACTATGACATCATGGATTATGGCCCCTGATACACATAGTGAGAAAAATCGCATTTTTAGCTTATGGACCCTCAGTGTCAACTGGTCACAATTTTTATCCGATTTTAAAAAAGCTATCAAAATATCACCGTTACATCATAATGAAGGTTGAGATTGAATTTCGGGAAAATCAAAACGAAACTGCCAGACAAAATGGCCATTCCTTGTACGCAACTTGTGTGAAAGTATGTAATACGAAGGTTGTTGACCTACTGTAGTACTAGAGGCCACAATTTTTGTCTGATTTTGATGAAACTTAAAGTAAGTTTATCCCAAAGATCTCAGTTCCTTTCAATAGTGAGGCATTTTAGATCATAACTTCCCGGATTATGCCCCTGATTGTACAAAAAATCACATTTTTTTTTCTAGCTTGTTCTCTATCCATCTCTTGCAAATTGTGGGAGTATCTTGCATGGCAACCGCTGGTTTCAAAATTTTTATACAAGCATGATACCACATCATACATAAATGAAATGGGGTTTGACATCCTACTTTTCTGCTTCAACCGGGCTAATGCTATGTTGGAAATTTTGTCCAGACATCGGCGTTTCTACTAATCTTCATCAAATTACATCTGCCAAGGGTTCTTTTATGTGCATGCCAAGATGTAAACAAGACCATGGTTTTTCGTCCTATCCGAATGACTAGACACTGTTCCTTGTCAGGTTCTCTGACTTGCACCACTGACAATGAGAAAGCCGATGAACTTTCTGGGCCCACGTCGGGATCAAACCCGTGTCCCCCTGGTTAGTAAGCTAGCTCTTTCTTTGGCTTCCCACTTCATACAAAATGAGATGAAAAGAAATGGGTTTAACGTTCTACTTGTCTACACCAACAGGACTAATTAAGAGGTCATACAGTGTTCTATGAGGGTAATTTTGCCCGAACTTCGTTGTTATTGCCTACTCTTATTCGAATTTTGACTGTCATGGGTTCTTTTACGTGCATGTCAACAAAACCTGGTTTTCGTCCTAGTAATAGTAGTAAGCTCATATATAATTTTAATTTTCTATGTCAAGATTAATTTCCTTGGTTTTTGATATTTTTAGGCGAACGGGTAGTGAATATTGTGGGTTTTCGGAGGCTTTGGAATACACTTGTGCCGTTTATAGTCCGAACCAAGCCGATGACAGATCTTTGTTGGGTTTGTCAACAAAACAATTCACTGATTTATAAGAGTGCTAACATGTCAGATCAGGAAAAGTCTGTGAGGTGTAAAACACAAGAAGAACACATTCTGAAAGTGACACTTGAACGTTCTCTGTATAATTCTATGGTACAGAAGGCAAAAGATGTTTTGAAAAACATAGGAGTAAATGAACTTGAAACAACAAGTCCAGCAACACGAGATATAACAATGCACTACTCGTTTGATTTTGCACAGCAAGTGCATTACCCTTCCAATCCGCTTCAACCAGGCCCGATGTATTTTTTAACCCCTCGCAAGTGTGGGTTGTTTGGCATTAATTGTGAAGCTCTGCCGAGGCAGGTGAATTATTTAATAGATGAGGGAATGTGCATAACAAAGGGATCAAATGCAGTTATAAGTTATCTAGATCACTTTTTTTGTAATTATGGTCTTGGAGAAATGCATCTCTAACTGCATTGTGATAACTGTTGCGGCCAAAATAAAAACAATGCTCTTTTGCAATACTTGTTATGGCGTGTAATCCATGGACTTCACAAGTCTATTACACTTAACTTTCTGATCAGTGGTTATACAAAGTTTGCACCTGATTGGGCCTTCGGACTAATAAAGCAAACTTATCGGAGAACTATGGTTTCTTGTTTAGATGAAATTTCAGAAGTAGTCAAGACGAGCACTTCTACTGGAGTAAATAAAGCTCAACTTGTTGGTCATGAAAATGGTGACATCTTGGTACAACAAAGGGACTGGCAATCCTTTTTGCATCCTTACTTCCGTAGTCTACCCGGGATAAAGAAATATCAACATTTCAGGTGTGTATAAAAATGATTTTTCAGCCAGGTTTTCCTTTGACAATGGTGCGGGATGGAGGGTCTAGCAAAGAGAGATAGAGAGAAATGGGGTTTAACATCCACTCAACACAAACTAGGTCATTTTGGAACTAACAAATGTTTCAATTTTATTTCAATAATTCGCTTGCGCGTAGGGACTTTAGCAGTGGGAGGAAACAGGAGGACCCGGAGAAAACCCACGAGGTTGGACAGGCGACCCTACTCCTTGTCACGTACAACTGGGGAATCAAAACCCCGACAGTTGACTCAATGACAGACCGTGTGATACAGCGCACGCGTGCTAACCATTCGGCCATCCAACCCCCCAGGGTCTAGCAAGCAACAGCGTCTGGTTGTTTGTATGGACGAAAAAGAGATCTGTATGCATGTTAAAGAACCCTTGACCTGATGGCATTTGCAATAAGAGGAGGCTGTAGCACTGCTGTCCGCACACATTTTCCCTCATAGCACATTGCATACCAGTTTTCATTAGCCCCATTGATGCAGAAAAGTAGGATCGTAAACCTATTTCATTTCATTTGTGTATAAAACAATGCACTTTTAATTTGAGCACAGTTAATATCATTAGTAACATACTACAGTATTTTTATTTACTCATCAATGTTCTTTCAGATTTGACAGTGAAAACCCAGGATGGGTATTTAAGAAGGAATTTACTTCCTCTTTGGAAGTTGGAGTATGTCTGCAGAAAGCAACATTACTGCCGCCTGCAGACAGACCAGAGTCACTTGCCCCTCCAGGGTTGCCCTTAGAAAGGCAGCAATACCTTTACAGAAACATCAGAAAATTCTGCACTTGTGAAACACAAGACATCACCTGTCCAGTGCCAAGTGCAAACGAATCAAAATCAGACAAGATGAAGAAATTATTGTGCCCCCTAGCAAGATAAGAAAATTTGAGGAGTAATTAACTGGTGAGATGTGTTTTTATGATTTGAACTTTTGTATATTTCATTATCAATTTGAAACATAAAACTGTACTGATCGGAAATAATTTGACTATGATTAACAGTTTCCGGTTGGGACACTGTTGGTTTCCATGACAACAACAACGATTTTGATTGTTAACTGATTGGGAGTTTTGTACATTATTTCATTATCAATTTGAACTGTAAATTTGTAATAATCTGAACTAATTTGAGTATGATTAACAGTGTCTTGTAGGGATACTATTGGTTTCCATGGCAAGAACAACTGCGTTTTTTTTTATTTGAACTTTTGTACATTTCATTATCAACTTGATTGACTTGAATTGGAAAATTGTAGTTATCCAAAATAATTTGACTATGATTAACAGTGTCTCGTTGGGACACTATTGGTTTCCATGGCAATAATTTTGATTGTTAAAGTAGCTAAGTCTCTAACTCATTATTATCCAAATTCTTCGACATTGAAAATACGAATTTTTTTTCAATTTAAATCAACATTGATGCTGTGATCTTACCAGGAAAAGGTGAGCTTCTGATCTCCAATATTTAAGAAAAAAATATATATTTTACCATTGGTACACGAATCGTGTACCGTAATGTGTTTCAGCATCATTTGTAAGAAGGCACTCGATGAACGAGGCTAAACATATTCCACAAGTCATGTAAAATGGTGACGCTATATTCTTATCTAGAGAGCAGCATGCGCAATGAATACTAGGTCCCAAATATTAGCGATTTAGCTCCTTTAACGGGTGACTTGTATTTTTCTGATTGGAACTTGAATTTGAAAACTGCAGTAATCCAAAATAATTTTACTATGGATAACAGTGTCTTGTTGGGACACTATTTGTTTCCGTGGCAACAACAATAATTTGGATAGTTAACTGGTGATTAGAACTTTTGCACATTTCATTATCAACTTGTAATAATCTGAAATAATTTGGCTATCTTTAACAATGTTTGTTCAGACACTAGTTGGTTTCCATGGCAACAACATTAATTTTGATTGTTAACCAATGACTGTTTTCTGATTGGAAGTTTTGTACAATTGATTATCAATTTGAACTGTAAAACTGTATTAATCTAAAATGATTTGACTGTTTAAAAGTGTCCTGTCGGGACACTATTGGTTTCCATGGCAACAACACTGATTTTGATATTTAACTGATTGGAAGATTTGTACATTTCATTATCAATTTGAACTGTAAATTTGTAATAATCTGAAGTAATTTGAGTATCATTAACAGTGTCTTGTAAGGATACTATTGGTTTCCATGGCAACAACAATAGTTTTGATTGTTAACTGGTAACTGTATTATTTTGATTTGAACTTTTTACAATGAGTTTGGATTGTAATTTGTATTAATTAATGATTTGACTATGTTTAAAAGTGTCCTGTTGGGACACTATTGGTTTCCATGGCAACAACAATGATTTCGATATATTAAACTGATTGGAAGATTTGTACATTTCATTATTAATTTGAACTGTAAATATGTAATAATCTGAAGTAATTTGAGTATCATTAACAGTGTCTTGTAAGGATACTATTGGTTTCCATGGCAACAACAATAGTTTTGATTGTTAACTGTATTATTTTGATTTGAACTTTTTACAATGAGTTTGGATTGTAATTTGTATTAATTAGCTGTGATTAACAGTATCTTGTTTGGACACTTATGGTTTCCATGGCAACCACAATAATTAAAACTTTTGTGCACTTATGGTTTCCATGGCAACCACAATAATTAAAACTTTTGTGCATGTCATTATTAACTTGAATTGTAAAATTTATCTTGTATATCAGTATCTGTGTAAATATTTCATAATCAGTTGTTAATTTTAGATTGATTTGAAATCAATATCATGTTTCAGCATATTCAGTATCAGTTGTCAAGGCAACCATCATTTTCATGTTTGAATAATAAAATTATGCTGAAACCTGTCATAAATATGTTTTATCATATTTTGGTGGCCTACTAATAAATGAAAAAAAAACATTTGACATAATATATATGTGTTTACTGAACACTTTACCACATTAAATTGACTTTCACTTTGGAGGCGTTTTATGCAAAACTTAAGAAAAATATTACTATTTCATACAACTTATTAAAATTGCCATAAGTGTGTGACCGTTAATGATAGAATGATAATTTTTCACCATTTTGAAGCTAATTTCACCAGCTTACCACTATGATCAATAACTCATTTTGTGTTTTTGGGTCACTGTGACTCATTTTGCTGGACTGGGTCACAATTTTGCCAGGATAACTTTTTTGACATATGTAACACATGGTAACAAATGTATGAATGAAATTGATATTGCTGGGTTTGATTGATTCTGTGCCCATTTTTTAACACGTCTGCAATGTTTATGTGGAAATCTGTTTATCGGTTCCATTGGTATTGGAAGTGATATGAGTTCAAGGGTAACGTGGCACCGAAAATGGCATAAGTTCAAGGGTAACGTGGCACCAGTGAAACCCGTCATTACTGCTTCGCAGTTCTAATTTTTTTTGTTATGGCATTGTAAAGGGCTTTGTCATCCACAGTTACATTTTTAATGATCTATGCTGAATTAACATACAGATTTGTAGGCGAGTCAAAATTGCAGTCAATTTTCATTAAGACATTTTTTTTTTTTTTACATTTAAATGAATAACCGAAAAGTAAGTGAATAATAACACTATACCTTGCTTCCAATTCTGCAACACGTCTATTGGCTTGATATAATTCTTCCATGTGACGTAATTTCTCAGTTTTAGCTTCGTTGATCAGCTTTTCTGCATCAGCCGAACTTTTTTCAATGTCAGCAAATTTTGGTGAGTTATCTTGTAAAGCAAATTGTCTCATTGTGATTTCTTCCAACCATTTTTGTTCCCACTGAAAGAACAGATAATTATTTTTTGGTCCGCCATATATTTTCATAAAATAACATAGGTGTTTTTAGTGCTTGAAATACATATTTGTTGTCACTTCGTAATTTTATTTGAACAGTTTCTAAAATTCAGGCATGTACTAATATTTACAAGGATTTGTCTTTCACGAGATTGAACGATAAAAATTTCCCTGTTTTCTGGGGTATGATAACAAAAGTTTGAATTAGAAACAGAAGTTCCTAAAACCTACTGCTACAATAATATGTGAGAAAACAGTTCCTTTTATATCAAGTGTCACCATGGTGGAAATGATATACATTTTGTTTTCAGTCTAAAAACAATAATAAATACTAATCTACAACCTTTTCTCAAAATTTAAGTTAATGCTTACCTTGACAAGCTCTGTTTCAAGCTGTAAAATCTTAGCATCTCTTTCGTTGATCATACGTTTCAAAGTTATTGCATCAGTGGTATCAGGATTACTGTCTTCACGTTGTTTACCCGAGGCCTGATAATAAAAAAATAATTACCATAAATAATTAAAAAGTTCATTAAAACATCATGCTCTGGCAAGAATAAAAGGGTTGTATAAAATTAAAGAATAATTTTGAATGTTTTGTTAAAGATACATTATGTAAGATTTAGATAAAGAGCTAGCCATTCTTGCTGTAAATTATAATAGTTCTAAAACAGATAATGTAAAATGAATAATTTGAAAATTTCATTCAAATTACTCTATTGCGAGCAAAGATATTAGCCTTTGAAGGTTGTTCAAAGCTAAGTCTTCCATTTTTAGAGAGAGAGAGAGAGTTTAATGTCCACTCGACACAAACTAGGTCATTTGGGGACTAACATATGGTTCAATTTTATTTCAATAATTCACTTGCGTGTAAGGGTCTTTAGCAGTGGGAGGAAACTGAAGGACCCGGAGAAAACCCACGAGGTGGACAGGCGACCCTACTCCTTGTCACGTACAACCAGGGAATCGAAACCATGCCAGTTAACTAGATTAACTGAACCGTTCTAATCTACTTAATATCGGAGATATCCGATGGCATCGAGAGTTGATTATGGTCTTGCCATCTTAATAAATGTCAAATTAATAGTTTATATGACATTTTGGGCCTAAAGAAAGACCTGCAATAGGCAGATTTAGCTCTTGCATAATGTATGTTTAAGTGAGATTATTTTTATTATTTACACTACAATAAGGTCTAATAATTAATGTGATCTGATCTTCATGTTGTCAATGAACAGACTTGGTTGGATTGGGAGAACTGAATTCTATACTTTATCCCCAAAGTAATTTTTTTTCAATTTTCTTCAATTCTGTTTATATTCACTTACCTTTAACTGTTTTTTTAATGTTTCTATTTCTTTTTCTAATTTAAGACGAAGTTGTTTTTCTTTTTGTTCTCGACGTTCCGAAACTGTTTGTAATGAAGCGAAAGCTTTTTGTAACTGATCAACTCGACTACCATATACTTCTTTCTTACCACTCTGTTAACATGACAAAAAAAAAAATAAAAATTATTCTTTTTAGTCAATTTAAATAATATATTTCCTTAAGGATGCATTATGTAAAAGCTCAATCAGTCAATTGCAGGTTTATATTTTGGCTTCAAATGTTATATATATTATTATTTAGACATTTATTCATATGACCAGACTATAATCACCACTCTAAACCACTGGATGGTGGAGATGTAAAAGGATTGAAATAGGATCGCCATTTAATTTAACCAGCAGTTGCAAGGCAAGATACGATACGCCCACATTTTGCAAGAGATGGATACAGGACAAGCTAATAACAAAAGCGATTTTTCGTACAGTCAGGGGCTATAATCCAAAACGGACTGAGATCTTTGAGATATAAAGGTATATTTTAAGTTTCATCAAAATCAGATAAAAATTGTGACCTCTAGAAGGTCCACAACATACTTTTACACAATTTGCGTACAAAGAGTGGCCATTTTGTCGTGCAGTTTCAGTCCGATTTTCACGAAATTCAAACTCAACCGCCATTATGATGTAACGGTGATATATTCGAACATTTTTTTTAAATCAGATAAAAACATGATTTTTCTTATAATCAGGGGCCATAATTCAGAAAGTTAGGATCTGATATACACGAATATCGAAAGTAACCCAATATCTTTGGGTTATCCTCATGCATTTCAAGTTTCATCAAAATCGGATGAAAATTGTGACCTCTAGAGGGTCCACAATCTTGTTATACCATATTTTTACAGTAATGTGCGTACAAGAGGCGGCCATTTTGTCCAGCAGTTCTTGTCCGATTTTCACGAAATTATACCATATTTTTACAGTAATGTGCGTACAAGAGGCGGCCATTTTGTCCAGCAGTTCTTGTCCGATTTTCACGAAATTTGAACTCAACCTACATTATGGTGCAACAATGATACATTTAAACAATTTTTAAAATCAGATAAAAATTGTGACTTCTAGACGGGCTACAAGTTATAAACACGATTTTTCGTAAATCAAGGGCCATAATTCAGGAAGTTATGATCCGATATGAACCAATCAGGTTGCCATAATCCATGAAGTTATGGTCCGATACATACCAATTTAAAAAGGAACCAAGAGAGATAGACCTATATTTCAAGTTTCGTCAAAATCAAGATAAAAATTATGACCTGTAGAGTGTCCACGTCCATAAACACAAATTGTGTACGGACGGACAGGGTCGACAATAATATATGTCCACAATAAAATGTGGGCGTATAAAAATGGACAAGCAAGGCTGTGTCTTGATTAATAAGTAAAGTTGCTATGATAATAAATAATCTATGCAACATTTTGTCAAAACTTCAGTGATTTAACATCATTCAGAATAATGTATTAATTTTGAATAATCTATTTTAGAACTATTATAGCAAGAACAGACAGCTCTTTATCTAAATCTTACATAACGTATCTTTAACAGTTGTGATCTTAAATACATATCCAAACTACTAGGATATGTTAACAAAAACATTTACCATGGTAAACAATAAAGCAAATTTCCCCCAAACTGCTGAATAGCCTTATTTTGGCTATTTGAATAATTCCTGAAACTTTCAAGTTGATAGCCCTCTTAGAAGTGAGCTTTTTCAAAATGCATTTTGTAGAGTTGTGTCTCCCTAGGGTCAATGATCGACACAGTGTGATGATTACTTGTTTACTTACAGTATGGAGATGGAGAAAGTTTGAACATACGCGATTATCGTGTCGTTTTTTGTTGAAAATTGCCACGATAAAAAACTCAGTGTAGCAGTCGCTATCGTGTGCCACTATAGTCGCGTGACACGAGAGGCCTCGGTGTAATTTGATATGTAAAATTAACGATATTTATCAGTCATAAACAAATGATGTCAAAAAGATATACTGCCACGATGTTACAATCAAAGAGGCTTTTAAATAATAAAATTAACAGAATTATGGCTGTACCGATACATTACTTCATCAATATGTTCAACATTTTTAAGACTTGATCGACTATTTCAAACTCATTCAAATTACGAAAATTTCAAAATTTACGCACATAGATGCTGGTCTTACCGTGGGCGAAAGTTTTGTCCATCAAAACAGCCATTTCCATTCTGACAAATAAGTCACACAATGCATTTTAAATTGATAAATCACAACTGAACAAGTAATATATCTTCGGGTTTAAATCACAAATGAGTTAAATGCCTTCATGTCCTGTTTTTAAGCACACATAGCAAGAAGTCACCGTCAACCTTGCTAAACACATCGTCGTTCGTTCTTGGTGTTTAACGTCTGCTTCCACATAAGTGATATCGCAGACAAGATATAGGAGACCCGAAGCTGATTCCTGTTTTTTAGAATATGATTTTGCAATCTTTCCATTTGGCCTTAGGCCATGGATTTGGTTTAGTGGGAAGTTCTTCCCTTTTTTTAATACAAAACATATCGTTTGGTAGATGATCTCGTCTGCTTCTGGATTGGTAGATGTCATCGTTTGGGGTTAGTGTTTAGGTGCCAGGCCCGTCTTTCTCCACTGTCTGGGTTTGGTATCCGTTTTATTTGCGGAATAGTGTTTAGGTGCCATGTTCGTCTGACCGTAACTCCCCCTTACTCCACTATCCTGCTAGTTTGGTAGATGTCATCTTTGTGGGGTTTGTGTTTAGGTGCCAGGCCCGTCTTATCGTGACCTCCCCTTACTCCACTATCCCACTCTGTAGGTTTGGAGTCTGTTTTTGGTGGAATAGTGTTTAGATGCCGAGTCCGTCTGATCGTGACTCCCCCTTACTCCACTATCCTGCCAGTTTGGTATAAATCCCCTATGTAGTTTAGTGTTTAGATGCCGGGCCCGTCTAACCGTGACCCCCTCTTACTTCACTCTTCTACTTAGTCCAACTGTGTCCATTAGGGCGTGGATTTGTTCGAAGATTTGCAGTTTCAGATCTGGTCTCGGGAAGAGTAGGTTCTTAGTCTTGAATGGTATGTTGTTGGTCTCCATTGTTCTCACTAGTTCCCTTCTCTCCTCCTCGTATACCTCGCAGTCTACCAGGACATGGTTGGCGGTACATTCTTCTCCGCACTCACAGATGATGACTTGGTGTTTGTAGTCTCGCAGCCGCTCTTTCACCCTTAGCTTCGATATAAGTCTACAAATATCTCTTCTAGGGTTGCTGAACACATGTACATTAACACATATCAGTCGGATAAAACCTTGATGGCTTTTTCATTTTGGCACCAAAGAGTCTGAGTCAATGCATACTGTCAGTCAAGATTCCTAATTAATTACGTGAATTCACACATGCCATCAAAAGGAATTGATAATTGACTAAAGTAGAAGCCTCTTTAACAACAAATTGTTACCATGTCGTATTCTTGTAGAAAATATTTTTATTCTGAATTGTCAGTACGGTAAGTAATCATTATCCAAAATAGTTGACAAATTATTAAAGAACAATTACAATTGGGACGCCACCAATCTGGATTTTCACACAAAATAGGTGCTGTTGTCATAGCACACCTACAATATACATCATGTATTACCAGTAGGTTACAAGGGATTATATTAAATTTATTTATGATAAAACTCGGGATTTAAAATATGTAGATATATGAGATAATTCAATTTTTGAATCAGTACAGACTTAAAGGTTGGCGTATGCACCGTGTGAAAAGAATACTTAACAGGGATAAAAAACTAACGCTCGCCCGGTCGCCCATGGCGAGTAAAAGTCAGTACGGGCGATTGAAATTCAAAATCAATTAGCCCGTGTGGCGACCTGATATTTTGGTAGTTGTAATAATTGATAATTTGTACTTAATGAACACTGTCATGAAACTAACTTCCGAAAATCGTCGCCATCCCTATTTATGTGTTTTTAATCTTTGGCTGTTCCATTTCGCCATACCGGTATGAAATCTGAGCAAGCAAGCTTGCTGATTGGTTGAAATTGTAGATAAATAGATAGATAGATTTTATTACATAAAACTCCCTTTTCGGGCAGCATGTAAATAATACATTACAGTCAGCATGCTAAATACATTATAAAGTGGATGAAAAATACATAAAAAAAAAAATGGATGAAAAATACATAAAAAAAAAAAATGGATGAAAAATATATAAAAAGTAGATGAAAGATACATAAAAGTGAATGAAATGTACATTTACATGTACATACATTGAGGCAGTATGTGCAAAATATAAACCAAAGTTTTGAATATATGCCATAGTCGCTTAAACTAAACGTGAAGAGGTCTTTGAATTGTTTGTTGTTTATTTATTTATTTATCTATTTTTTGGTTTATATAGAAGTAGGTGCCACATCCCTTATTTTGCCAGAGCAAACAGTGGGTTAAACATGTTTTCGAATGAAAATGGATACATTTGGGTCTCAAATGCCCCATAAACAATTGTCTTACGGAGTTCCTCATAGCGGTTGCATTCAATGAGAAAATGATACTCATTTTCAACTTTCTGTTGAGGGCAGTTTGTGCAAAACCGCATATGTGCAGGTCTATTCTTGTATCGCCCTCTCTCTCTATTTCAAGGGAATGTGTGCTTAGACTAAGGCGGGACATAGCGGTTTTAGTTTTAAGATTTTTAACAGCTTGCAGGTGTAGGGCACCGTAGCCTTGATATTCTTTGTATGATAACAAGGGAGGGTACGGAACAGCCTCTGTTTACACCTCAATGAATTATGAAGCGGGAGTCGATATAATTGAATAACTTTTCAGTCATATTTCAGGTTAATTATCATAAATCGCCTAACCTAATCGTTGATATATATATACATGAAGCAATTTAGCGAAGAACATGGATGTTAAAAGGTTTTATAACAGCGATATATTATGGCAATGAAGAGGCTCGTAAATACATATGCTCTGCTATAAATAACTTCATCACTCGGTGACAACTTATGATATTAAATTTTAAGGACATTACATCATATTATTTTGCACATCACAACTGAATTTATAAAACATAAATGAAATATAAATACAAATGAGGCCCCTGAAAAAATCTATTGTATTGAAGATTAAACTTCCAAAGGACAAATCTGAAATATGAAATGAAATGTGCCAAATTGAATTTTAATATGTCTTCATGACTGATTAATGAATTCATTATTTGATGAAACCAGCGGCTGCCAGGCAGGATACGCCCACATTTTCGAGAGATGGATAGAAAACAAGCTAAAACGAAAGTGATTTTTCCTACAATCAAGGGCCATAATTCAGGAAATTACAATTCGATATGCGCAAATATTGAAAGGAACCAAGATCTTTGAGTTATAAACTTATATTTCAAGTTTCAACAAAATCGGATAAAAATTGTGACCTCTATAGGGTCCACAACCTTGATATACCATATTTTTACGTAATTTGAGAACGAGGGGCAGCCATTTTGTCTTTCAGTTTTGGGCCGATTTTCACGAAATTCGAACTCAGTCGTCCTTAGGGTGTAATGGTGGTATAATAATACGTTTTTTTTAAATCGGATAAAAATTATGACCTCTATAAGGGTCCACAAACCAAAACAAGATAATTGATTATTGGGTAAATAAAACAATATAAACAACTGATTTACGCCATACAATTAAATTATTAAATATTAGATGTGGACGACTGTACGACATAACCAATACCCCCTGTGGACGACTTAACTGCGTACGTGTTTGCTTGTGGACGAGTTTTCAGACACCCGTTCAATAATATGAATGCAACATACAAACAGCTGACCATATTCATGCAATAGACCATAATTATCGATTTTTACCGTAAAACAGTAATCACAATTTCTCGTTACATATTGGTATTACATGTAGGGATGGGGCGGGGGTGTCCAGCCCAATACAAACAACCTCGTGAAACGTCGACGAATAACTTCGTAGTTAGTCATATTGTAAGTGTTACGTTGTTTTCTTTATTATGACATTCTGCTAATTGAGAAAATATTTGAATAATAAATACGGGTTATTTTTACAAGACATCTCTTTTGAAAATTTCCCTTACATTTAATTTTAACCGAAACGCCCAAATTGATTGACATGCAAAGAACAAACCATTATGACCCTTCTTGAATGCCAACCGTTTGCATATCAGAATCATATTAACAATTGTGATTGTTTTTTTAAAAAAGATGTCAAACCTTTTTTGGTCATTTTTACTACTGACAATTTACAATACAAGTCGTACTGTTAAGACAACTACAACAGGGTAACAATTGGTTGTAAAATGGGCGTTTATTTTCTGTCAGTTGGTTTCTTTTGAAGTCAAACTTTTAGGATCTCCGTACTGTACCTGTCCTAAAATCTGAGTCTATATTCTAATTTGTCAGTCATCATAAATATCCTACATTTTTTCAGATAACCTAATTATGCTCAACGGAATATAAGTTTTAATATATTCTTAAACAGATCTTATTTGAAAACTTTTAATTTCTTATCTTTATTCCTTTTTTTAGCATTTTAATACAGAGTTTTAGTAATGTATAACAAGTCAAAGAAATTATTCTGCTTTTAACCATACATTATGCAAGAGCTAAATCTGCCTATTTCAGGTCTTTCTTTAGGCCTGAAATGTTATCTAAATTATCAATTAGACATTAATTAACTTATTCAGACCATAATCAACTCTCGATTTCATTGCTACTTGCTAATCTGCGATATTTATTGGATTAGGATCCGATTTGCTGCTCAACTTCCATTCATAATTTAATCATGAAATGGATAATCGAGACTGTTTTTTTTATTGTACCGACTTCAGTAATGATGATCGAGGCTAGGCCAAAAATTCAATTGCTAAATTCTCGGTTCACAGTGGATCAATTTGACTGAAATTTTCAGCAAATTCCCTTTACATTATCTAATTTTTAACTATTATAGTGAGAACTGCCAGCTCTTTATCTAATCTCCCATAATGTATCTTTAATCAATACACTGGCCGTGACATTGCAACTTTATAAGACTGTCAGTCATTATCAGCTAAATTGATTTTTCATCAATAGACTGCAGTTATGAAGTAAAACGTCAACTTTCAAGGGAGATATAAAAATTGTGACTTCTTTTTGTAGGGTGATTAATAATTGTGTCAAATTTTAAATTCTTACCTCATCTTCTAGATGTACATTAGCCTGTACTGTTGTTAAAGCATTATCTAATATATCTATTTGTGCTCTTTGTTCGATGACAGATGATTTTAATGATGCTATTTGTTGTTCTAATTTATCTTTGGTAGAAAGTAAATCTTTATCTATAATAATATCAAAAACATTGAATATTTATACTTTAAAATAGGGTTAAATTTGTCAATATAGTAAATTTCCATCTTAAAAAAGGATAAGACATAATAGATTTTCTAGAATGAAATGGACCGAAACAGCCTGGACAGCAACATACATGGCATGTTTTATTATAAAGTGTACCAGTGGGTATCTAACAAATATACTATTCAAAAAAAGTAGGGGATATTTGATTTTGGGGGCATAATACTAAAATATGCAAATGACTACGAAAAAAGTCACTATAGAACCTAACAGAAGAAACATTTCCAGTTACATGTGACGCCCAAACGCACCAATAGCTACCGCATGGAATGCAGGTGATGCTTGGGATCATCATGGGGGTCCAACCCAAGATTTGCACGACTCTGACTTTGAATGTTACAGTCATTGTGGCATTGAATTCCAGGGTGGAAACATCAGTTTAATTGTTTTAGTGACCAGAAAACAAATTTTGATATGCGTCGGCTTACCCAAAATGAAAGGTTACGAGCCCTTGGCATGCTACAGATCGGCACAACACAGGCGGTTGTGGCGCGGACGATGAATGTTTCTCAGTCTGTCATAAGCAGGCTATGGTCCAGATACCGTGATACACAATCTGTACAGGACAGACCACGCTCAGGTCGACCAAGGGCGACAACTCAAGCCCAGGATCGATTTATCCGTACCTTGGCCTTGAGAAATCGTGTCATCACAGCAAATCAGATCAGCGCTCGTCTTCAAACAGACACTGGTGTGAGAGTGAGTGGCCAGACGATTCGGAATCGACTGCATAGGGGTCACCTTCGCGCCCGACGTCCTCGCGTGATCCCTTGTTTGAGAGATCATCACATTCAGGCAAGACGTCGTTGGTGTAGGGATCGTCAACACTGGGATAATCGACGCTGGAGCAATGTGATGTTTTCAGATGAGTCAAGGTTCACTGTTGATTTTTTGGACAGATGTAGGAGGGTGTGGCGTCGTCGAAACGAGAGCTTCCAAGACGTTAACGTCATCAGACATGATCGATTTGGGGGTGGTTCTGTTATGGTGTGGGGAGGCATCACTGTTGCTGGAAGAACGGCTTTACATGTTGTTGCAGGGCGTGTTACAGGCCAGTACTACCGGGACAACATCTTGGCAGTCCATGTTGTGCCGTTCGCACGACGTCATGGCCGCCGTTTCATCTTCCAGGATGACAACGCAAGATGTCACAGGGCCAGGATCGTTACAGGTTACCTCCAACAACAGAACATCACCACATTACCTTGGCCAGCACTGAGTCCCGACCTCTCCCCCATCGAGCATGTCTGGGACATGCTTGGACAGAGGTTACGTCAACGTCAACAACGTCCCGCCAATGTCCCAAGAACTTGCTGCTGCGTTGCAATAGGAATGGGACAATCTGGACCAAAATGACCTTAGACGTCTCATTAGGAGTATGCCACGTCGGATCAATGCTTGTTTGGCAAACAGAGGAGGATTTACCCGTTACTGACTTGGTTGTGATGCTGTGGTAACTTTGCTGTTTAACCCCGGGTATCATTTTACCCTTATAATGGTCAGTCTGTGCCTTACTTAGTCTAACGATCATTTGGAATAAATCGATGAATGTGAACTTCATTTCATTTTGTCATTTGTTTCTTCGTCAGTTTCATTAGGTGACTTTAATAACACTTAAAAATCAAATATCCCCTACTTTTTTTGAATAGTATATAATGGTTTTATTAGAAAAGAGAAAAAGAGTTTTTAAATATTTTTCTTATCTTCAAAATCAGCATATATTGAACAATTAAAATACTTAATACCAGGTTTATTGATGTATTTTTTTATTAAAAAAAGTTACAAATATTTTAATGAATTACATCATTTAAGACAGACATTTTTCCCATCATTTTTTATCAAGAGTTTAGAATACATTGAAATAACATTTGTTTTAAAATTTTTAATTTATTTTTGTATAATTATAATGGCAAGTGTGTCTTCTTTAAAACAGACTTAAAAATATACTGATGAGAAAAATAACAAGTTCCGAAAATTGAATGGTTCAAACCCCAGTGAAAATTTGACTATTCTGTCCATCCACTACATTATTGAAGTGGTCTTACATTTGTTTTGTAAACTTTGTATTTTTACGTCACATGAAAATAAATTTGTCCATTTGTGGAATGGCTGTTTATGTTTTAGTATATGCCATTTAAAAAAAGCAGGAAAATGTTTTGGAAAATCAAATTTCCATGCTTATATATTGCTAAGGTTTTGTTCAATTAATGTCTGTCCAGTTTTAGCGAAACGTTAGCATTATTTTAATATTTCTTTTCGGCTTCATATTATGTGATAGAATTTGAATAACCGCTGCAAACGAAGCGTGAGTGTAGTCCCGATCTTCCACACAGGATACGGATAATTTGACACAGGTAGTCGATTGATTATGCCATTTTTACAGTTGTCTGTTCGAAAATGTTAATGTTAGCACTCTTGATACGTTAGCACCACTAATTCGCCTTTCACAGCATTATTTACTCAAAATGTATCACTTTCTTTACGGCCTTTAGAAAAGAAAACCGGCTTTCCGATTCCCGATGCATAAACATGGCGGTCGGCATTCTCGCCTTATTCATTCGATCAAAATGACTTTGACCCCCGCAAAAAAGTGCTAACGTGTCAATTGTCAGACCGATTAAATAAACCGTCTGTCCTTACGTAACTTTAGCACGTGCTTTTAAAATACTTTTTGTCCGATTTTAAATTTAAAACTCGCCCAAGGGTAGAAATACTATACAATTTATTAATACCTTTCATTGCGGACTATTTTTATTTTTAGATAAAAACAATAATTCAAGTAATACAGTTATTTATAAAATGTCCACGTCTGTCCTTATGTAACGTTAGCAACAGTTGCATGCCCAATAAATGTTTAAATTTTAGGTTATTAAAATATATGATTATATTTTATTATATTAATCTTAAATTCTTAATATTATGCTTTATTTAGCATGAAAAAAATCTCAGTAACTACTTACATCAACACTATAAATAGAAATTTTCTTCAAACTTTAGTGCTAATGTTACAAATCTGCCAGAATGTCTGACCACATGTAACATTAGCAATGCAATTAATTTTTAAATTAAAAATTGATTTGTAAATCATATCCCATGAAACTTCAGATTTAGATAATGTATTATTACATTAAACTTTTGAAGAAAATTATTAATATATATAAGCAACAGTTAATATCTGAAAGGAAAATAAATGTGCCATGCGTCTGTCAAATTCAAAAGAGACATTTTATATTTACTAAAATGGTCATCTTCACCGTCTTATGACCCAAAAATAATAGCATCTTCATTCATTTAACATAATTCAATGTATATTCTACCTATAGAGATTGCTATTTATATGAATTTTAATGTGCATTGTTTGCATTTGATATAATTTCATCTAGAGTGATACGATTCAAAAAATTTCAATACGTTAGGTATAATGTTCAATAAAAAAATTATTTTGCGAAAAATTATCTTTTTTAAAATATATTTTGGAAGAATATGTATCAATCTTCCCTAAGACAGGGATTTTGTAAGAGGAATTGGAATTTCATAATTTAGATGGGATGGTACACTTTAAAAAAAGATAGGTTGCCAGGCAACTAAACATACGCCCACAGCAGCTAAATCGTCCAGGCAGTCAACAAGAGTTGTCGCATATTTTTAATTTTCGGTAATGGAACATTTATAAAACACTCAAATCTGATCATAAATTTAAAGTCAATCGGATATTAACTTTGGCCTTTAGAGCGTCCACAAGATTTTTCAAAGTGATCAAGGGTCATAACTCTGGCAGTAATTTTCAGAAATTGCTGAAAATCAATAGGATTCTTCGTCTCATGACCTTGAACACTGTGTATGAATTTAAAGCCAATCAAATATTAACTTTGGCCTGTAGAGCGTCCACAAGATTTTTTGAAGTGATAAAGGGCCATAACTCTGGCAGTAATTATCGGAAATCGCTGAAACTTAATAGGCTTCTTCGTCTCATGACCTTGAACACTGTGTATGAATTTAAAGCCAATCGGATATTTACTTTGGCCTCTAGAGCGTCCACAAGATTTTTCAAAGTGCCATAACTCTGGCAGTAATTATCGAAAATTGCTGAAAATCAATAGGCTTCTTCGTCTCAAGACCTTAAACACTGTGTATAAATCTAAAGTCAATTGGATATTAACTTTGGCCTTTAGAGCGTCCACAAGATTTTTTGAAGTGATCAAGGGCCATAACTCTGGTAGTAATTATTGGAAATCGCTGAAAATCAATAGGCTTCTTCGTCTCAAGACCTTAAACACTGTGTATAAAGTCAATCAAATATTAACTTTGGCCTCTAGAGCGCCCACAAGATTTTTTGAAGTGTTCAAGGGCCATAACTCTGGCAGTAATTATCGGAAATCGCTGAAAATCAATAGGCTTCTTCGTCTCAAGACCTTAAACACTGTGTATAAATTTAAAGTCAATCGGATATTAACTTTAGCCTCTAGAGCGTCCACAAGCAATTGTGGAAGCCGGACCGACAGACCGATGGACGGACAGGGGCGACGACAATATACGACCACATTTAAATGTGGGCGTATAAAAACCATGCCACATGCCAAGGAGTACACATGTGGACTTCGACCAATCACAACAACTCAACGCTTTTTCCTTGCCAGTCTTTTCGTCCTGCACCACTGAAGAAAAGGAAACTTTGCTGCTAATAATGTGATCGAACCCGGGACCTCCTAAGCGACTGTGGCTCTGTTGATATAAAGAGTAAGCATAATAAAAGAAACTTACTGTGAGATAACAGTTTAATGATGGTTGTATCTTTCTCAGATAATTTACTCTTTATTTCAGTTTCTGTTTTAACTCTATGTTTTTCTGTTGGAGACATAGATTTATCTATTTGATCTGTCAAATATAAACAAAAAGGCACAATATTTAGACTTAGTCAAAGGTCAATATAGCCATATTAACAAGCAGGCTTACCAAAATATAGCCATATCAACAAGCAGTCTTACCAAATATAGCCATATCAACAAGCAGTCTTACCAAATATAAACATATTAACAAGTAGTTTTACCAAATATAGCCAAGTAGTTGTACCAAAACAGGCACAAGTATCAAAGCCTAATTAATTCAAAAAATACAATTTTATTTAAGAACTTATTTTTCAATTGTAAAGTTAAGCCTGTTGTATTAATTGATTTATTATTTTTTTAAAAATGTGTGTAGGGCTCATGGTTAAAATACGCCAGGTTATACATCTTGTCCGGTTAAACTAAAAATTTTCTTTCTAGACTGGTCCATACTGAATCACATATCAATTTTCTTTCAAGGCTAGTCTATACTGAATCACATATATCAATTTTCTTTCTAGGACAGTCTGTACAGAATCACAGATATGAATTGTGGACTGTGGTCACACCGGTACGTGTCTTTCAAGGTAACACAATATCTTTGGACAATTTGTTTTGTGGTATCCAAGTCCATGTTACACATTACGACATCAAGACTTACCTTTCAAATCTTTATTTTCTGTTTGTAATTTCTTGATTTCAACTTCTAATCTTTGTTTTAATGCCATGTCTAATTTCTCCCGTTTTTGTGCTGATTTAGCCAGAGATTCGTACGCTCCATGAACTTTCTCTATCTCTAATTCTAACTGTAATGAACCAACCATATATTAAACCAAGTTATGCTTCACTGTATACAGAAAATATATGCAGGAATGTAGATAACAAGCGAAAGGCGCAAAAAATTACTTTCCAACTGTTCCGGGATATTGATATGGGATATTGATTGGTCTGCTGTATCAATACTAAAACCAGCGACTGCCAGGCAGGATACGCCCACATTTTGCAAGAGATGGATAGAGAACAAGCTGAAAACAAAAATGATTTTTTGTACATTTTTGGGATATAAAGATATGTTTTACCTTTCCTCAGAATCAGATAAAAATTGTGACCTCTAGAGGGTCCACAACCTTTGCATACTTTTACACAGTTCATTTCGATTTTCCCGAAATTCAAATTCAACCCCGTCATTATAGTCCCGGGGGGGGGGGGGGCTGAATGGTTAGCACGTGCGCGCTGTACCATAAAGTCTGTCATTGAGTCAACTGGCGTGGTTTCGAATCCCCGGTTGTACGTGGCAAGGAGTAGGGTCGCCTGTCCAACCTCGTGCGTTTTCTCCCACTGCTAAAGACCCCTTGTTTTACTAATTTAAATGATGCATATAAATTTCATACAGATTGGTTGATAACTTTTGTTGTTAGAGTGTTCACAAGATGCAACAAAGTGAAACAAGGGCCATAACTCCAGAAGAAATTAATGGAAGATGTTGAAATTAAATAGGATTCTTTATCTCACTAATGCAATGAAATGAAATGAAATGAAATGGGGGTTTAACGTCCTACTCTTCTGCACCTAACCTAGGCTAATTGAAAACGGGCATACGCCATACAGTGTGCTATGAGGGAAATTTTGCCCGGGCAGCGGCGCTACCGCCTACTCTTATATCGAATTCCAACTGCCAAGGGATCTTTTACGTGCACACCAAAGTGTACACGGGTCCTCGGTTTTTCGTCCCATCCGAACGACTAGGCAGCCTTCCTTGTCAGGCCCTCTGTCCTGCATCACTGACAAGGGGAAACCACGCCGGAAAATCGAGATGAACTTTCTCGGCCAATGCAGGGATCGAACACCCGACCTCCAGGCTAGCGAGCCAGCGCCTTACCCACTTAGCCACGTGATCCCCCTCACTAATGCAAACAACATCAATTTCAAAACAATCAGATGATAAATGTAGTCTGTAGAATGTTCACAAGTGGACGATGGAGGGACGGACCGACAGACGGACAATCAGGGGCCATAATCCATGAAGTTTCTGTCCGATACATGCCAATATCGAAAGCTTTTGGAAATAAACCTATATTTCAAGTTTCGTCAAAATCAGATAAGAATTGTGATCTGTAGAGTGTCCACAAACAATTGTGGACGGTCAGGGGCGACGACAATATACATCCTCTTGAAAATGCAATCTGATTAAAACACAGATCCTATTTTGTTTCGTTTTCATAGTTCAAAATTTCGTTTTACTTGTCTTTACTACACTAGGATCTAGAAGAGTTGTTATTTAACTTGTGTTCTGAATGGTGTCAGGGATAAGCCAATGAAACAGTCTGTTACGTCGAGCTTTAGGCGTGTTTTGCACAGAACTGTGGGTAATCCACTAGTAACATCAATGCTGATTGGTTAATCATATGTCTGATGTCATAAGGTCAAAAGTCTTTTGACCCGTGACGTGACCTATCGCTATAACTTGTCAGATCTTCATGTAGTGTAGGCCATCGAAAGTATAAAAAAACGAAACGAAAAATAGATCTGTATTTTAATCAGATTGCATGAAAATATGGGCATATAAAAATAGGGGTGAAGCTTAATTTATTTTCCCATCTTATCTGATTGCCTAATATGGTGTAAATGACTATTGAAATATATTCTATAGTAAGCTTACCTTTTGTAATTTGGAGATCTTTCTGGTATATTCACTCATTTGACTGACTAAATTTCGATTTTCTTTTGATAGCATCTCTACAAGTTGTGTAGCTCGTGTAACTATTTCTGATTGGTCAATATCTGTTATTTTACTACTTCTATCACATGTCATGTCAGTCCTGTAATTAGAGTCAAAATATTATTCATTACAACTCGCTGTATAAGCGTGAAATTCAAGACATTTTCAGACACTAATTCAGACTTTGTCAGGCACAAAAATCCTGTCATTTTGTTTGGCACAGGCTATTCTTTTATCAGTGTTTCTAATATTTATAACACATATTCAGTCAAAAATTTAAAATGTATAGGAACTAATCATTTTTCTAATAATTTAAATGAAAATAATTATATTTTTTGTATATACGCTAATTATATTGTTAGTAATTGAAATGAAAATAATTTGCAATGTTTGACAAAAACAGCATGCAAGTTGAAGAGGAACAGCCCTGTCGTGAAATCATTATTCACATATAGATCAAAGGAGCTACATGTAAACCTCTTTGATTTAAATTCAATATGTGATGTTTTGAAAGTTTAGTTTTTAACTTTAATTTTAGATACAAAATGTAAGATTTTTAAATATTGGATTCGTCTGCGTAACACTGATAATGTTATTCTCAACTCCTGTTATGAAGTTATGATTTTAAATAATGACAGTTGGATTAAATTTATTAAAACTGAATTAGATAGAATCGGTCTTGGATATATATTGCTTTTAAAAGAAGTTAACAATGGTACGTTCCAAATTATAAAAAATAGGTTATATGATATCTTTGCCCCCCAAAAATATGGAAAAACTAAAATCGTCCGCCAAAGGTATAATTTATCAACATTTAACCGTTAACTTTATGCTGCAGAGCTATTTTAAAAAAAGTGTTAAATCTATTTTCCTTAAAACTATAAGCAAATTCCGAATATCCACGCATAATTTATAGATGTAGGCCAATACAATAAAATAGAACATTGTGAAAGAAAGTGCACCCTTTGTAACCTGAATGAATTTCATTTTATGTTAAGCTGCCCTTGCTATAATGAATTGCGTCACCAATTTATCAAACCATTCTTTTTACGAAACCCTAATACAGTGCACTCTGTCACATCCGACATTGAACGAGATCGTTACAATATGTCAGATTACGCAGAGTGTCAGAATACCCAGTTTTCTCAAAACCAGAAATATTGTAACTTCGAAAACCGGAAGTATTATTATCTTGATTATCCAGACTCAGTATAAAATCAGCCTACAACAGCTATCATTCGACTCGAGTGACCAGAAATACCTTGTGGCCCATTGTTGCTATAGTGTCTTGATTATCCTATGTGGCATAACTCGAGCGACAAGAAACGAGTTTGTAGTTATCTCCCCTTCCGAAAGGAATAAGGTAAACAGACATCAACACGTGAAACACAATTTTTCCACCCATGATGTCTATGGACTTGGATATATGTATTTATACATATGCAAGTCAATAGAAATGTATAATTAATAGACTATAGAAGCCTAGCGTCATTTAGACTAGTTTATCCAGTCTAACTAGAACTAGGCCTACATACATAATGACGTTTGAAGTCATTGACTTTAATGACACCATTCGGCCTACTAGTGCGCAAGGCCTATTCTCCCCTCAAAAGGCTTAAGTAATATTTTTAAAACACTTGGTCTCCCTGAGGTCGAATTTCAAAAGTAGTTAACAACTTTGAAACTAATCCTCGAAGTATAGGCCTACTACTACTAAGTAGCGGGGGGGGGGGGGCAATGGTTAGCACGTGCGCGCTGTATCATAAAGCCTGTCATATCATAAAGCCCGTCATTGAGTCAACTGGCGTGATTTCGAATCCCCGGTTGTACGTGACAAAGAGTAGGGTGACCTGTCAAACATCGTGGGTCTGTCGTTCAGATTATCCTGTGTGGGATCTATGAAGAACGTATGGTATAGACTCGAGCGACAAGAAACCAGTCTATAGTTACCTCACATCATGGCATAAGTAATTTTACAATCGATCTTCGTGAAAAACATATATTTAAAATTTCACTTTGATTTTAAAATCTATGTTAGTGATTTTAGCTTCAGTTTTTGTGAAACCCCTGCTCTCCCTGAGGTCATCGCTAGTCCCCCGCTACGACCACAGGAACGGGTAAGAGGTGCGAAAGTGCGATGGCGGACAACATCAATTTCAAAGACAAAATAGAGCATGATAGCCTACATGGACTTCGTCTGGGGCCTGTTTTACTAAGATAAAATTCAAATTTTAGTATTTGATTGGATAATAGATAATATTAGATTTATTTTAGTGCTTAGTTAATCAAAATTGAAGTATCTACAATTATGTTGACGTGAGATAACTACAGACTCGTTTCTTGTCGTTCGAGTTTATACGTTCTTCATAGATCCCACACATAATAATCGAGATACTACTGCAACAATGGGCCACAAAATGTTTCTGGTCGCTCTAGTCTAATGATAGCTGTATACTGGGTCTGGATACTCAAGACACTATTGCGACGATGGGCCACGTCGGGAATTATTTTTTATCTTTTCTTTTTCAATTTTTTTTTTTTTCATTTAATTTTTTTTTTAATATTATTTATTTTTTATTTTTTTTTAAATATATTTTATTATTTTTTTTTATATAAATATAGATTTTTTTTTTTTTTCATTTAAAAAGATTTTTTTTTAAGATTATTTTTTTTTATTTTGTAAAAAAAAAAAAAAAGTTTTTTTTTTTTTTTTGTACTAATATTTTTATCATTTTAAATGAAATACCAAAAATAACCCCAAAAACGCTATTGTGACCATGGGCCACCATACACCAGAATGTTATTCCCTTTAAAAATGATAAACCTTTCTGTACATTCAAAATTTTATTACATTAATTTTTATTTCATTTAACATGCGTAGGCATTTTGAATAGGTCAAGTCTGTCGTTAATTTATCTTCTTCGACGTCTTCAGTTGATCGCACTCTTGTCTTTGCTATCACGTGTTCATTGATACTGGGCGTACTCGATTAAACGTTCCGGAATTGAATTCTGTCAATCCCAAAAATAATGACAATCGAGTGAAAATGGGTACTTCGGGCCACAACGCATGCGTCGACTGGATATATAAATATCTAATCCAACCATGCAGCCGAAACCTGTTCGTCGTGTTTAATTACGTCACAATTCTACTCACACCACCTCCGTCGTCGGGACTGACAGAACTGTGACAGGACTGAATTCCGCGTCACTCGATTGCAATTCTGTCAATTCGGGACGTTCCAGACTGTGACTCGAGCATGCCCTGGTCGTCATCAAAAGATTCGAAGAGATCCGTAGGGTGACAAAACTTATAGGTTATTCAGGTTCAATCGGCATGCGCAACAAATGTTTCCAACAGGTGCTAGGAATATTTTTACGACTGTGAATTCAGGGGAAAATTTGTGGACAGAGGTCGCACACACGCAAAAATCCGCATATTTCACGCATTTTTTTCAAAATAAATGCAAATATTGACGGATACTGCGTAATTTACATGCAGAAAATTTCCCCGACGTGAGAATAATTAGATTATTCTATGTCGTAGTTTGTACAATTTATGTGCTTCACCCGGCATTTACACACCTCTACTGTACGTAGTCTCCGTAGTTTTTTATATTTCCTCTTATTTCATTCATAAGTTCATGGCAGTAAGCCTACGTAGCTATCCTATTGGAAGCAATAAAGTGCATTTCATACAAGACTTGGGATTGGCAAGAACAAGATATACTGTTTACATTCAGCCAATCAAATGTTGGCTTTCATAGCGATAGTTTTCTCTTTACGTCCTGTCGAAGTGAAAGATTGAAATGACTGTGCTGTCAACCACAGACATGCCGTTAACCTCCAGTCGTCATTAGACTAAATACAGTAGGCATAATGAAATAAGGACACTTAAAATAGGGTTGTTCACAAAACGACATGCTTCTATATTGAGTATTTTGAGAGGCTCTTCACGCAGATGTACAGGGCAAAAATGCACAATTTTGGAATGTCTGCATATTTTTACTCGAAATTGTCGTACAAGAGATTAAAATTATCAAAGTAATCAACAAAGACACAGGGTAGCGAGTTTTAATCTCACAGATAATTGATTGGTGATTGCTTGTTAATCTTTTGTGGCTTCACACCCATCCAGTTTTAATCTCACGGATAATTGATCGGTAAGTGTTTGCTTCACACCCATCGATTGAAGGCCGGATTATACGGTGTCGATTCAATGGAAATCGTATGACGGGACGGCTGATTGATGTCGTAATCCGGAACGTACAGAGGTCAAATTACCCAGAGATAAGGAAATAAATCAGGACATGAAAATGGTGTCGGATGTAACAGAGTGCCGGAGTGATCAGAGGTCGGATGTGACAGAGTGCACTGTATATTTAAATTAATTCAGTTATTAAGTACAACTTCAACATCCGAAATACGGAACCTGCGCAAATTTCTCATTTCTGCAGATAAGAAAAGAACCACTCTATTAATTAATAATTAAACTTGCCACATTACCTGACCTAACTTAAATGTACCCCCCCCACCCTTTGATTTGACTGTTTATTTTGTTATTTTTTTTATTGTAATAATCTAGCTTATTTCCCCCCTTTTAAAGTCATTTTAGAAGTTTGGATGATTTTATGAAGCTTATAATATTTACTGCATTTTTCCGTCATGTTTAAATTTAGGCTAGCAATTTAATACAATTTATTTACACCCCATCCCCATACTTTTTGTCTGTTTGTATTTAATGGTCATGTGTATATTGTGTTTGTGTATATGTAATTATACTATTCAAAAAAAGTAGGGGATATTTGATTTTGGGGGCATAATACTAAAATATGCAAATGACTACGAAAAAAGTCACTATAGAATCTAACAGAAGAAACATTTCCAGTTACATGTGACGCCCAAACGCACCAATAGCTACCGCATGGAATGCAGGTGATGCTTGGGATCATCATGGGGGTCCAACCCAAGATTTGCACGACTCTGACTTTGAATGTTACAGTCATTGTGGCATTGAATTCCAGGGTGGAAACATCAGTTTAATTGTTTTAGTGACCAGAAAACAAATTTTGATATGCGTCGGCTTACCCAAAATGAAAGGTTACGTGCCCTTGGCATGCTACAGATCGGCACAACACAGGCGGTTGTGGCGCGGACGATGAATGTTTCTCAGTCTGTCATAAGCAGGCTATGGTCCAGATACCGTGATACACAATCTGTACAGGACAGACCACGCTCAGGTCGACCAAGGGCGACAACTCAAGCCCAGGATCGATTTATCCGTACCTTGGCCTTGAGAAATCGTGTCATCACAGCAAATCAGATCAGCGCTCGTCTTCAAACAGACACTGGTGTGAGAGTGAGACGCTTCCAAGACGTTAACGTCATCAGACATGATCGATTTGGGGGTGGTTCTGTTATGGTGTGGGGAGGCATCACTGTTGCTGGAAGAACGGCTTTACATGTTGTTGCAGGGCGTGTTACAGGCCAGTACTACCTGGACAACATCTTGGCAGTCCATGTTGTGCCGTTCGCACGACGTCATGGCCGCCGTTTCATCTTCCAGGATGACAACGCAAGATGTCACAGGGCCAGGATCGTTACAGGTTACCTCCAACAACAGAACATCACCACATTACCTTGGCCAGCACTGAGTCCCGACCTCTCCCCCATCGAGCATGTCTGGGACATGCTTGGACAGAGGTTACGTCAACGTCAACAACATCCTGCCAATGTCCAAGAACTTGCTGCTGCGTTGCAACAGGAATGGGACAATCTGGACCAAAATGACCTTAGACGTCTCATTAGGAGTATGCCACGTCGGATCAATGCTTGTTTGGCAAACAGAGGATGATTTACCCGTTACTGACTTGGTTGTGATGCTGTGGTAACTTTGCTGTTTGACCCCGGGTATCATTTTACCCTTATAATGGTCAGTCTGTGCCTTACTTAGTCTAACGATCATTTGGAATAAATCGATGAATGTGAACTTCATTTCATTTTGTCATTTGTTTCTTCGTCAGTTTCATTAGGTGACTTTAATAACACTTAAAAATCAAATATCCCCTACTTTTTTTGAATAGTATATAATGTTTGTATTTACTTGCCTTGTATATATCGTGTTTGTGTATATATGTTATCTGATGAGTCAGTAGACTTAAAGAATTAAAGAATTGAATTGAATTGAATTGAGCTTAATGTGTTGATAGTGGAACAGAAAATTGGTTAGATTGTCATCCACAAAATAAATCAACATCTATACAAAATCAAATGAAAGAGTTCTTGTCATTTTAATTAAAAGCATTACGGTACCTTGAAGATGCGTATATTTTCAGATCAGGGTTAGACAAAGGAGTTTTTATCAGAGATTCTGGTAAACGAGACAAATCAGGTTGTGACCGACTTAATTCAGCTTTATTTGTAGTGTCAATCAATTCAAAGGCATGGCACATTTCCTTTTTCACTGGAGGATCAGATAATTTAGGTCCAGGATATTCTGGTGGAGGAGGCAAGTTGGCCAAATATGACATCATTTGTTGATTGTGTGAAATATCCATTGGATTGTGGGCCCACTGAGAATTCACGTAAGGTCCTGATCCATGGTAGGTTGAGATCGGCACACGACTACAATCAGATCGTAATGGTGGCGTTGTCATAGTTTTTTGTCCTGTTTGCCAATAAGATAATTGTCCTCCTGGACTATTTGTGTAAGCAGTAGATTGTTCACTTTGAGTTGTGTACACTTGACTACCAGGCGGTCCCGGAACAAAATATGCAGGTACACTGGTAAGCTTAGTATCAGAAACACATGATGTTGGCATACCAAGCCGAGCCAAAATACTATAACCACCATCACTATTACTTAAATCCAAATGATTGTAGAGATTCTGTGATTGGTTTTCTTCACCTTGTGGTTCTTGTCGAATGGATGTTGCAAGATTTTCCATCGAAGACACAGATACATCCGTACTTGTTTCACTTCCAGAAAAACTTTGACGTCCTCCTAATAAAACAGAATAAAAGATAGAATTAACTACGGAGGATTTATAAATATTACAATTCACCAAAAGTTATTTGTAGCCTTCTCTCTTTCTTCATTTAGGGTTTGAATTGAAATTTTCAGCCAGACTTCTGGAAAATAGTCATGATTTTGCGATTAAGGGGGGCAGAGTAGTTGCGCTGTGATACATGGAAGATAGCTACATGTGAAACAAGGGCCATAATTCTAGACGTAATAAACAGAAATTGCTGAAATTCAATAAGCTTCTTCGTTTCACTTATTTAAATAATGCATATAAATTACAGAAAGATCGGATGATAACTTTTGGTGTTAGAGCGTTCACAAGGTTCAATAAAGTGAAACAAGGGCCATAACTCTAGACATAATACACAGAAATTGCTGAAATTCAATAGGCTTCAGTGTTTCACTAATTTAAATAATGCAAATAAATTTCAGAAAGATAGGATGATAATTTTTGGGGTTAGAGCATTCACAAGGTTAAACAAAGTCAAACAAGGACCATAACTCTAAAAGTAATAAACAGAAATTGCTGAAATTCAACAGGCTTCTTCGTTTCCCCAATTTAAATATAATATTGCATATAAATTTCACAATGATCAGATGTTAACTTTTGGCATTAGAGCGTTCACAAGGTTCAACAAAGTGAAACAAGGGCCATAACTCAAGATGTTATAAACGGAAATTATTGAAATTAAATAGGCTTCATCGTTTCACTAATTTAAATAATGCATATAAATTTCAGAAAGATAGGATGATAACTTTTGGGGTTATAGCGTTCACATGGTTAAACAAAGTGAAACAAGGGCTATAACTCTAGAAGTAATAAACGAAAATTGCAGAAATTCAATAGGCTTCTTCATTTCCCTAATTTAAATATTGCATATAAATTTCACAAAGATTGGATGTTAACTTTTGGCATTAGAGCGTTCACAAGGTTCAACAAAGTGAAACAAGGGCCATAACTAAGGTTGCAGCGATACCCCGGGGATGCCGCATTATCGCGATTATTTTTTTTCAAGTGATATCGTATCGGCCAAAGTTGAATAATCGCAATCCCCGGTATTTTAGGATTTTTTTGGGCGGAGGTCGGTGCAATAAATCCAAAGTTCATTTTCACCGGTGCGGGGGCCGGATCGAATTCGAAATAATAGTTTAATTACTACTTGTAAAATTATACAATAAAAATCGGTGAGAGGAAGTTCCCTAAACACATTTTGTAAACAAAGCCGCACGCGACATCGGTGTACCGTAGCAACGGTGCGGCGAATCCCCGGTTAACAAGACTGAAAATATTATGTTTATTTCAATGTTAAGTTAGTACTGTACGTCTGGTTGTTTAACCCGCCAAAACAAAGCAACCAAGTAACTCGACTTAGTCATCCAGCCGCTTTTTTCAAGTTATGAATCCGCACTCAGGTTCATCGATATGATTTTTTAAAACATACTTTGGGTGGTTTTTAATATTTTAGAAGTAATTAGAACATATATTTAAAACCATACGACTAAACTTTAATTAATGAGATATTTACAAACTAATAAATTTGTATATTTTTTATTGTTGAAAAACATACACTAACACAGCGGTTATACCATATTCAAGACTGGTCAATCGAGTCGGTGGTTTTTCCATTTCTCGTCTTTTACTCGGTCACAGTGCGTCGGCTGCTACAGAATAGAATTTAAACTGTAATTAATGATTAAAATGTCGAACGTCCAAAAAACACCTACCGATGCTATTATACAAATAGGCCTACAACAAGTGACTGCTTATAATGATCTTGATCAAGTTGATGTCGTTGATTTGTCGGCAAAGGCAAACACATCGTCTGTTGTGTGGAATTATTTTGGGATAAAGCCAAACGATGTTGGTGGTGAGAAAAATGTGGCATGCTGTCGACTATGTTATATCATGATAAAGAGAATTATCGTGATAAAATTGATAATCGTAGACTTTTATTTATCGCGATAATTCCAAAAGCAGTTATCATGATTAATGGCGATATCAGAATTTGATATCGTTGCAACCTTAGCCATAACTTTAGACATTATAAATGGAAATTATTGAAATTAAATAGGCTTCTTCATCTCACTAATGTAAACAACATATATCAATTTTAAAACAATTGGATCATAACTTTTGGCGTTAGAGCGTTCACAAGAAATTGTGGACGATGGATGGAGGGCGTATAAATATCAAAACTATATGGAAGACATCATAACATTTGGCTTGTTTTTACTAACCTGGTTGATACAGTGGTTGTTTCGAGTGGCCCGGATATGGTGGGGGGTCTCTATATTGTTGTTGCATTGCCATAATCTGGTAATAATCTAAGTCACAATAACTGCAACATGCCGAAATAGTATCTGAAAAAACACAAAGTGAGGGTTGCCAGAAAATGAAATGCCCAGTGGACTGTGTAATAATATTGCTAGAATTTTTGCTCTTGAAATTAATGGTGGCAGTATATTTCATTAATTAATATCTTTGGCAAGTTATTAAATTCACATATGTAGAATTGTACTTAAATCAACTTAATGAAAAAGTGACAGGTTGACACATAAAAAGAGTTATAGAGCCAAATTATGTGTCAATAAAATACCACAAGATTACACGTGCTTGGAAATTTACTAAAATAATTTACTACAAAAGAAATCATAGAAAACTTTTAAAACAGATTTTCATTAGATTCTGGAGAGTTTACCATCTGAGTTTCTAGACAACAGCTAGATTCTGGAAGAGAAAAGATGTAGCAGGTTCTATCAGCAAACTCTGGCTGAATGAGGTTTGAGAGAATGACTTTATTCTATTATGCATGGTACCATATGTAAGCAACTAATGATATATAAATTGTAAAGATAGGTTGCCAGGCAACGAAACATACGCCCACAGCAGCTAAATTGTCCGAGCAGTCGACAAGGGTAATTAGGGGAATTTAATAGACAATTCCATACAGATGACATTATAATTTTCGTCGTTTGAGGGTTCACAAGGTTCTAAAAACTAAAACATAGGCCGTAACTCTGGAAGTAATCTGGGGGCAGACCACCATTAATTTCCCCATTCACTTCAATGTTAATTCTGGCCTCTTTGCCCACCTCCAAATTTTCGTTGGGCTGAATGCTTTTCACTACAGACAGAGGAACAAATGGTCATGTCTTTGCACTAAAGTTTGTATGAGGTTGACCACCAAAATTTTGAGATACACAAACTTGAAGAAGCATACTAAAAATATGTAACTAGTTGCCGTACATATCGCCGTAGCCAACCTGATAACCCTGTTATCCTTCCGCCTCAAAATCATGAATATTTATCAAAACCTGGCAGAAAATGTTAATTCAAACCCTCTTCATCCATTCTAGACCAAAAAATCACCAAAAATGGGCATGCAAAAGGGAAGAAAAGGGAAGAAAAAAGAGAGAGAGAGAGAATTGCTATAAATAGACGAACTACAATGATGGTGAAATTTAATGGTGGTCTGCCACCTATATGGTTTTATAAGTTCATATATCATCAAAATTCTTTTCTTTATAGCTTCACATTTATTTTTGCAACATTATTATAAAACAGAATCCCAAAAAAATAGAATTGAAGATTCTTTCTTAATTTTGTCAAAATGTGAGTTCTGCGAAAAGATTTAAAGAGTTTCAAACAAGTCACATCAAAAATATTCAAAATATTGGAATATTTTTCAAAAACTGACTTTCTTTTACCTTTTTCTACAAAATGGTCAATTTTTGACACTTTGTATGCCTCAAAATGCTAATATTTCCCTATATATGAAAGGCATTTATTTCTAGAAACCTTGGCCGGTATACAGGAAGACAAGCTGCAAATTTGTTGCATTGAAGGTAACTGTAAGGAACTATAGTGAAACCTGTAAGCCCACCCCCTAAAAAATGTTGGTGTGGTAACAAATCCCACTTGTGTCCACATAAGTAATAACTGTAAGGAACTATAGTGAAACCTGTAAGCCCACCCCCTAAAAAATGTTGGTGTGGTAACAAATCCCACTTGTATCCACATAAGTAATACTGTTGATGGAATATGGCTAAAAGCAATGTTCTTGTATCCCTGGCTTATATACATACATATAAACACAGTTAGTTATAAGAAGTATGAATTATTTATTAAAATATGGATTGATAAATGTAAAATAAATGCTGTATTTAGGTGACAACCAGCCACTCTAATAAAAGGGTCGCAAAGCAGGGCTTCCACTTCAAAATTTTCACTGCCGGTCATTTTTGATAACGCACGAAAACTTTTCAAAGTAAATTTATATTTCATGTTTTTTATTTATGGTAGGGTATTGTGAATTCATGTGTCTATACTACTTTGTCACCATGGGGTGCACAAAAAAAAATATATTATATTAGTAAGGCTCATGATAATTATTTAATAATTAAATATTCCGTTTTGGCTACTTAAATAACGAAATAGTTGAATCGGCCGGAGA
Organism: Patella vulgata; assembly: GCF_932274485.2. Taxonomy (NCBI): domain Eukaryota; kingdom Metazoa; phylum Mollusca; class Gastropoda; family Patellidae; genus Patella; species Patella vulgata. The sequence goes on from NC_065879.2 coordinate 48,137,359, forward strand.
AAAAACACTTCAGTAGCTCACACGTAATTAACACGTGCTCTATAGAAAACACACTGACCTGGATAATTTTGAGTTGTAATACAATAACTTTGAAATGAAGATAAATATATAATTATCCATGGCATACATCTCACATTTTTTTGGTTTTAGACCATCTCTTACGGAAGTACAGGCTGCAGAATTGTGACTTAAATCCTAATAATGTATAACTAAATGACTAACGGATAACTAACTTCACGGCTAGCGACACTAGCGCCCCCTAGAATATGGTCGTGTATAAGAGTAACCGTATATACACGACATTTCTTCGACACGTGGAATCATCAATATTGCTGCACAATAGAACTGGAATACGTATTTTTCTTAATTGTTCGGTAAGCAAGTTAACTAATTTCTAGATTTTATTTCAACAATTTCCACAAGGCCGTAATACCGCTATAAATATTTTATTTTTAAATGCATTTTTCTTCCAACACGTACGTTGTTGAGGATTTACGTAATTTCTATGCTGTTTTTATTTGATATGACAGTTGGTTGGATTCGAAGAGCAATACTTCATAGCAATTGCCCTTTTTCGAAGATCATAATAACCTTGTTTACATTGTGCCTGACCGTAATAGCGGTAAACGGCTTTGTTGTTGAAAATTCTTATGACACGTGGTCAATACGTGAATGATTAACAATGGGCCGCTTCACGCCGTTGATTAGATTCCCACTTATCAATTAACATTTATTGTTCTACTACCAGATACTCATCATTAATTATCAACACAACACTCAGTATAATCTGTTGACGACTATATATACAACTCTATAACACCAATCACGAGATTGGCTTCTAGACGACGTGCATTCTTGTATAGTTACACAGTGAAGGTCGATCGTAGTCATGTTTGAATTTTTTTTTTTTTTAAAAAAAGACCCTCTTTCCGGCGTGCAAAATGACCGTTAGGTCAGATTTAGGAAAGGTCATTTTCCATAGCCGTAGGTCTCGACCGGCATATACGGCCGACGTGGAACCCATGGGAATATTTCAGTTTTTAAAATACTTTAACAATCAGAGGTATCCTTGAAATTAAATAGTGTAAATATTATGTGGAAGCAAGTTGTTTTAATCTTTACATCAATGTCCTGACAAAATGAGATGGAAAAAGGGAGTTCTGACATAATTTATAACATAAAAGGGGTATGAAAAGGCTATTAATTAATATTTTATCGCCCTGTAAGTCAAAGTGCCACATTTTAAAAGATCACCACAAATAATAGATTTACATCCAAAATGTAAAACATTAAGCTGCAAAAAACACATCTACAACATATCCATTTTGGGGTGTGGACTCATTTGGAAGAAATGTCATAAATTACATGTTTGGCCATAAACAAAAAGTCCTAGAAATCCTTGAACTCTTATATGTAACTATTTGTTTGTGTCAAATAAAATGCTCGGTTACAATTCAAGCACAAAATCCAATTACTGCTAATTTGGAGTCAAAAATGTTCAATTGAATATCCAAATATCATGTTCAAGAAAAGGGGTGGGGTGGGGAGGGTGAGCCAGTCTAAATGAAATGAAGACAGAGAAATTTCACTGCAAACACATAGATTTTACTTTCTCGAGAAGGGAAATGCAACAATTTCAAGTTTTGAAAGATTAAAATTGTGTTAAGCCAGAGGAAAACAGCAGCAAAATGCAGTTCACTCATGTTTTGAAAATTCTAACAATCCTAAGCAGAACATAATTGGACTAAATTTCTTAATTTTTAAATTTTTGACCAACACATGAATACTTTTTCAATATCTGACAAACACATGGATCCTTTTCCAAGTTGGGGGATCACGGTGGCTAAGTGGGTAAGGCGCTGGCTTGCTAGCCTGGAGGTCGGTTGTTCAATCCCTGCATTGGCCGAGAAAGTTCATCCAGATTTTCCGGCGTGGTTCCCCCTTGTCAGTGATGCAGGACGGAGGGCCTGACAAGGACAGTTGTCTAGTCGTTCGGATGGGACGAAAAACCGAGGTCCTGTGTACACATTGACATGCACATAAAAGATCCCTTGACAGTTGGAATTCGATATAAGAGTAGGCCATAGTGCCGCTGTCCAGGCAAAATTTCCCTCATAGCACACTGTATGGCATATGCCCGTCTTCATTAGCCCAGTTCGGAGCAAAACAGTAGGACGTTAAACCCCATTTCATTTCATTTCATTTCCTTTCCAAGTTATTTAACAATGAAAATAAAGACATGCAAGACATTTTGGTTCATTTTACAACAGATGAATAATTAAAATTTTGACAGCAATATTGGGGGTAATCTGAAGAATTTCAGACAATTTATCATGATTTTTAGGCAAAATTGAGTGAAATTATGATACTTTCTTCCCGTCTAACCTTTATGATGCAGAAAAAGTAAAAATCATACATTAAAATATTTTCCACTAATTTTGAAAAGTAAATAAACACTGAAAATCACAAAATTCTGACTAAAATCAAAATTTCCTCTCCCAAATTTGTCAAATATTTTTGAAATTTTACCATTTCACTATCAAAATGCCATATATCACATTTCCATACAGGAGGCAGACCACCATTAATTTCCCCATTGACTTCAATGTTAATTCTGGCCTCTTTGCCCACCTCCAACTTTTCACTACAGACAGAGGAACAAATGATCATGTCTTTGCACTAAAATTTCTATGAGGTTGACCACCAAATTTTTGAGGTACACAAACTTGAAGAAGCATACTAAAAACATGTAACTAGTTGCCGTACATATCGCCGTAGCCAACCTGTTAACCCTGTTATCGTTCTGCCTCAAAATCATGAATATTTACCAAAACCTGGCAGAAAATGTTAATTCAAACCCTCTTCGTCCATTCTAGACCAAAAAATCAACAAAAATGGACATGCAAAAGGGGAGAATAGAGAGAGAGAGAGAGAATTGCTATAAATAGACGAGAGAGAGACAGAGAGAGAAATGGGGTTTAACGTCCACTTGACACAAACTAGGTCATTTCGGAACTAACATATGGTTTAATTTTATTTACATAATTCGCTTGCATGTAGAGGTCTTTAGCAGTGGGAGGAAACCGGAGAACCCGGAGAAAACCCACGAGGTTGGACAGGCGACCCTACTCCTTGCCACGTACAACCGGGGATTCGAAACCACGCCAGTCGACTCACGCTAACCATTTAGCCATCCAACCCCCCATAAATAGACAAATTACAATTCGTGGGTACCGAGATGGTGAAATTTAATGGTTGTGTGCCACCATCTACAGAAATTGTTGAAATTTGACAGGCTTTTCCATTTTACTAATTCAAATAATGCATATAAGTTTCATACAGATCGGATGATAACTTTTGTCGTTCACAAAGATCATGCGGAGTAAATCAAGGGACATAACTCTAGACGTAATTGACTGAAATTGCTGACATTTAATAGGCTTCTTCATTTCACTAATTTAAATGCAAAAGGGGATAATAGAGAAAAGAGAGAGAATTGCTATAAATAGACGAACTACAATTCGTGGGTACCGAGATGGTGAAATTTAATGGTGGTCTGCCTCCATCTACAGAAATTGTTGAAATTCGACAGGCTTTTCCGTTTTACTAATTTAAATAATGCATATAAGTTTCATACAGATCGGATGATAACTTTTGTCGTTCGAACGTTCACAAAGTTCAGCAAAGTAAATCAAAGGACATAACTCTAGACGTAATTGACGGAAATTGCTGACATTTAATAGGCTTCTTCATTTCACTAATTTAAATGATGCATATGAATTTCATACACATTAGGAGATAACTTTTGTCATTCAAGCGTTCACAAGATTCAACAAAGTTAAACAAGGGCCATAACTATAGATGTAATTAAGAGAAATTTGCTGAAACTCAATAGGCTTGTTCGTTTCACTAATTTAAACGATACATACAAATTTCATACAGATGGGATAATAACTTTTGTCGTTAGAGCATTTACATGGTACAACAAAGTGAAACAAGGGCCATAACTCACGGCTTAATTAACGGAAAGTGCTGAAATTCAATAGGCTTCTTCGTTTCACTAATTTAAATGATGGATATCAATTTCAAACAGATCGGATGATAACTGTTGTCATTAGAGTGTTCACAAGATTCAACAAAGTGAAACAAGGGCCATAACTCTAGATGTAATTAACGGAAATTGCTGAAATTCAATAGGCTTCTTTGTTTTACTAATTTAAATGATGCATATAAATTTCATACAGATCGGTTGATAACTTTTGTCGTTAGAGCATTCACAAGGTGCAACAAAGTGAAACAAGGGCCATAACTGCAGAAGAAATTAACGAAAATTGCTGAAATTCAATAGGCTTCTTCATTTCACTAATTTAAATGATGCATATCAATTACGAACAGATCGGATGATAACTGTTGTCATTAGAGCGTTCACAAGATTCAACAAAGTGAAACAAGGGCCATAACTCTAGATGTAATTAACGGGAATTGCCGAAATTCAATATGTTTCTTTGTTTTACTAATTTAAATGATGCATATAAATTTCATACAGATCGGTTGATAACTTTTGTTGTTAGAGCGTTCACAAGGTACAACAAAGTGAAACAAGGGCCATAACTCCAGAAGAAATTAACGGAAGTTATTGAAATTAAATAGGCTTTTTTATCTTACTAATGCAAACAACATATATCAATTTCAAAACAATCAGATGATAAATGTAGTCTGTAAAGTGTTCACAAAAAATTGTGGACGACCGACGGACGGGGGCGACGGCAATATACGACCACATTTCCATGTGGGCGTATAAAAACGAACTGTTGCATTGTTGTTCCTGGTAAGACAAACGTCTTAAGAAAACAGTAAGAAGTAAATATACAACGTGAAGCAAAAGCAAAGACAGCTAGAGACAAATTCTAGACGATCACAAGGCTTCTAAGATATGTAGTAAGAAAAGATGCATGTGGCAACCGGAATCGATGGCCGGCTCTCCACTTCTGACAAAAGACCCATGGTGCTACAACTGAGAAGTCTATAAAAGTAGTCACTTAATAATCGTCATAAAATACTAATGTAATAATAGGCACTAAAGAGTATTTATGAAACGCTAAAAAATTTAATATACTTCTTCCCCACACTATAGTAACATATATACAAAATGAAATGAAATGAAATGAAATGGAGTTTAACGTCCTACTGTTTTGCTCCGAACTGGGCTAATGAAGACGGGCATACGCCATACAGTGTGCTATGAGGGAAATTTTGCCCGGACAGCGGCACTATGGCCTACTCTTATATCGAATTCCAACTGTCAAGGGATCTTTTACGTGCACGCCAATGAGTACACGGGACCTCGGTTTTTCGTCCCATCCGAACGACTAGACAGCTGAACATATATACAAGGTATAAATTTCAAGTCCAGTGTATAATTTCAGTTTTTATGGATAAAATCAACAGGATTCTTACTCTCACTAACAACATAGACTATGCTCATAAATTTCAAGTTATTCAGCCATTTGGGTGATAGCTTTAGTCACTGGAGCTTTCAGAAGACTTGTGGATGACAGATGAATGACAGACGGCAGACAGGGGTGATGGCAATATATAATATAATATTTAAATGTGGGCTGATAAAAATAAACATAGGTTAGTTCAAGTAAACTAAACTAAGAATAAAGGATAAGATAGGTTGCCAGGCAACAAAACATACGCCCACAGCAGCTAAATCGTCTGAGCAGTCGACAAGGGTTGTAACATATTTATTCTTTTTGTAGGTAATTAGGGGAATTTAATAGACAATTTCATACAGATGACATTATAATTTTCGTTGTTTGAAGGTTCACAAGGTTCTTAAAACTAAAACAAGGGCTGTAACTCTGGAAGCAATCTACAGAAATTGTTCAAATTCGACAGGCTTTTTTCGTTTTACTAATTCAAATAATGCATATAAATTTCATACAGATCGGATGATAACTTTTATTGTTCGAAAGTTCACAAAGTTCAACAAAGTGAAACAAGGGCCATAACTCTAGATGTAATTAACGGAAATTGTTGAAATTCAATAGGCTTTTTTGTTTTTAAACTAATTTAAATGATGCATATAAATTTCATACAGATCGGAAAATAACTTTTGTTGTTAAAGCATTCACAAGGTACAACAAAGTGAAACAAGGGCCATAACTCACAGCGTAATTAACGGAAATTGCTGAAATTCAATCGGCTTCTTTATTTCACTAATTTAAATGATGCATATCAATTTCAAACAGATCGGATGATAACTGTTGTCATTGAAGTGATTAAGGGCCATAACTCTGGCAGTAATTATCGAAAATTGCTGAAAATGAATAGACTTCTTCGTCTCATGACCTTAAAACACTGTGTATAAATTTAAAGTCAATGGAATATTAACTTTAGCCTCTAGAGCGTCCACAAAATTTTTCAAAGTAATCAAGGGCCATAACTCTGGTAGTAATTATCGGATATAGCTGAAATCAATAGACTTCTTCGTCTTGTGAACTTAAACACTGTGTATAAATTTAAAGTCAATGGGATATTAACTTTAGCCTCTAGAGCGTCCACAAGATTTTTCAAAGTAATCAAGGGCCATCACTCTGACAGTAATTATCGGAAATCGCTGAAATCAATAGGCTTCTTTTTCTCATGAACTTAAACACTGTGTATAAATTTAAAGTCAATTGGATATTAACTTTGACCTCTAGAGCATCCACAAGATTTTTTTAAGTGATCAAGGACCATTACTCTGGAAGTAATTATCAGAAATCGCTGAAAATCAATAGGCTTCTTTGTCTCATGACCTTAATCACTGTATAAATTTAAAGTCAATCGGATATTAACTTTGACCTGTAGAGCGTCCACAAGATTTTTTGAAGCGATCAAGGGCCATAACTCTGACAGTAATTATCGGAAATCGCTGAAAATCAATAGGATTCTTTGTCTTGTGACCTTAAACACTGTGTATAAATTTAAAGTAGCGACGACAATATACGACCACGTATAAAAAGCGATTTTTCTTACAATCAAGGACCATAATTCAGGAAGTTACGATCCGATGTGCACGAATATCGACCAAACCACGATCTTTGGGTTATAAAGATATACAGTGCACTCTGTCACATCCGACATTGTACGGGATCGTTAAAATATGTCGGATTACGCAGAGTGTCAGAATACTCAGTTATCTCAATACCAGAAATATTGTAACTTCGAAAACCGGAAGTATTATTATAATGTAGCTTCGAACATAGAACTTAGAATCACCAGAATATTATTCCCTTTAAAAATGATAAACCTTTCTGTACATTCAAAATTTTATTACGGGATCGTTAAAATATGTCGGATTACGCAGAGTGTCAGAATACTCAGTTATCTCAATACCAAAAATATTGTAACTTCGAAAACCGAAGTATTATTATAATGTAGCTTCGAACATAGAACTTAGAATCACCAGAATGTTATTCCCTTTAAAAATGATAAACCTTTCTGTACATTCAAAAATTTGATTACATTAATTTTTATTTCATTTAACATGTGTAGGCGTTTTAAATAGGTCAAGTCTGTCGTTAATTTATCTTCTTTGCCGTCTTCAGTTGATCGCACTCTTGTCTCTGCTATCGCGTGTTCATTGATAATTGGCATACTCGATTGAATGTTCCGGAATTGAATTCTCTCAATCCCCAAATAAGTGACAATGGGTACTTCGGGCTACAACGCATGTGTCGACTGGATATATAAATATCTTATCCAACCATGCAGCCGTGTTTAATTACGTCACAATTCTACTCACACCACCTCCGTCGTCGAGACTGACAGAACTGTGACAGGACTGAATTCCGCGTCACTCGATTGCAATTCTGTCAATTCGGGACGGTTCAGACTCTGACTCGAGCATCCCAGGTCATCGTCAGACGGTTCAAAGAGATCTGTAGGGTGACCAAACTTATAGGTTATTCAGGTTCAATTGGCATGCGCAACAAATGTTTCCAACAGGTGCTAGGAATATTTTTACGACTGTGAATTCGTGGAAAAATTCGTGGATATTCTTGAGTATTTGTCACAACTGTCGTACAAGAGATTAAAATTATCAAAGTAATCCACAAAGACCCACGGTAGCGAGTTTTAATCTCACAGATAATTGATTGGTGATTGCTTGTTAATCTTTTGTGGCTTCATGGCTTCAAACACTGTGTATAATTTTAAAGTCAATCAGATATTTACTTTAGCCTCTAGAGCTCTAACAAGCAATTGTGGACGCCGGACGGACAGACGGACGGACGGACAGACAGACGGACGGGGGCGACAACAATATACAACCACATTTCAATGTGGGCGTATAAAAACTGTGACCTCAAGAGGGACCACAAGCTAAAAATGCAATTTTTCGTACAATCAAGGGCCATAATTCAGGAAGTTACGATCTGATGTGCGCGAATATCAAAACGAACCAAGATCTTTTGGTTATAAACACTTGGGTTATAAACATGTATTTCAAGTTTCATCAAAATTGGATCAAAATTGTAGCCTCTAGAGGGTCCACAACCTTGATATACCATATAGAAATGAAATGAAATGGGGTTTAACGTCCTACTGTTTTGCTCCGAACTGGGCTAATGAAGACGGGCATACGCCATACAGTGTGCTATGAGAGAAATTTTGCCCGGACAGCGGCACTAGCCAAAAATGCGATTTTTCGTACAATCAAGGGCCATAATTCAAGAAGTTATGATCCGATATGCGTGAATACTGAAAGGAACCAAGATCTTTGGGTAATAAATATGTATTTCAAGTTCCATCAAAATCAGATCAAAATTGTGGCTTCTAGAAGGTCCACAACCTTGATATACATGATGTGCCATATATTTACACTATTTGCGTTCGAGGGGCAGCCATTTTGTCGTCCCTCAATTTTGGTAAATTTTAACGAAATTCAAACTCAGCCATCATTAGGGTGTAACAGTGATATATTCAAACGTTTTTAAATCAGATAAAAATTATTACCTCTAGAGTGACAACAAGCGAAAAACGCGATTTTTCGTACAATCAAGGGCCATAATTCAGGAAGTTACGATCCGATGTGCGTGAATTTTGAAATGATCCAAGATCTTTGGGTTATAAATATGAATTGTCTGGCAGTTTTGACCTGATTTTTACGAAATTCAAATTCAAACTTATTACCTCTAGAGTGACAACAAGCGAAAAACGTGATTTTTCATACAATCAAGGGCCATAATTCAGGAAGTTACCATCCGATGTGCGTGAATTTTGAAATGAACCAAGATCTTTGGGTTATAATATGAATTGTCTGGCAGTTTTGACCTGATTTTCACGAAATTCAAACTCAAGCGTCATTACAGTGTAACTGTGATATATTCAAACGTTTTTTTTAAATCGGATAATAATTGTGATCTCTAGAGGGACAAGCTAAAAACGTGATTCTTCGTACAATCAGGTGCATAATTCAGGAAGTTACGATCAGATATGTGCAAATACCGAAAGGAACCAAGATCTTTGGGTTATAAACATGCATTTCAAGTTTCATCAAAATCAGATGATTGTGGGCCCTCTAGAAGTCACAATGTTGATCCGATTTTGATGAAACTTGAAATATATCTTTATAACCCAAAGATCTTGGTTCGGTCGATATTCGTGCACATCGGATCGTAACTTCCTGAATTATGGTCCTTGATTGTACGAAAAATTGTTTTTTGTTTAGCTTGTTCTCTATCCATCTCTTGCAAAATTTGACAATCCTTTCCAAATTAAATGCTCCTTTCAAAAAATGTAGAGTGTCCGACAGCCACAATCCATGAAGTTACGGTCCGATATATGCCAATATCGAAAGGAAATGAGATCTTTGGGAGATAGACCTATATTTTAAGTTCCGTCAAAATCGAATAAAAATTGTGCCCTGTAGATTGAAACAAATTGTGGACAGACAGACGGACGGGGGATGACAATATACGTCCACATTAAAATGTAGGCGTATAAAAAGTGAATTATATAATATTTTGTTTTACCCAAAACCAGTTTTTACTGCATTTTGAAAATGGAACTCAGTCCGTGAAACACTAAATATTACATGTGGACCAGTGTGCTACAGTTTTACGAATTTAAAGGAGAGGTCAGACAAATCACAATCCAAAATTTAACCCTAAACCACCTGTCAGTTGTCACACAGTCAACAGTGACTCTTACCTTATCTTAACTTACATTTACCAGTTAGGCTAATCAACTATGTTTCCTTAATTACAAGTAATATGTGCTGCTGATAGTTTATGTGTCTTTGATAAGGGTATATGCGGTTTTATGACAGGAGTCTTTTCCCAACATCAAGGGTTTGTCCTGGTCCCACAACAGCAAAGACCTCTGCACTTTGTTTCCCACATCAAACAGCCGTGCCCTTTAATTTAATCAAATAAAGATACTATAGAATTTTCCCAAAATGATTTTATATCTGTGGTCCTACTTACTGAAATGTGTATACATTTGTATCTTAATCCGCGATCAGATTAGGTTCTGTCGCTTGTTGCCTTGTGTTTTATTCTCTATTTCACCTTGGGTCCCCTGCAGGGTGGGACGATTTACCCAATACTACCCAATATCACCAGATACTACCCAATACAAGGCCTTCATGTAAAAGGAGCGCGATCGCTCTCGCTCTTCTGGATGTCAGTCGAGGTGCGCTTTTTATCGCTTGCCTGAATGTCTAAATTGACTCCTGTCAAAGAAAATAATTAGGAACTAGAACTGCGATGCAGTAATGACGGGTTTCACCGGTGCCACGTTACCCTTAAACATATGTCACTTCCGGTACCAATGAAACCATTAAACAGGTTTCCACATCAGCATTGCACACATCAAATAAAATGGACGCAGAATCAACCAAATCCAGCAATATCAATTCATTGTAAACATTTGTTACATGTAAGTGTACAGTACTTCCGGTGATAATGAAAATTTTCAATTAGTTTTATGAAATCAGAAATGGCAAAAGGCATCACATGGTGAAAATTTTATGTAAATCGAATAATAATTGCCACTTTTATAGACCAAAAACCTTGAAAAGTGACTTGCAGAAAATCGTCTAATTCTCTGCAACTGTACAAGTTAGAAACCATTTTCTGGTATCTGTATGATCGCGTGGGTTCAGTCAATTTGTTGATTGGAATCAAATATCATAATTTTAAAAACATTACAAATCAGACTCATTTGAATAAAATATCTGTTTTGAAGGCTAAAAATACAGTTTTTGTCAAAATGACGTTACTTCCGGTGACAGTAAAAGTGTTAAATGACTTGTATGAAATCGTAAATTGCATTAGGTATCACACACTGGAAATTTTATGAAAATCGAAAAATAATTGATACTTTTATGGACCAAAAACCTTGAAAAGTTACCTGTTGAAAATCGTCTATTTCTCCCCAACTGAATAAGTTAGAAACCATTTTGTGATATCTACATTTTAAACAAATAACAAATACGACTCATTTGAATAAATTACTGGTTTTGAAGACTATAAATACAATTTTTGCCCAAATTACATCATTTTCGGTGACATTGAAAATGTTAAATTGGTTTGACCTAGTTAAAATTGACATTACGCATCAAATGGTGTCACTTTTATGAAAATCGAACAATAATTGACACTTTTACAGGCAAACTAGCGTAAAAAGTGACTCATGCAAAATTGCCCATTTCTCGGCAACTGCTCATATTACAAACTAATTTTCACATACATTTTCTTCGTATGGATTATTGCTACTAGTTCATGAAAGTTGCAAAAAAATATATTAAAATATGAAAAGCCTGAATGGGTTGTGAATAGCTCATTTTTTCACCTTTAAATCGAAATGTTCCGAAAACGAAATAAAAATTTAAAAAACTAAGCACGATGATTTCTGCGCCTTAACAGGGCACACCCTTTCAGTCATACTAGATTTGAAAAAAATAATATTTGCTTTCAAAAAGTGGTACCGAACTGTCAAAATTGCAGTTTTTGCTAATTTTACGTCATTTCCTTTGCCATAAGGAAAATTTACCGGTAACAAAAAAAAATGACATTTTGGACCGCGGAGCATATGAACTTTGTTTTATACAAATCGAACAATAAATAATTAATCCAGGATTGAAAAACTAAATTAGCCAATGGGGGCCCAAGAAAAAATACGGTGACAAAAAATGTTGCCATCATGGCTCGAAATGTTTGCCTGTCTACTTGTCGCCGACAGAAGATTTTTTCGTCTGACAGGTAGCAAATAAAACTACTCGTCACTTGCGACAGGTGGACTAAATTTTACTTGATGTTTATTAAACTGACCACAATACTCACGTCCACGTCACGTACATTTAAGAATTCGATTCTAAATGCAAGAATTAAGCACGGAAATACCTCGAAAAGCCGCCATTTGCACTGTTGACATTTCGCTCTGTTGTAGGCTACAGTTACTCACACAGTTTGGAAGTACACAATTTTATAACAATGAATTTCACCCCATCTACGCTTGTTTTCATCTGCTTCACCACACTAGTTTATAGCATTATGGTGTATTATATTTAAATAGATTAAAACGCACCCCCAAGTCACCAGAAATAATTCTACCATAACGACACCACAGTAAATATAATGGTGGTTGGAATGGAAATGCACACGGCTCGTTGCTTGGTGTATTTACTTTTAAACAATTTCCATAAATAAAGCCCATGAATAATTTATAAGACAATTTGACAAAATCAAATAATCAGGTCACAAAAATATTTCATATATTTATAAATATAATTTGTAGCGTAAATATAGTCCGGATATGTGAAAAGGGAATTCCAGGTGGCGTTATCTGTCCTTTGCAAGCGGTACATGTAAATACGGTGCCATGCACAGGTGTGATTTTTGTTTTGATATTCAATTTATTATGGATATTAGTAATGAAGTGTGGTACCATGATAATGTGCAGAATTCACGTGGATACGGATGATAGAATTGTACAAGTAGCTGAGTCAAAGCAGCTTCGCCGACTTTCAAGAACTTTTAGGTATTCTGATATCAAAGAAAAGATAGGTTGCCAGGCAACGAAAGATACCCCCACAGCAGCTAAATCGTCCAAGCGGTCGACAAGGCTTGTCACATATTTATTCCTTTGTAGGTAAATGGGGGCCTTTACAAGACAGTTCCATACAGATCAGATTATAATTTTTGCCGTTTGAGGGTTCACAAGGTTCTACAAATTGAAACAAGGGTCTCCACCCTGGAAATAATCTACAGAAATTGTTGAAATTTGACAGGCTTTTTCGTTTTACAGAGAGAGAGAGAGAGATGGATGGGATTTAACATCCACTCGACACAAACTAGGTCATTTCGTGACTAACACATGGTTCAATTTTATTTCAATAATTCGCTTGCGCGGAGGGGTCTTTTTAGCAGTGGGAGGAATTTTCGTTTCACAAATTTAAATGATGCATATAAATTTCATACATCTCGGATTATAACTTACATCAATCAAGCATTAACAAGGTTGAACAAATTGAAACAAGGGCCATAACTCTAGAAGTAATAAACGGAAATTGCTGAAATTTAAAAGAATTCTTTTCTTTACTAATTTAAATGACGCATGTAAATTTCATAGAGATCGGCAGATAACTTTTGATGTTAGAGCATTCACAAAGTTCAATAAAGTGAAACAAGGGCCATAACTCTAGACTAATAAACAGAAATTGCTGAAATTCAATAAGCTTCTTTGTTTCACTTATTTCAATAATGCATATAAATTTCAGAAAGATCGGATGATAACTTTTGGCATTAGAGCGTTCACAAGGTTCAATAAAGTGAAATAAGGGCCATAACCCTAGCCGTAATAATCATAAATTATTGAAATTAAATAGGCTTCTTCATCTCACCAATATTGTGAACAACATATATCAATTTTAAAACAATCGGATCATAACTTTTGGTGTTAGAGCGTTCACAAGAAATTATGGACGACGGACGGGGGCGACGGCAATATACGTCCACATTTCAATGTCCACATTTGATTTTTTTTTAAAAACAGAGAGTTATATCGAGGGAAATGTGCTTCAAATGCGATACGGATGTCTGGCTGTTCCATTTGCCTCCCTATACCACCCAAAACAAGTCAATAATAATCCAATACTACCAAATACTCATCAAATACTGCCAAACTGAAATGTTTACCCAGTTATCTCCCTTTACAACCGATAAATACAAGTGACCATATACTATATTTTATTCCCAAAATGACCCACCTCTCTCTTACCACTTGATAGTGAAAAGGCGTGGGGTCGTCTGTCAAACAAGGAGGGTTTTCTCTGGTCCCCCGGTTTCGTCTCACTGTTAAACACCCCTTCATGCAAGCGAGTTAATGAAATAATATTGAACTATATGTTAGTCCCCAAAGTTAAGTACCTAGTTAGTGTCGATTGTTTGTATTTATTTTACAATTAACAAAAGAAATTGCATAATGCTTTTATATTAATTTTTTTCATGTCAACTATTAAGTTATTGCATATTTACTTACTGCAGGATGTTTTATTTTAAAATTAACGAAACTGCATGTTTCTCTCAAATGTGTAATGCTCCACGGGACACTTCTCAGTTCATCAAAACTAACTGTTAGTGTTACATCTCTGTCGGTTTCTTTGATAACATAAATAAACCTGAACTTGATTACCCAATCAACAATCTTAACCCCGTTGATTAATCGTTAAGTCAGGTGGAATGTATATATGGGTGTTTTTCACAAAATGGAGTCAAAACAGTCAACACAATATTTTGTCACATTTAATGATCTGATGGTAATAAATCTTACACAGAATATGTGAAATATAGTTAGGTTTGGAGGGCACACACTATTTTCATTCTACAACCAATATATGATTTACTTCTGTTGAAAAAACATCCTAAAATGTCCCTACCGACATGACAAAATTTTTATATAGAGAGAGAAAAAACATCTTTTCAATATTAAATATGACATTCAAATCAACAAATATTTAAATGGTTTAAAACATAGAGCACTGAGCTTTAATATTAAACATACAATATGTCAAGTTTAACCAAAGGTAAATTTTTATGTGGCATCAAACTTTGAACTTAAAATTTGAAATTCAGTGTCTTTACCGTATACCTATTTTTTTTAAGGGAGATAATTCACTAGGTCTTTCCATATAGAGGGTGCTTTTTTAACTTCAAAGTACTAGTATGTTTTGAGTGTCCTTCTGGCATAAAGCCTTAGCCAGAAGATGTGATGAAATGACAGAACATGAATTTTGAAGTTCTGAAAGCTAAATGTCGCACTTTTGGAGAGTCTTTACCGACATTACAATAACTGTCAAAGTTTGTCATTAATAAGCATAAATTATTGAGAATATACAGCAAATACATCACTAAACCCAGGGCTTAGACCATACAAATTTGTACTTATAATTATGACATCCAAGCACTAAACTATGTCTTTACCGCCATAACATTCTGTCTTTACCGTCTACAGGTTGGCATTTCGGTAAAGACTTATCTTTGAAGAATGACAGATTTAAGTGAAATTTAGATTTATTGTTGATGTTATTTGTGGTTATATGACACATATAATAACTAAAAGGTCTTACTGCTTGAATTAGTTACCAATATTAATCATGTAATCGCAACATGTAAGGCTAATAGTCGATGTCTGGTAGCATTAATACAGCCCATGCTATTGTCTTAAATAAAAGAAGTTGGTGACAATGTGTATCGGGACTTTCAGTAGTGAGACCAGGCATGGTACTTCTGCTATGGTCTCGTTTAGATCCAGTATTAAAAATTATGAAATGTCAAAATGTTTACGAAACTAATCTGAATATAAAATATAATCTGCTTTAATATAAAAAAATATATCAATAAATGAAAAGTAATAGTAGAAATAGAACAAAATTAAACTACAGTATTTAAGGAATAAATCTTATAAGTTAGCATTTTTACATGTGTAAATACATGTAGTCAGTTTTCCATATGTAAGAATATGCATTGCTAGGTTAAAAATTAAAAACATTGAAAGAGAAACTATGTGAAATATTCACAATTTATTTTTTAAGTGGAATCTTTGCTTTTTAAATGTTTAATCTGTCAGTTATTTGAATTTTCAGTCGACTACTTTCAATTTTAATTGTTTTATATTTATTGTCAAATGAATTTTAATATTTAGACTGACATTATATGGACATTTCAATTATTGATGAATTTTAGTAATTTGATTGTTTTTCTTGACATCAACAATATTTTTATTTCATGGTATGAGGATTACTTGCAGATGATTTCGGATCGTTTGTTTAATGATTGTTCATAACCATAGCACCTTACGTAGCCTTGGCAAAGAATGCGCAAACAATTCTTGGGAGTAACTTTTTAAGTGGAGAGCATACAAGCTTACATGTAGATATATATACATGTATTATGAAAAATGTGCAATGAATAATGTGCTGGCTCACCCAGGGTCGGAGTAGGCTTGCATAGGGCCCATCGCTTAAGATGTCACTAGGGCCCTTGGCCCTTACATTAACAACTCTCCGTCACACTTACACAAAATGCAATTTGTATGTCAGTCTGTCCCCCTGGTTGCCTTACCATAGCTGTGAAACGTTTATGTCGCACTTGTTAAACTCTGCTGTAACATACATGTATGACACTGATTTATGTTTCAAAATTTAATTTAAAACTAATTGGGGGCACTTACCAGGAAATTAAATGAAACGAGGATTAACGTCTTACTTTTCTGCACCAACCGGGCTAATGAAGATGGACATACACATGTACTCCATGTAGTGGGCTATGAGGACTATTTTGCCTGGACTGCGGTGAAACAACATACTCTTATTACGAATTCTGTCAGGGTTCTTTTACATGCACGCCAACATGTACACAGAGTCTCAGTATTTCGTCCTATCCAAAAGACTAAACTCTATTCCTTACCAGAGAACCGCAGTGACCGCCATAGACTCTTAAAACCTTTAGACAAATTTTTAGCCAAATTTAAATTTTATTAGCCAATTCAGAAAGTTTTAGCCAAATATTTTATATCATTCTTATTCATAAGTTTGTTAATTAAAAATGAAAATAAATGTTTAATATGTACTTATTTAGTACACAAGAATATTATTTTATCGCCTTGACTGTCCAAAAGTTCACATTATGGAGAGAATGAATGCAAATAACAAAACAATGTTTATAGGATAAATTACTTCACAGCCACATGATTTAATTCATCCTCAAAACAGAAAAGACACCACGATTCTTTTTAAGACACCACTGATCAAATGCTCTGACAAATTCAAAATTTATCCTTTCCGGTCCATCCATTTTTATAAGCATGAGGTCATTAAGGGTTAGATCGGTCTCAGTTAAGGTATAATATTTGTCCACATGTTAGTGAAGCCAACGAAGGACTTGCATCAGAGATGACACTCTCACTCTCGGAAGTAGATTCTGGACTAACAGCAGTCGTAGCAAGGAAAAGGGAATCTATATCCTTCTTATTTTGGGTTTACTAGTATTAGTTGTCATTATTGTGCATTTTATTTATTTGCTGCGTGAGAAAAGAAAACTTGTAGTGAAGCGAATGTAAGCAACACAGTGCCACAAAAAAGGGACGTAACTGTGTTTGATAGTTTTAATGTGTAACATTGACTGATTTGCGATTTGTAAGATTGAGTAATTAATGTACTAAAAATAGACACTCCATCGAGTCGATCGAAAGAAGCGTTGAACGAGACGATTTCAAGTTTAATATTAGCAGATTCACGAAATAACACTCTCTAAAATTCATTTGCCAAAATTTTCACCAGTATCATCACTTTATTCGCCAATAAAAAGAATTGTTGCCATTGCTGAATGTTTAGGGCGGTCACTGGACCCTGTCCTGCACCAATAACAAGAGACAATCATGCTAAAAGATCTGAAGGCACTTTCTCAGCCAACACTGGAAATGAATCACTGAGTCACAGTGGCTTCCCACAGACCATGAGGTCCGACGTTCGATCCAGGTGTTGACCCCCACCCCCCCATATATGCATGTAAAACAAGAACCTCTGGCAGTTGAAATTTGATGAAGAGTAGGTGCGCAATGCATGCCCGTCTTCATTAGCCGGGTTGGTTCAGAAGAGTAAAACATTAAACCCTATTTTATTTCATTATGAGAAATCTTTGTGAATCTGCCATTTGTAATTTATTCCATGTAGTCACTGTGTTCTCGATTGTCTTTACCGTAATGTGGATTACGGTAAAGACTAATTAGGATTTATGTAAAATGGATTTATTCATTAACATTTTGGCTTCTTGCATTCAAAATTGAGATACAAAATCTACATTGCACAGAGCTTCATTTAAGACCAAGGAAACTAAAATCATTTCAATTTTTTTTTAGCATTTCGGCCCTTGTGGCTGTAAATAATCAGATTTATCATGTTCTGATTTTTGTTCTTGTTTCAATTCAGACAAATCCTTCAATTCCATCTCATTTGAGATTGGAACAGAGGATACGGATGATGAAAACAAAGAAGATGATGAAGATGGAACAATATGATACATTAATATTGCTTTGGTTATATGCTTAACATATGGTATCTTTTTGTTACTTATAGTTTTAGCTAAAATTGAAATTTCTGGAATGATTTATCATAAATCTAGCTGTGTGAACTTTGGTTTTTTTTTTCTATTTTCCGCCTTCATGATGGGTCTTATGTTAAAAAGGTGTCCGAATTCGCATTAAGCGACCCCCAAAACATATAAAACGATATGTAGGACAAAATATGAAATTTTTGTACTTCCGCCGCCATTTTGAATATCTTTGTCGGATTAGGTCGTATGTTAAAAATATGCCCGAATTCGAGTTCAGCGATCCCGAAAACCTATAAAACGATATATTACACGACCTAGAATGGTGAAAAATTATTTTTTGTATTTTTCCCACCATTTTGGCCGCCATCTTGAATATTTAACTTTCCCCAAGGGTGACATGACCACACCCACTTGGGAAAAATCAAGGGGACTCTAACCAACAATAATCCACTGAGAAACTATATATCAAACAAAAGTGAGTCCGGACTAAAAATACATTCCTGCTTAAAAACTTTGTGATTTGATGATATATTTGGACTAAAAACATATTCAAAGTAACTAATCTATCAAAAATTTGCTTCAATTCCCTCTCAAAACTTTGTATTAGCCGGGGATACCTATAGCTATAAGTAAGCTGTTGTTAGACGCAATGTCTGTCAACTTAGCTTCATTATGGTAGGGCTTCATTATGGTAGGGTTCATTTTTCAGAATGTATTTAACATTACTTACTGTACATTTCCCATACATATTGAGGCCTAAGTAAATTCTTAATTATTTCTGTCAACTTCTTTTTCCGTCATTTAATTGCAGAATCTTTTGTACGTTGACACCCCTCAATGTTCCCAAAACCGCCTAACCATTTGATCAAGAAATAACAACCGCTCCCTCATTTAAGATGGCACACAATAGCTGGCAGATAACAGTCGGGTTGCCAGTTAGTGATACCCTGACAATTTTGCCCAGGGGCGTTTTTTGGGTAATCTAGTATTTTTCTAGTAAGATTGGATGTCTATACTTTCTATATATACCAAATTTGACATACTTTTATTGGAAATAACCACCGGATAAATACTTTTCTGGGAAAGTATCTTTAAGGGCTTCAGAAATTAAAAAAAATGTTTTAAATTCACCTCCCAGCTAGTATTTAGGGTCTGTTCAATCGTCAATGGTTGTTATACTAAATTTATTGAATTCACAATTTTTACTATTTTTCTTTCCTTTTATAAAGAAACAAGCCAACAGTGAGGCTGATGTCCCCTGCCGAAATCCCAAAATAAATAGATGACATATTAATTAATCGCACATTTATTTTTTTCAAAAGTATCTAGCAATTAAACTGATTATCAACTATACACTAAGTTTCATCACTCTCTATCAGATAGAATCAAATTTATCTTGTCCCAAAGCATCGACCAATGAACTTTCTTAGCTCTGCTTAGCTTTAACTCGAAATATTAATCATTGAACACAGTCAAGACATTCACCTAATGAACATCTACATCAAGTTTAAAATTCTACCTTAGTTAAAAGCATAGTTGTTATATTCCAAAGTCTTGACCAATCAAATTGCTTATTGCTCCTTAGCCTAAGCTGAAAATTCTCATCATCGAACTTAGTCAAGGTAATGATATGATGAATCTATACTAGGAGTTTCATCACTCTCACTTAATTATAACCAAAGTTATCGTGCCCCAAAGCATCAACAAAATCAGATTTCTTACCCTAAGCAGACAATGTTTATCACCGAACTCCATCTAACCTAATGAATGCCTACACCAAGTTTGAACATTCTACCTCAATTAGAAGGAGAGTTATTGTGTTCCAAAGTATCGACCAATCAAATTGCTTATCGCTCTGCTTACCCTGAGCAGAAAATGCTCACTATCGAACTTAGTCAAGGTACTGATGTGATAAAATTTTACACCAAGTATTCTCACTCTCACTTAATTAGAACCAATGTTATCGTGCCCCAAAGCATCAACCAATCAAATTGCTTATGTCTGCTTACCCTAAGCAGAAATTTTCATCTTCAAACTCCATCAAGGCATTCAACTAATAAAGACCTACATCAAGTGTGAACATTCTAGCTCAATTAGAAGAAGAGTTATTATGTTCCAAAGTCTCAGCCAATCAAATTGCTTATCGCTCTGCTTACCCTGAGCAGCAAATGCTCATTATCGAACTTAGTCAAAGTATTGATGTAATGAAACTCTACACCAAGTTTCATCACTCTCACTTAATTAATTAATTAATTAGAACTAAAGTTATTGTGTCCCAAAGCATCAACCAATGAAATTGCTTATCTCTGCTTACCCTAAGCAGAAATGCTCATCTTCGAACTTCATCAAGGCATTGAGCTAATAATTGACCCACACCAAGTTTAAACATTCTAGCTAAATTAGAATGAGAGTTATTGTGTCCCAAAAAATGTGACGGACAGACGGACAGACAGACAGACAGACAAACCCATTTTAATAGTCCCAGGTGCTTTCTTCGAAAGGCAGGGGACAAAAAAAAAATACCCAATCAAAAACTTGAATCCATAAATAAGAGAAAATGTATTCTTAAATCTTAAAGATGGGTTCCCAGAAAAGTATTTATCGGGTGGTTATTTCCAATAAAAGTATGGTAATTTTGGTACATATGGAAATTAGAGATATCCAATCTTACTAGAAAAATACTGGATTCCCCGAAAAACACTCATAGAGTGTAAACAGGACAAAAATGTAAGGGTTCCCCTAATCAACCGCCCGACGATTAGGAATTTCTGCACGCGTGATGTCAAAGGTCACACGCGAACATTGAGCGCTTGATGTACAAGTTGATAAACTTTATGAAGAGTTAGACGTACAACACTTTCTGAGATAAAAATGACGGAAAAAGATGCGGGTAGTGGATAATCCGAGAATCTAATTAGGATTCAATATTTGTAATAAATAGTAAGCGATTAAAGACAACATCGTCTTATGTATGCACTGAATTCTCCTCTGACTTCCAAGAGAGGTAATTCACGTGACGTAAACATGACCTGGTTTGATCGAATTTTTATAGCAGGACATTCCTTTGCAATTACAATGTTTGAGAAGGATTTGAAGCAAAGTTATGACAAATTAATTAGTTTGAATATGTTTTCAGTCCATATATACCATTTAAATGACTTGATCACTTTAATTTGAGCAAAACATTAAAATTAAATTTCATGTATTCAGGTACAGATAAGCCGATGGTTTCAGTTTCATTCCAAAAAATTCATAAAATTAGAAAAGAAACTGAATATTTAATTGTAAAGATGTTGACCTATTATTAATCGAAATAACAAAACAATTCAACACCACCTTTTTACCTAAATTAAATACATGTAGGTTTAGCTCTTTTAAAATAAAAAAGAATAAATGAATTATATAATATATTAAATTTACCTCCTGCTCCCATCTTCATTAATAAAACCAAGGCAGAGAATTAAGGTAATCCAAATCAGATTATTTATTATCCAAAGGTGGGATTAAATAAAATGTCTAATCTCTTCTCTATTCCAGCAATATTCTTTCTTGTTAATGATATCTTTCACTCCGAAAAAAATGCTTATGGCTGGCCAACAATTACTTATTTAAAAATATGTCAGGGCATAGATACTCATGAGGGATAGATCATCCATTCACATCATATAATGTGTCCCACATACCACAAATAACTGCGATTAACAACACATAAATAAAATCCAACCATACTTAAGTTTGAGTATGCAAATTAAAATTGTGAAGAAATGTAGACTGCCATAAATGTGATAAGATAGATAATTTTTCATTCACCATGTAAAATATCTAACATACCTGTACATGTATGTGACTCATTAATTCAATTATGTTGGGTTAAGAGCTGCAAAGCATCTCACATAAAGCTTATAGCACACTTACATTAATACTCTGTTGCACTATCCTAACTCAGCTGTATCTCGAATCCCTGTAATGAGATATTTTGAATACTCCCTAACAGATCCCTGTTTTACATATTCTAAATACTTCAGCTGCAGGTACAAACCTACCTCTATGGGAGAGAGTTCAACATGAAACATCTGACCTCAGATTGTGGAGAGATATTTCAAGTAACCCAGCTAAGCTAATAAACACAATTATTTGCTGGAAGGCATTTCACGGCTAATTATGTATAGTGTGTATAACTTTAAGGAAAGAAAACAAAGTCGACATTTATTACACACCATGGCTCAGATTCAACATTCAGGTACATGTATATATATCTATTGTTCTATTTTTTGTGTTGAGCTGACATACTTCTCTTTCTCATTAAATCTCCATTCTTTGATTTGATTGACAGAAGCAAATCCATATCAAACATGCTATTATCATTTTGATCAATTAAAATGAACGCTTATAGTGATACCTGGGAAGACCAAAATGAAATTAAATGGGATTTAATGTCCTACTGTTCTGCTCCGACAGGGCTAATGAAGACGGCATATGCCATACGGTGTGCTATGAGTGAAATTTTGCCCGCACAGCGACACTACAGCCTACTCTTATATCGAATTCCAACTGCCTAGGGATCTTTTACGTGCACCTTAATGTGTACACGGGACCTCGGTTTTTCGTCCCATCTGAACGACTATATGTTGCCCCTAGTCAGGCCCTCTGTCCTGCACCATTGATGAGGGGAAACCAAACTGGAAAATCCTGATGAACTTTCTCGGCAAATGCAGGGATCGAACATGGAACCTCCAGGTTAGCGAGTCAACGTCTTACTCACAAGGGGGGGTTGGATGGCTTAGTGGTTAGCACGTGCGCGCTGTATCATTAAGTCTGTCATTGAGTCAACTGGCGTGGTTTCGAATCCCCGGTTGTACGTGACAAGGAGTAGGGTCGCCTGTCCAACCTCGTGGGTTTTCTCCGGGTCCTCCGGTTTCCTCCCACTGCTAAAGACCCCTACGCGCAAGCAAATTATAGAAATAAAATTAAACCATATGTTAGTCCCGAAATGACCTAGTTTGTGTCGAGTGGACGTTAAACCCCATTTCTCTCTCTCTCTCTCTTACTCACAGAGCCACCATGACTCCTCTGCGAAGACCAGGTAAAACAAATCTAAAATATTAGCTATATGTATATAAAGAAATTGCCTAATATGTGGCCACAGTTAGTGATGTGCGGTTTTTCGATTTAACCGAATAACCGCGGTTTTTACATATAAACCGAAAACCGAACCGATAAAACAAAAAATAACCGTGCGTTTCGGTTATTTTTTCCAAATTCCTCAATTTTAAATTACCTGTTTTTCGTTTCGGAAATGTTTGAAAAATTCCAAAATTTTAATGTAGCCACCACTTCCGTTTTTATTTTCAATCAACCAGGCCCCCTATGTATAGAGTGTTTAATAATTTAATAAGTCTGGACGGCCTAGACTATTTTTTTTCTCAATTCGGTTCAGTTTATAATCCAAAATTTTATGCAAGCCTTAGCCGGTTGTCAATAGTTACGCACGATGGCTTCCTCAAGAAGTAAAATGTCTTCGACTTCGAGTCCATGGCTCTCTCACTACGAAAGATTGGATGACAGTACAAAATGTTAAGTCACAGACGATGCCGACTGAAACCAAACCATGCAGAAATGCTTGTTTTTCTGAACCATAATTTAAGACACTGAGTCACTGACATTTGGATAAGTTCTTCGGATCTTTTATACGCTTACAGTAACTTTATTGTTTCTGGACATTGGTATTATGTCGTTATGTTAATTTATTATTGTTATGTTAATTTATTATTATGGTGTTGTGTAACTTGTTTGACAAAGTTTGTCAGATTTTTTTTTTTTACAGTAACTTTGTTTTTACTAGTCATAATTAAAGTCATATAACAGTAAAAAAACCTTGTTGTTTACAATTTACATCAATATGTTTTATATTTTTTCTAGCTTCCAAGTATTCATATAAGATAACCATAAATCAGTACATTCATAATACAGTATTTAAATGAATAAAAAAAACGAAAACCGAAACCGAGGTTTTTTGCCCCAGAAAAACCGAAAACCGAAACCGAAAGAAAATTTAAAAACCGCACAACACTAGCCACAGTGCTGATTTTTGGATCAATACATACTAGTAGTAATTTAGATAGCATTATTCGTTCATTCGTGGGGCTTGACATTTGCTTCCATCGTGGAGGATATGACAAACAAGGGACTATTTAAAGAGCACTATGACCTCATATTAGGAAATATACATACAAAATTTGTAGTCTCTCATCTTCAAATGAGGGACTTTTACAATACTGTACAAGAGCATTGCTAACGCTGCAATATACGTCCACATTCCTGCTATGAATGATATGGTACTTTTTAAAATGAAGAAAATGAAATATGAAATGGCTGTAATATGACAAGAGGCAAAGAAGGCTTGACGATGGGTTTGTTTTGCCAAATTTACAGACAAAATATTAACAAAAAGATAGGTTGCCAGGCAACGAAACATACGCCCACAGCAGCTAAATCGTCCGGGCAGTCAACAAGAGTTGTCGCATATTTTTACTTTTTTGGGTAATAAATCATTTATAATACACTAAAATCTGATTAAGAGCAACAACTCAGAAAACCATTAAAATTTGTTTGGTTTTTATAAAGTTCTGGCCCATGCTAACGTTTTGGTTACAAAACTTTTAATACTGTATCATGAATTTAGCTGTTCCAAGTCATAAAAATTCATTGAAAATCAATATACTTGTTCGTCTCAAGGTCATAAACTCTGTGTATCAATCTAAAGTCAATAGGATATTAACTTTGGCCTCTAGAGAGTCCACAAGATTTTTTTGAAGTGATCAAGAGCCATAACTCTGGCAGTAATTATCAGAAATCGCTGAAAATCAATAGGCTTCCTCGTCTCATGACCTTAAACACTGTGTATAAATTTAAAGTCAATCGGATATTAACTTTCGCCTCTAGAGCGTCCACAAGATTTTTTGAAGTGATCAAGGGCCATAACTCTGGCAGTAATTATCGGAAATCGCTGAAAATCAATAGGCTTCTTTGTCTCATGACCTTAATCACTGTGTATAAATTTAAAGTCAATCGGATATTAACTTTGGCCTCTAGAGCATCACAAGATTTTTCAAAGTCATCAAGGGCCATAACTTTGGCAGTAATTATCAGAAATCACTGAAAATCAATATGATTTTTTGTCTCATGACCTCAAACACTGTGTATCAATTTAAAGTCAATCGGATATTAACTTTAACCTCTAGAGCGTCCACAAGGGCCATAACAATGGCAGTAATTATCGGAAATCGCTGAAAATCAAAAGGCTTCTTCGTCTCATGACCTTAGACGAGCGTCCACAAGATTTTTCAAAGTGATCAAGGGAAATAATGCTGGCAGTAATTATCAGACATCGCTGAAAATCAATAGGCTTCTTCGTCTCATGACCTTAAACACTGTGTATAAATTTAAAGTAAATCGGATATTAACTTTGGCCTCGAGAGCGTCCACAAGATTTTTTGAAGTGATCAAGGGCCATAACTCTGGCAGTAATTATTGAAAATTGCTGAAAATCAATAGGCTTCTTCGTCTCATGACCTTAAACACTGTGTATAAATTTAAAGTCAATCGGATATTAACTTTAGCCTATAGAGCGTCCACAAGCAATTGTGGAGTGGACGCCGGACCGGCGGACGGGGGCGACAACAATATACAACCACATTTCAATGTGGGCGTATAAAAACTAGATAATGTAAAGGGAAATTGCTGAAATTTTAGCAATTGAATTTTTGGCCTACCCTTGATCATCAATACTAAAAAACATGGTCTCGCTAATCGATTTCATGATTAAATCATAGATGGAAGTCGAGCAGCAAATCAAAACCTAATCCATTAAACATTACAGGCTAGCGATGACATCGAGAGTTGATTATGGTCTGGGTAAGTTAATTGATGTCTAATTCATAATTTAGACAAGCCAACAGTGAGGCTGATGTCCCCCGCCGAAATAGGAAAATAATTAGAGAGTTATTGTGTTCCAAAGTCTCAGCAAATCAAATTGCTTATCGCTCTGCTTAATCTGAGCAGAAAATGCTCATTATCGATCTTAGTCAAGGTATTACTGTAATGAAACTATACACCAAGTTTCATCACTCTCACTTAATTAGAACTAAAGTTATAGTGTCCCAAAGCATCAACCAATCAAATTGTTTATCTCTGCTTACCCTAAGCGGAACGGACAGACAAACAGACAGACGGACGAACCCATTTTAATAGTTCCCTGCTTTCTTCGAAAGGCGGGGGACAATAAGCATGAACATTTACTCAATTCGAAGATCAACCAATCAAATTGTTTATCTCTGCTTACCATAAGCGGAACGGACAGACAGACAAACAGACAGACGGACGAACCCATTTTAATAGTTCCCTGCTTTCTTCGAAAGGCGGGGGACAATCAAAGTAGGAGAGTTATTGTTTTCCAAAGTCTCGACCAATCAAATTGCGTATCGCTCTGCTTACCCTGAGCAGAAAATGCTCATTATCAAACTTAGTCAAGGTATTACTGTAATGAAACTATACACCAAGTTTCATCAATCTCACTTAATTAGAACTAAAGTTATCGTGTCCCAAAGCATCAACCAATCAAATTGCTTATCTCTGCTTACCCTAAGCTGAAAATGCTCATCTTCGAACTCCATCAAGGCATTGACCTAATCAACACATACACCAAGTTTGAACATTCTAGCTCAATTAGGAAGAGAGTTATCGTGCCCCAAAGTATCAACCAATCAAATTGCTTATCTCTGCTTACCCTAAGCGGAAAATGCTCATCTTCGAACTCCATCAAGGCATTGACCTAATAAACACATACACCAAGTTTGAACATTCTAGCTCAATTAAAAGTTATCGTGTCCCAAAGCATCAACCAATCAAATTGCTTATCTCTGCTTACCCTAAGCGGAAAATGCTCATCTTCGAACTCCATCAAGGCATTGACCTAATCAACACATACACCAAGTTTGAACATTCTAGCCCAATTAGGAAGAGAGTTATCGTGTCCCAAAGCATCAACCAATCAAATTGCTTATCTCTGCTTACCCTAAGCGGAAAATGCTCATCTTCGAACTCCATCAAGGCACTGACCTAATAAACACATACACCAAGTTTGAACATTCTAGCTCAATTAGGAAGAGAGTTATTGTGTCCCAAAAAGTGTGACGGACAGACAGACGGACAGACAGAAGGACAGACAGACGGACAGACAGACAGACAGACAGACAGACGGACGAACCCATTTTAATAGTCCCCTGCTTTCTTCGAAAGGCGGGGGACAATAACATTTCAGGACTAAAGACAGACCTGCAATAGGCAGATCTAGCTCTTGCATAATTCTGTTCACTATTTATAAAAATTTGTCAACATTCCACATCTGCTGCGGATGCTATAAATGGGATATGGTCAAAATATTGAGCCTTTTTCTAAAAAGCAGTACTATATAAAACCATAACCCATTCCTTTATCTGTAATTGGTAAGCCACCAGAAAAAAAATTATACAGTATACAGTTTTCCCTAAATTTGCTTTCTATCAATTTAACTTGATTTAAAATATTTAAAAACAAAATGAAAGGAATTTGTATTTTAATAGTTGCATGGGTTAACCAAGATCCAGCCTGTATAACCTCTCTGGAATGTTATTATAATTAATAGTAAATGAAATGTATGCAGACATTTTTTTTTGTTTTGGGACTAACATCTGGCTTCATTGTGCTGGCCCAACCAGAGAAAATTTTTTCTCATAATGGAGTGGAATGTTTGAATGGGTGTTGTTTACTAGATGGCGGTTGAGTGGTCACTTAATTGTTAGACATTTAAACAGACACCATGGCATTCCAGTTGTCAGTACGTTTACACCAGCTGTCTGCTCACCATAGGCATAGTGGTCACATGACTTTAATACAAAGACCTAGCCTCAAGTCACCTACCTAACATACCTAATAATTCAATATAAGACTAAGAGGTCATGTTCTAAATTCAGTAACTATTCAGAATGAATATTTCAATTTTAACATTTCAAGTCACAGTGTATAACTTATTTTTTTGGTGCACCATACTGTAAGTTTGACAGAATTATCAACATTTTATAGAACCAAAAATTGAATCTTTTTAACTGAACAAGATTTGATTCGTCTTGAACACTAAAAAACATTTATGTTTTAACAAAAACTAGTATTTGAGTTCATTTTTAAGGAGTAAAATCACTTTGAAATGGATGGAAATAAAGTATTGAATAGAGCTGATCTGATGTGTTATTTATTTCAATTAGTTATGGGTCAAATATCATACTGTAAATATTTGATTCAAAAGAGTTTACAAATTAACACAGATTTTTATCTCACAAAGCAACATTGTAAATTCAAATGATTGACCCCATTCAAAGAGATAAGACTACTTGAGTACTTTATTGAAACCACACCAATCAAACCATATGGATAGCAAGTAACCTGCAGAAAAATTAACAACAACCTGCAAATAAATTTTACCGGGATTTGTGTGCAGTTAAAGCAGCAAGTTACTTTGTTAGGATGTCATTTTCGACCATACTCCCTCCACCTGTCATGAACCATACATATGTATAATATATCATTAAAGGTCCATGCCAGAATTTACTCCAAAGCACTTTTGATAAAAAGACGCCCCCACCCCACAAACCCATCCTTCAATTTACATTGGCACTAAAACAAAACAGAAACTACCCTGAATGAAACCTGCTCTTATATTAAAGACACATTTAATGGGAGATTTTAATAGAGAGTTGGTCATTCTTGCTATAACAGTTCAAAAATAGATGATGAAAGAAGAATATATTGAAAATTTCAGTCAAATTATTTTATTCTGAACAAAGTTATCACCATAGTAAATTTTTGACTAGAAATAGCAGTCAACTCTCTCTTCACCGTCTCCGAGAATGGCCGATCGTTTGATTGACAGGCGTTAACTTCACCTACATAATCTCGATTATCAAGTAACGTTTTCAATGGCTGTGGTACAGTTAGCCTGTTCGGTTTGAGACGGGGTTGCAATTCAACTACGAATTAAAAATAAGACTTTTAACATATAGATAAAGAAGCAAAAGTTTGAAAAAAAAAGGACCAAATCAATGAGGCATAATTATAGCTGACTTTTTGTTAGCCTGTGTGTACTCTTGTACTGTAACTGGTAGGCCTACGTAACTCCTGAAGCAGACAAATAGGAAACAATGATCCAATGGGGCTGCAATTCAACTGGGGTGATGTTAGCTACGATGTTTATCAATTTCCATAATTTTTCTGTAAATGCAAGTGACAAAAGAGCCTATAATACCGACATCCAAACTCTCATTTTAACCACAACTAAACATAATATCAAGGCCATATATAACAATCTTTCAATCAAATTGACTGACATGCGGCCTCGCTCAACAGCGGCCTGGCTTCGTACACTCTATCATTTAGCCTCGATCTAAAATTTCCGGGAGTATGACGTCAACGTAACGGTTAATCTACGCTTACGATGCCATTTAAAAATTTAATCAATCATTGAAATCCTGTTTAAATCCAAGCCATCCGTGGGTCTACAGAGTTGATTTGGTGCTTGTTGTGTAAATCAAGATCTAATTTATAATTTCTATGACATCTGAAGCCTAAATAAATACTTGCAATAATCAGATTTAGCTCTTGCATAATGTATGTTTAAGTATTCAAGAAATATGTAAATATTTGTGTATACAGTTAACTAAGAATATTATTTATAAAAGTTAATAACTTTTTTTATGTAAATAGAGCAGCCTACATTAATAGTGTACATGTATTTGTCAACAATATCAAAAATAGAGGATCCCCAGCAACAAACTTCACAACACTGTGTAGATGGTTTAAAAAATTATAATCTAGGTCTGGAACATGTTTCAGGCTGTCCGCCCTTCATCAGCCAGAGTTGAGTACATAAATGATATAACAAAATAATCCAGGCTATATATACAAGTATTTGGCGCATGCGCCTTAGTCTCAATTTCTATAAAAAGTAATCCCTAGACCGGGATTAGAAAAAATGGTTTTTCAAATGGTCTGAATTGGAAAACCCCTATATTGGGATTTTTAAAAAATAAGAAGTAAAAAATAAATATTTTAGGCGAAAGACCGAAGGAATTTATCGTTCAAGTTCGTTGCAACAACCTCTGTGGGAGATTTTAATTTTTTAAATTACACGTCTCTTTGTACTAATTTAAAAAAACAGATCTCCACACATTCAGCATGTGCCAGTATTTAATAATTATTTTTTAAAAATGAAATTCTTTTTAACCTAATCACCTAAAAAAATAAACATTACACGCGTAGGAATACGCACTATGATCAATGCCGAGTGCCATTTTGGCCAATCAAAATAAAGAAAACTTCTATCCCCGATCCTTCAATCATGGCTTACATAGTCAACAAGGACACATTTTTCTGGCATTCTGACCAGAAAAATGAAGTGCCTTATTCATCAGAATGCAACACAGCCCTGCAAGTTACTGGTTTTTAATGACAACACCCACAACAGTGGCAGACTTTGGATGGAGAAGAAAAAATTAAAAAACATTGCAATCACGTACGGTATCGAGATGTGTTCGAACTCGAACTTCAAAGGTATGTTTGTATGTTATTATTAGTTATTGTAGGGATCTAATGGGCCGGCTAATTGGGCTTCGTAGTTTTAGGCGATATATTCTAGTATAGATATCATGCAAGAATTATAGCTTAGAAATTAATATTCACCCAGGAAGTCTGAGCTAAGTTACTATATTACTGGTAATATATTGTTAATTGAGCAAAGATAATTTAATCTATCACACAATTGTATTAATTGTAGATGTTTGTGTAAAGTTGCTGCTCTTTCCTGTACAGATCTATGTGGATGTAAAGACTGTCAAAATTCCACACCTACACCCACAGAGATGGCTATGGATGATAATGATGATGATCATGATGATAAAGAAGAATGTTGAATGTAAAAACTATATATAAAAAAAATAAATATATATATTTTCATTATTACATCAACAAATATCTGTTATAAAAGTATTATTATTTTTTCCTTTTCTTTAAAATGATTTTCTATCCCCAATTCTTTGTACACCTTTAACCTGGCATTACTAAAATTAAAGCAATACATGGGAGCATGGATTTTATCCTCAGTTGAATGCTACATTCTCACATAGTTTATAACTCTTACATCAGGGATTTTTTTTTGTGTCTGTCCCTTATAATCGGCTGAAGTTTAGTGATTTTTTTTTCTCTTGATTTCTGATATTTTTAACATCAAGTTATTCCATCAGATTATAATTTTGTTTTATTTCATAGTAAAACTAATGTTTTAAATCTGTATCATTAGTCGAGTTTAAATTTTGAACAGTTTTACAATTCAAGTAATCTTTGTTAATATTGAACCTATCATTGAACTCGCTATAACATATATTAACCATAACAAATTCATTATGCATATTTTGTACACTTTAGTCCATGAATGATTTAGTATAATTATAATCAAAATCAACATGTTTTATTAAATTTTAAAATGACTTTGTATGTATGTTTTTACATACCTATTGTATGCTGATTCAAGCCTATAAATTCATATCTTATCAACAGAGCTTGTACATACTGTTTTTTCCATATTCATTTTCATTAAAATCAGAACTTTTGTCAATTAAAGTCATTACAGTAATATTTAATGTTTAATTTTTGAACTACATGTATTAAAAATCTTAACTATTTCTTTATATATCAGACATGTGCAGCATACATATTTATTTTAGTCTATTATGGTACATTTTTTCTCAGTTGTTTGATGTTAATTATCAATGAATTAGTGTATGTGTAGTGTGTACATGTGTGTGGAGTGTATGTAATATATATATGTGTATATTTATGTATTTGATTTATTATTGTAATTTCATTATGTTGTGATTGTAATATTTATATCTGTTTGTATTTTTTTTTGGGGGGAGGGGGGGAGAGTGGGGTTGCCTGCTCTATAATCCAATTATCTTTAATAAATACAGTTAAAAAAAATAATTTATTTTTAAAACTCCCATAGACCGCTCCTTTGAGCAAGACCATGTAGTCTATATATATTTTTTAAAATAGGGGAATGGACAAACAAGGGACATTTTAGCCAGTTATTAGAACACAACCTGTATTATACCTATGCATTAATTTCAAAGAGTCATAATTTAGCAACACAAATAACTGTCCACAAAACATCAGTTAATTGTTATTACATTGCCAAACCTTATTAGGGGTGCCTTTGGTATGGATGTGGTCGGGCTTTAGGAATTTCCGTTTTGTGGGTATATTGATATTAAAAGGTATTTCCAACCTTATATGGAGGGTGGGGGATTAAGCAGTGTGTGTGTGTGGGGGGGGGGGGCTGGGCCTTGCATTTGATTTATGCATAGTTATATTATATGGATGCTACAGTGTCAACTTTATTAGAGATGAGGAAGGGTGGGCTTAGGGGATCTATTCTAACCAGTTAATATTAGGGTGAACTCGACAATGCAAAGTATGTATGTCTATACACGCAAAGACAAATACAGTAGGAAGAGAGCCTCCAATAAAATATAGCTTCACACACCTTGATTGATTTTGATATTTGGCAATTATCTATATTTATATTCGATTATATATAGGCCTATATCATTGCTATCAAACAACATTTCCAACCCTTCTCAAATTATCTTAATACTCGGAACTATGGTGGGACGTTAAACATGATGCATGCAAAAATTAATTCCACAGTGTCGTGTACTTTCTTAAGAATAATAAATTGATTCATCACATTTACACAGGCTACAAACAGCTAAGAATTTGTTGAGGGAGGACAAGCCCGCCGGGTATTACCGACAGCGGCTTCACGGGGGTAAGAGGGGTAAAGCTTGTCTGGCATCGGGGAAAACTGTCCATCTGATAGGGTCCGAAAACACGGCACATAATCGCCAAGTGGTAAGCAGCTGTCAGTTGGACACTCTACCCAATGAGTCATTGCTGACCTAAATCGTTCACATTTATGCACTTATTACATGTTAGTCGACACCGGTAAATACCGGTATTAAAAGCGCGCACTTTCTTTTCATTAGAAATATGATTTACCGGTACAACGAGTTTGGCTAAAAAAAATCAACCTAATTATATTATAGCAAAACAACGACGGTGATCGATTAAATTCTCCTTAAGGTCAAATGTATTTACTGTTATTCGCTATTTACTAGATTTTCATTGGCTGAAAGCTCGCCATCTCACTACTTTTATTATTGCGAGGACAAAAAATGCTACCATTTAGATTATTTGTTTAAAATGTTTCTGGCACATAAATTGGAGTGTGGCAGTTTTGTTTACAACACATTAGGCTTATTTCTCGAGAAATAAATATTAAAACTTTCCACAGCGGTGAGTTGCAACGACTTTTGAAAACTAAGCTAGTTAGAACTTCCCAGTCCTCCGCCTATTTAGTTGTTTTTTTGAAATCCTTGTAATAGGATTTGCGAAAATAGTGGTTTATATGTTGTTTTCTTGCATTAGTTTATTCCATGCTTCATCAAACTGGTCTTGGTTTGTCTGCATTCTGTTTTCATCTATACAGGCTATTACTTTGAGATCATATTTTAAGAGATCAAACTCGTTCTTTGGGCGGCAATTCAAATTCGGCGATATTCTTCTTCTTTTGAATTTTCTTTTTTGGTTTATCAGCTTCTTTTTGTGTTTATAGAAATTGAGATTAAGGCGCATGCGCCAAATACTTGTATATATAGCCTAGATTATTTTGTAATATCATTTATACTATTCAAAAAAAGTAGGGGATATTTGATTTTTAAGTGTTATTAAAGTCACCTAATGAAACTGACGAAGAAACAAATGACAAAATGAAATGAAGTTCACATTCATCGATTTATTCCAAATGATCGTTAGACTAAGTAAGGCACAGACAGACCATTATAAGGGTAAAATGATACCCGGGGTCAAACAGCAAAGTTACCACAGCATCACAACCAAGTCAGTAATGGGTAAATCCTCCTCTGTTTGCCAAACAAGCATTGATCCGACGTGGCATACTCCTAATGAGACGTCTAAGGTCATTTTGCTCCAGATTGTCCCATTCCTGTTGCAACGCAGCAGCAAGTTCTTGGACATTGGCAGGACGCTGTTGACGTTGACGTAACCTCTGTCCCAGACATGCTCGATGGGGGAGAGGTCGGGACTCAGTGCTGGCCAAGGTAATGTGGTGATGTTCTGTTGTTGGAGGTAACCTGTAACGATCCTGGCCCTGTGACATCTTGCGTTGTCATCCTGGAAGATGAAACGGCGGCCATGACGTCGTGCGAACGGCACAACATGGACTGCCAAGATGTTGTCCCGGTAGTACTGGCCTGTAACACGCCCTGCAACAACATGTAAAGCCGTTCTTCCAGCAACAGTGATGCCTCCCCACACCATAACAGAACCACCCCCAAATCGATCATGTCTGATGACGTTAACGTCTTGGAAGCGCTCGTTTCGACGACGCCACACCCTCCTACGTCTGTCCAAAAAATCAACAGTGAACCTTGACTCATCTGAAAACATCACATTGCTCCAGCGTCGATTATCCCAGTGTTGACGATCCCTACACCAACGACGTCTTGCCTGAATGTGATGATCTCTCAAACAAGGGATCACGCGAGGACGTCGGGCGCGAAGGTGACCCCTATGCAGTCGATTCCGAATCGTCTGGCCACTCACTCTCACACCAGTGTCTGTTTGAAGACGAGCGCTGATTTGATTTGCTGTGATGACACGATTTCTCAAGGCCAAGGTACGGATAAATCGATCCTGGGCTTGAGTTGTCGCCCTTGGTCGACCTGAGCGTGGTCTGTCCTGTACAGATTGTGTATCACGGTATCTGGACCATAGCCTGCTTATGACAGACTGAGAAACATTCATCGTCCGCGCCACAACCGCCTGTGTTGTGCCGATCTGTAGCATGCCAAGGGCACGTAACCTTTCATTTTGGGTAAGCCGACGCATATCAAAATTTGTTTTCTGGTCACTAAAACAATTAAACTGATGTTTCCACCCTGGAATTCAATGCCACAATGACTGTAACATTCAAAGTCAGAGTCGTGCAAATCTTGGGTTGGACCCCCATGATGATCCCAAGCATCACCTGCATTCCATGCGGTAGCTATTGGTGCGTTTGGGCGTCACATGTAACTGGAAATGTTTCTTCTGTTAGGTTCTATAGTGACTTTTTTCGTAGTCATTTGCATATTTTAGTATTTTTTTTTGAATAGTATATGTACTCAACTCTGGCTGATGAAGGGCGGACAGTCCGAAACATGTTCCAGACCTAGATTATAATTTTTTAAACCATCTACACAGTGTTGTGAAGTTTGTTGCCGGGGATCCTATATTTTTGATACTGTATTAGGGAATCTTCCGCCCTCCTTTTTATTCGAATGTGGGGGTTTTATCGTCCTTTACTTGGATTTTCTATTTGTCAACAATATACATACTACATGTAAATAGCAACTTACAAAAGAATGGGGTTATAAAGTTGACTAGAAATATTTGAGTTATGAGTTCAATGGTATTATTTTGACAACAATAGTCATTCCTTTCAGTAAACCTGTACCTGCATTGTTGACAGACTTAATAGTAAGTTCAGGAGGACTGCACCACACATAAACAAAACAAGACAAACCAACAGACAGGACACAATATATACAAATATTTCAAACAGTAAACAAACATATATCAGATCAAATCAACTAATCAAGTGAATGGAGTCGACAGGGGCAGATTAAGGGATTGGCAAACAAAGGCGGGTTGTTTCAAAGGGCCCCAGCAAAGGAGGATTTAGGGCCGTTCTCCAGAAAATTTTGAAAATTACATTGCCGTAGATGAGATTTAAAGCACTTTCCTGTGTGTTTAGAAACAAACTGGAACTGATGATTTTGTTGTCCAAATCTGAAGATTTGGGTTTAAAGCCCTCCTTCTGCAGCAACTGGACTAATAATGACAAGCATATGACATGCTGTGTGTTATGGGGGAAAGTTTCCCCATAAAGATGGAGGGCTCTATAATAATAATAATAATAAGTAGACCAGCAAGCAGCACTGAACCGGCTTTCGGGAATCAGAGAGAAAGTGTGTCCTACAATAGCCCATTCATCGAGCTACCAAACGATGCTTTAGATGTTTTCATCCGGTCACACCCAACGGTGAAATCATGTTTTCCCAAGAGCACCTATTTTTTACTCTTTTTTTTTTTAAATATCAAATATTTTTTCGACTACTTCCGGTTTACGGATCATTGTCGGGATAGATTTAACAAGTGGTATGGGAATTTAACTTCCTGTACCAGAAGTTTCAGAAAGATCCATTGGACAGTTTTTAAAAGAAAGGAAAATTAGAAGATATTTAATGATATTTAGCAAATAATTGGTAGTCTGATGCCATTGTGTTTAGTACTAGTTACCTCCCTTATACTGTTAGAAACATCTCCAGAAATATAACCATTTTTCGACTTTTTTCAAAGATTGTGGCCCTTTTTGGATCATTTATACTATATTGAGGCTTTTAAATTTGGATTCAAACCCTAGACCACAGTAAGGACTCTTAGTAACAGAAGTTTAAGAAATGGAATAAGATTAGTTTTTGACATAAAAGCATCTGAATAGGCTCCAAAAAGGAAAATACTTGATTTTCTCTGTCCCATAATATACTGAGCGCCATGGAAAACGCATCACTTTTTTTCCCAAATATTTTATTACAAGGTGGTTTTGTATGTATAATATTATGCAATACTATAAACCATTGTTTTACACAATGCTCCAAAACGCAAAAAATATCGGACCGTGTGCACAAAAAAAATTGCATGAGATGCACATGAAAAACCCAATATTCACGCGCAGCATTGTGTGTGAGCCCTTTAAAAGCATGTTTTCAACTTAATGTGCAGTACATGAACTGTGAAACGTCAATCTGTCGTAATTTGTTGTTGGACGTGTGAAGGAATCGACTAGAGATGCCGAGACTTACTGAAAATCAACGGAATGAAGCCATGGGCAGAGGTCGCAGTGGATCAATTTCGAGTTGCGTAAAAATACACAGACATTCCAAAATTTTGCGTTCCCTCTACATCTGCGTGACTTAGAGCCTCTCAAAATACTGAATATAGAAGCATGTAAAGTCGTTTTGTGAACAACCCTATTTCAAGCGTCCTTATTTCATTGATATGCCTACTGTATTTAGTCTAATGACGACTGGAGGTTAACGGCATGTCTATGGTTGACGGCACAGTCATTTCAATCTTTCACTTCGACAGGAAGTACAGAGAAAACTATTGCTATGAAAGCCAACATTTGATTGGCTGAATGTAAACAGTATATCGTATTCTAGCCAATCCCAAGTCTTGTATGAAATGCGCTTTACTGCATCCAATAGGATAGCTACGTAGGCTTACTGCAATGAACTAATGAATAAAATAAGAGGATATATAAAAAAAACTACGGAGACTACGTGCAGTAGAGGTGTGTAAATGCCGGGTGAAGCACATAAATTGTACAAACTACGACATAGAATAATCTAATTATTCTCACGTCGGGGCAATTTTCTGCGTGTAAATTACGCAGCGTCCGTCAATATTTGCGTTTATTTTGAAAAAAATGCGTGAAATACGCGGATTTCTGTGTAACTGCGACCTCTGGCCATGGGAATGTCCAGGGCTGGCATGTCTACACGTGCTATTGCCAGACACTTCAATTGTCATCAGTCCACTATTGTAAGGTTGGTGGAACGTGTTTGAGTTACTGGATCAACACGTGACATTCAACGTCCTGGTCCACAACGCGTTACAACCCAGGCTCAAGACCGCTACATCCGGGTCACTCATCTGCGTGACAGATTAAGCCCAGCGACTCGAACAGGTGCAGTAGTCGTCGTAAGACAAGGACCAGTAAGTGTCAACACCGTAAGACGTCGTCTAAGAGAAGTAGGACTCCTTGCACGACGACCTTATGTTGGAGCTATCCTCAGGGATCATCACCGTCAGCGGCGTTTGATATGGGCTCAAGGACACCAGACATGGAGAAGAGTAGACTGGCAAAGTGTGCTCTTCAGTGATGAGAGTCGCTTTCATCTTTATCACGCTGATGGCCGTCAAAGTGTGTGGAGACGTCTTGGGGAACGTCTTGCAGACTGCTGCGTCTTCGAAACGAATCGATCGGGTGGGGGAAGTGTAATGGTGTGGGGAGGCTTCACATTTCATCACCGGACCGCCCTACACATTTGCAGGGGTCGTGTTAATGCTGTAGCCCACCGTGATGATGTCTTGCAACCAATTGTTCTTCCGATGTTTCGAGCGCACCCACAACTTCAGCACTTCCAACAGGATAATGCACGTCCGCATACCGCCCGTTTTAGTATGGACTTCCTGGCTGCTAACAACATCAATGTCTCCGGACATGGCACTGACAGAACATGTCTGGGATGAGATTGGACGCCGTCTGTATCGGAGACCACAGATGCACACCATTGCTGCTTTAGAAGCTGCTCTTGTCCCAGGCCTTCTTTCAAACATTGGTTAATTCCATGCGACGTTGCTGCACAGCGTGCGTAAGAGCCCCTGGATGACACACGCGATACTGACATCTGTGTCATACTTTTGGTTTTGACCCCTCTGACTTTGTACCGTTGATTACAGATTAAGCATCCATAAGTGTACAAATGTGTTGTTATTGATGTGTTCCCATTTGAATATTGTTCACAATAAGAAGCAAAATAAATAAGATATGTTTACAGGATCATTTTGTTATACGAAAAAATAAGTGATGCATTTTCCATGGCGCTCAGTATATATTGCTTAACCAGAAAATTTGGATGTTATAAGCTCGTCCATTGTTTGGGCTATCCAATGAAACTTTAGTTGTTTTGATTCGGTGAAATCTGGTGTAGTAATCATTTTTTTCGGAAGATCACCATTTTTTTTAAGAGTGTATCCGCGAGAAGACCATGCAAAAATTGCAAAAAGTGCTAAGATGGGGGGTCGGAAGTTTTTGATCAAACTTATGGTATGACACCCCCTAGGGGCAAGAGGTAACATGCTGAAGTGGTTACAGTCTGATGTCGCTCTAAAGGACTGTACAGGAATTATTCATTTTATGGGTAAAATTGCGGTTTTCACATGTGTATTTATCACCTTTTTTAAGCACAGACTGCATTCTATGGTGGAATAGCAACCTTCTAATTTTGACCCTGTCTGATAAAGCGGGTGGTCAACTTCTATCCCAGCACTTATTTGAAAAAAAAAAATCAGTACATACTAATTTTGTGTGGACTTGTTTTAGGGTACCATATTCACATTGTCCTTATAGTGCAGAAAAAGATACACTGTAACTTTTTCTTTCATGGTCGCAAGTAGAATTTCTTTGGATGGTTTTGAAGTGCTAAGCACATAGTATCCATAGGTGTAGAAAAAATGACCGGAATGCAACATACTTAAAATATACAGCTTATTGAAAAGTGCTAAAAAAAAAAGCTTTTGTGATACATTTTTTTGCGAATTTAATTAGAGAAATAAAATTTTTGACTTTTATACCTTTTCATCATATCCATAGCCATTATTTGTACCATGTTGTACGTTTTCATCATATCCATAGCCATTATTTGTACCATGTTGTACTTTATATAAGTGTGTATTTGTATTTATTGTATATTTGGTATTGTCGTATTGTCCCTTTAACATATTTGTTGTATTGTCTCTTTAAGATTTCATTTTCAAAAACAAGTTACCGAAAATGGCTACAAAATGTTTAATTTCAGAGCATGTTTCCACTATTCAATTTGGGACACATCCACTAATTTCTACAATACAGAAATGTGGAAGCTTAAATATTAACGGCAACGAAGCCTAATTGCGTCGAAGTGGGTGACATTGAACAGTGTAGTATGGTAGCTACAGCTCTTGGGCACCGTCAGCTGCACCTTCAGGGCCGGATTTAGAATAAGAGAGGCCCTAGGCAAACCCCCTGAACAGGGCCCACGACATGGACCTTGGGGCCCTGAGACAAGCAACTCGGTGAGAGGGTGGGTCGGGGGAAGTCATGCGGTTGGTGGTTCGAATCTCACTTTTAGGTGAATTTTTCATTTTCGTTGGATTATTTTATTTAAAATAATGTCTATTTGAGAGTAATAGATATGTTTGTTAAGATTGAGCACGTCGAAACTCCAATGGAAGGTCGTGGACAACTGCAGAAGTCAATTCCCGTTGACGCCAGATGAGCCATGAACGATTACAGGCCTTTGAAAGTATTTTTTTCAAGATATTTTTATAAAACAGATACTAATGTATTTTTGGGCTGGTAGTAAGCACCATATGAATGAAAAAGAAAATAAATTGTTAGTTTTTTTTATCTACTACGGTTAATTATCTCCAAAATAGGGAAATTACAGGTTAATTTCATGGGTTATTGTTTCCTTTACCTAGTTTTTGTCAAGTCGATTCCGGTCATTTTTATTTTTTGTATCAAATGTTGGGAGGTTGCTTGTTCACGTGAGCATAAATTTGTTAAACCCACCCCATGAAAGAAGTAGCTATAGGGCGTCAAACTTTGGGTGACGAAAAATGGGGAATTTAGACAGGCTTTGATATCCAGTCCGTATAC
The DNA here is from genome assembly GCF_932274485.2 of Patella vulgata. Classification (NCBI taxonomy): domain Eukaryota; kingdom Metazoa; phylum Mollusca; class Gastropoda; family Patellidae; genus Patella; species Patella vulgata. Next base: position 48,178,657 of record NC_065879.2, read on the forward strand.
AGATCTCGTTCGCAAGAATCGTCTGAAGTTAATATTGTGGTTACAGCACTGAGTCATCGATAAACTGTGTGAGTTTGGTCTTTCTGCTACGTATAGTAAAGGTGTAAGGACTTGCCAAAGTTGGTATTTGAGAAAAGACAGATTTTGGTAATTTCACCATATGAAAAATGTTTTTTCAATTTTCTCATACAGGAATTGAAAGATTTATCTAATATTGCACATTTATGTGTTTTGGGACTATCCCAACTTATAAACCAAATTTGGTCAAAATCTGTGATTGAAGCCTTAGCACCTTCTGCATGGTTTTCTCGCGGACACGCTCTTAATCTCTACGGTTTTTTTCAAAATATCAGATATTTTTTTGACTACTTCCGGTTTTTGGATCATTGTCGGGATAGTTTTAACAAGTTGTGTAGATACTTAACTTTCAGAAACATCCATTGAGCTGTTTTCAAAACAAAGAAAAATAGAAGAGCATTTCCAGTTATTTAAGGATTTTTCTACTTTTTTCAAAGATTGAGGCTCTTTTTTGACTACTTGTCTTATTTCAATGCCTTTATTTTGTGATTCACGCCAGAGATCACCGATAGGACTCTTGAGTAAACAAAAATAAGACAAATCGTAGGTGTCGTTTTCGAGAAAAGGGCGTCTCAAAATGCTCCAAAATGGAAAATACTAGATTTTCGGCGTACCATAATTTATTCCCTAACCATCGAAATCGTATCATTCAGATGTCATATGATAGCCCAGTAACGGGGCTATCCAACGACACATTAGTTCTTTTGTTCGGCTGCTATTGGATGGAGAAATAAGGTTTTTCGCAAGAACGACAATTTTTTAACCTTTTTTTTTTTCATTTTTTGGATACTTCCGGTATGGAGATCATCGTCGTAATAGTTTTAATAACCAGTTTAAGGAATTAAATAATCACAGGGCTCTATAATGATATATTACATTATCTGATCAGATGAAATCAACATCAGAAATCTCATGTTCAAATGTGCCATAAATGCGAAAAAGTCAAAATATCAAAAATGAAATTTCAATAACTCAATACATATTATACATCGTTAGAATCGAAATTAGGTCAGCTATCTGAATGTATAACATTTTTTTTGAAAATCGATTGAAATAAAAAAATAATAAGAGCATTTTCCAAAATTTCATGATTTTTCTACTTTTTTTCGATTATTCGATGGCTTCATGCACAAGACCTCCGATGGAACTCTTGATAGTGGAAGTGTAAAAAAAATCGTTTGGAGTAGTTTTTGAGATAAAGGCGTCCAAAAAGGCTCCAAATAAAAAAATACTTGATTTTTGACGTGCCCGGTTTACAGATCGTTGTTGAAATTGCTTTATGCAACGTTTTGACCATATGGCTTAATGATCCACGAGTTTTAAAAACATTGATCGAGGCTTTCCCAAAAATATAATGGTTATAAAATGGGCAGAAAATTTTTAAAAAATTGAAAAATAAAGGGCGATAACTCTGAATGAAACTTATATCCAAAAATGTAGGTCAAATTTGAAAATTTTGCAGAATAACAAAATTGTCTCATAAACAACGCATTTTCAAATTTCCAACGACAAAAGCCATAGATGAATGTTCGAAATTGAAAAATTGAAAAGATAGCCATTGTCTCGGAAAAGATTCAGGGTTTCCAAAAATGTCATTTGTTTGAAAATAGGTAAAAAATTGACTAAACCACAGCTGACTTTTTATTTTATTTTTAATGGGAAATTTTTGACAAGGGAAGATGCTAGAAATAATTTTGGGACATCTATATGATCGTATTGATCCAATCTATATGTCCATTGGAATCAAATATCATAATGTTAAACGAATGATAAATATAACTCACTTCAAAACAATTTGAAGGCTAATAATACAGTTTTTGCCAAAATTACATTACTTTCGGTGATAATAAAATTTTTACATTAATTATATGAAAATATAAATGGCACAAGGCCTCACATGGTGGCAATTTTATGATAATCGAATAATAATTGACACTTTTATAGTTATAAGAGATAAGGTGGCTATGAAGACCTGGTTATCCCGAATGTCAGTGACTAGTTTCGTTCGTATTGAACTCTCCAGACTGATTGGACTCACGTATTGGGCGTTTTTATTTATACTATTCCGAAAACCGGGGTTTCTATGGTTACTAATTGGCGGGGTTACCGGGGTTGACCCCTTGGCGGGGTTTGCGAATGTGTTACTGGGGTCGGTAGCTCGCTTACCGGGGTTGTACAGAGGTTTGACAAATTGGCGGGGTGCCGAATTTGTTACCGGGGTTGCTAACTCGCTTACCGGGGTCGCTAACTCGCTTACCGGGGTTGTACTAATCGTTTAGATTGAAGTGCTAGTGTCCATAATTTTGCTAACTATTTTGACGGAAGATATTCTCTCGGCTAAAAAATCTTTTTTTTCTCTCAGCTACGAGAGATACGTAGAATCAAACCGGTCCAGAGCCGATCGTGTTGATAAGAATCTGCTTATTTGACATTGACATATAACCGAAGGTGAATAGGCCTACTCGTCCAGTTAACACAACGGACAATCTCACATCGGTCCACATAAGAGAGACACATATCAGTCGCCTCCAACTTCCGATTTCCAAGGCATTATAGTCTAAACCTTGACTCTCATACCAATAAACCATTTGGTACTATTTCGTACCTATTTTATATTAAACCCCTTGGGCGCCATGTTGAATCACACAGTATTTAACGTTCTTAAACCTAACCACTTCATGGAATCAACGACAAATCTAAACTTGGGCACTCCAACCATTTTTATTTTTGTATCACAATGCTCTACCCCTGAGTGTTCCAACTATGGATTTATATTTAGCCTTATACCCCTCTCACGGGTGTTACATCAACACCCTTGTCTATATACTATCCCTTCATTGTTATGACAAGTAACAATGTTACAAACCAACCCAAGGCACCCTAGTTAGCAAAATTATGGACACTAGCACTTCAATCTAAACGATTAGTACAACCCCGGTAAGCGAGCCAGCGACCCCGGTAACAAATTCGACACCCCGCCAATTTGTCAAACCTCTGTACAACCCGGTAAGCGAGCTACCGACCCCGGTAACACATTCGCAAACCGAACCAAGGGGTCAACCCCGGTAACCCCGCCAATTAGTAACCATAGAAACCCCACCGGGGTTTCGGAATAGTATAAATAAAAACGCCCAATACGTGAGTCCAATCTGTCTGAAGAGTTCAATACGAACGAAACTAGACACTGACATTCGGGATAACCAGGTCTTCATAGCCACCTTATCTCTTATAATTATCTCACTCTCTGCTTACGATCTCGTTATGGCAAATTTTGTTGATCAAATCGGTCAGTCGTGATTCCTTCTCTTGCCTCGGAATCAACCACCATTTTGACGGAAGATATTCTCTCGGCTAAAAAATCTTCTTTTTCTCTCAGCTACGAGAGATACGTAGAATCAAACCGGTCCAGAGCCGATCGTGTTGATAAGAATCTGCTTATTTAACATTGACATATAACCGAAGGTGAATAGGCCTACTCGTCCAGTTAACACAACGGACAATCTCACATCGGTCCACATAAGAGAGACACATATCAGTCGCCTCCAACTTCCGATTTCCAAGGCATTATAGTCTAAACCTTGACTCTCATACCAATAAACCATTTGGTACCATTTCGTACCTATTTTATATTAAACCCCTTGGGCGCCATGTTGAATCACACAGTATTTAACGTTCTAAAACCTAACCACTTCATGGAATCAACGACAAATCTAAACTTGGGCACTCCAACCATTTTTATTTTTGTATCACAATGACACTTTTATAGACCAAAACCTATATCTCTGCAACCGAACAAATTAGAAACCATTTTGTGATATCTGTATGGTTGTATGGGTTTTTGCCCAAATGTCGTCATTTTAAGTGACAGTGAAAATGTTAAATTGGAATGACCTAGTCAAAGGTGGCATGAGGCATCACATGGTAACAAAAATTGAAAATCGAACGATAATTGACTCTTTTACATGCAAAATAACGTGAAAAGTGACGCATGCAAAATTGCCTATTTCTTTGCAACTGCGCATATTACAATCTAATTTGGACATACATTGTCCTTGTATGGATTAATGCTACAAAATTATAAAAGTTGCGTAAAAATAATTTAAAATATGAAGACAATGAATGGGTTGTAAATAGCTGATTTTTACTCCTTTTTTCAACCTCAAATCCAAATGGCGCAAATACAAAACTGATTTAAAAAAAACCTCAAAAAACTAAGCCCGACATATTTTGCAGCTGTAGTAGGAGCATTCATCTTCATTGATAAGATTTGTAGAAATTAAGATTTTTCCTTAGGAAGAGACCTCCCGACCCGTCAAAATTTAAATTTTAGGCAAAATTACGTCACTTCCGGTGCCGACAGAAAACTTTATAGGTAGAAACAAGTTGAGAATTTGCACCAAGGAGTATATGAGCTTTTGTTTTATACAAATCAGGCAATAACTAATTAATTTAGAACCCATAAACTGTAATAAAAATGCGAAAAGTCTTAAAAAGTGATCCTGACGAAATTGGTTATTTCTTTGCAAGAGAAGATGCTAGAAGCTATTTTTTGACATATTTATGATCGTATTGATCCAATCTATATTTCCATTGGATTGAAATATCATAATGGTAAAGGAATACGAAATATAACTCAATTCAAAAAAATATTTGTTTTGAAGGCTAAAAATAGAGTTTTTGCTAAAATGACATTACTTCCGGTGAGAATGAAAATGTTAAATTAATTTTATGAAATCAGAAATGGCATAACGCATCACATGGTGAAAATTTTATGAAAATCGAATGATATTTGACACTGTTATAGACCAAAAACCTTGAAAAGTGACTAGTAGAAAATCGTCTATTTCTCTGAAACCTTACAAGTTAGAACCCGTTTTGTGGTATCTATATGGTCATATGGGTTCATTCTATTTGTTGATTGAAATTAAATATCATACTTTTAAACAAATAACATATACGACTCATTTAAAAAAAATATCGGTTTTGAAGGCTAAAATTCAGTTTTTGCCCAAATGACGTCACTTCCGATGACAGTAAAGGTGTTAAAATGGTTTAATCTAGTCAATCCAATAATAATTGACTCTTTTACAGGCAAACTAGCGTAAAAAATCACTCATGCAAAATTGCCCATATCTCTGCAACTGCTCATATTACAAACTAATTTTCACATACATTCTCGTTATATGGATTGTTGCTACGAGTTTATAAAAGTTACGAAGAAATATTTTAAAATATTAAGACGCTGAATGGGTTGTAAATAGCTTCATTTTACACCTTTTTTCACCTTTTAATCGAAATAGCCCGAAAACGTAATCGAAATTAAAAAAACTGAGTCTGATGTTTTGTGCGCCTTTGCATTGCGCATCGATTTGGTAATTTTTTCAAAATTTGTCATTACCAAATCGATGCGCAATGAAAAATTTTGAAAAAATAATATTTGCTTTCAAAAAGTGGTACCGAACTGTCAAAATTATAGTTTTTGTTGAAATTATGCCACTTCTGGTGTCGACAGGAAACTTTATCGGTAACAAAAAAAAATGACATTTTGGAAAACGGAGCATATGAACTTTGTTTCAAACAAATCGAACGATCATTAATGAATCTAGGAGCGTAAAACTGAATTAGCCAATAGCAGCCAAGGAAAATTATTTAGACAAAAATTGTTGACATTTTCGCTCAAATCAGACGACCCTTTAGCCCTGGATAAAATATCATCAAAAAATATTCATTGATAAAAAGTTTTTTGTAAAAATTTAAATTTTCAAAATTTGGCGCCTAATATCTCCGAAGATTCATAAAAAATCAACAATCTAAAGAACCGTAGCTACGTGCCTTGTCTCTGCCTATGTCAAAATGTATCAAATTTTAAAATCCGGCAATCATTGTAAATGTTAAGACAAAATTTAAAAAATTAACCACTTCGGTGATTTCGGACATTTTGCATTGTCACAGAACGTTCAAAATAGCTTTAATCTCTAAGTCACACCCACTATCCCAGTGAAACCGAAGAAATTGGATCAATCCGACAAGTAGTTTCTGAGATATGTGACCCCCCACAGCATACTGAGTCACAATGAGGAAATTTTGAAAATTGAGTTATTGTTATTTTCACATTCTCCAACTCATTACCTTCAATTTGATGTATAGTTTGTTTGAATTGGGCAAAAATTGACTGAGCTATGTCCATTAGAAGCTACCCAACTCCCAAAAGTAAGTTTTGAGAAAAAGCACGTCAAAGATTTGGTATGTTCCAAAACAAAATCCCATAGCAACTAGGCCATTTATCTGCTGTTTTGTCGTTGAATATATCTTTCCATGGGTTTTCAGGGTTGCTGAAGACGGAAATTTGATCCGACTATTTCCGCAATTTATTTGCTATATTTTTTCGTTTAATATGTTTTTATTTAGGATTTCAAGGGTGCTGACGACGAAAATCGTAATAAATGCACTCCTTTCGTAACGAAACATCCACAACACATACGGCATAATATTCACATGATAGTGTTATACTGAAGAACAATCTATACATTAATAGTCTGTTGTGTATAATATAACTTTAGTGAGATTAACTCAGTTAATCTCATCAATTAATTAGCACCTTAGTGCCAGCTAGTGGTCAGGAGATTAAGATTGTTGATTGGATTATCATCAAAGAAGCCGCAACAGCTGTACGCATGTTCATTTAACAAGTGAATTAAAATAAGATTTTCCGTGTACGATAGGTCTATTATTATTTTCAGGTACCATGACGTTATCAATATATGAGTCCCTATAGAAATGTCAATTTCATAGTCAATGCTTACGTTCACTTTCGTGCATTTTGGCTTTGATGTAAATATCAACATTATTCAGAGGATACTCAATGGCAGACTCGAGAATCGTCGCATTTCGGCTCGTTGGTCGTTCTCATTGTGATAACAGATAAGAGAATTTTAAACAATAATATCCCAAATGCATTCCTTACTTTGCATGCCGTATGAAGAAGCGACGGTAAACGGAATTTAGCTATCAATAAAATTCTCTTCGAAAAGAACATTATTGGCCATTTTGTTTATTTCCATTTAAGGCCTATAGATTATTTTTTTAAAGATGATATGAGATATCAAACAATCACCACTTGGATTAATTATTCGGAGTAAATAATGAGTTGTAGACGGCTTTATCATTGACCCGTGACAGTTGATTAGTAATAGTATTACTCAATGACACACACCCGCTTGTCGATTAATTTACATCATCAGCCACGTGGTTTCGATTAACACTCAACGGCAATGTATACGATCAGAATTAATTTTTTTTCTGCCACTTATCAGAGTGAATCGCATGAAGGTACCCAAAAACATTGCCAAAACCAAATATTTATCGATAATGTCTTGCACGCAGTGTCTGGGCCAATCAGCAAAGGAGTTGTGTGGACAGCATGGTAACAGACAGAGTTTATTTATATTTTTGGAGGGGTTTAAAACTTGATTGTATCCGTTCAAAATCAATTCACCGACAATATTTTGATCATATTTATAAACTAGAGATGCTCCGCTTTACAACGATGCCAATTGTTATGCAAAAGCAATGACTGGTCATCCCACTGCGAGCGAAGAAAAATAACTAATTTCGCCGAGAATTTTAAGAAATAGGACAGATTTAAGAACACAGGACTCTTACAAAACGTTCAAATACAGGTGTTTTAAAATGTTTTATTGCTATTTTGATCTTCTGTGTCGATAGATAGTATATTTATAGACTCATTTTTGTGAAAATCTCAATTTCGTTCAAAATCAATATTTTCACTTATTTTGTCTTTATCTCATTATTGATTCTTGCGCATTTCGACTCATTTAGATGCGGCTGGTCACATATGATCAAAATGGAAAAAAAAAAAATAATAATAAGAATAATAGTCCGAACAAAAACAATAGTGTTTCACACAAGCTACGCAGTGTGAAACCCTAACTTGAACTGCGATGCAGTAATGACGGGTTTCACCGGTGCCACGTTACCCTAAACATGTCACTTCCGGTACCAATGAAACCATTAAACATGTTTCCACCCAATCATTGCACACATCAAATAAAATGGACGCCGAATCAACCAAATCCAGCAATATCAATTCATTTTATACATTTGTTACATTTAAGTGTACAGTACTTCCAGTGATAACGAAAATGTTCAATTAGTTTTATGAAATCAGACATGGCATAAGGCATCACATGGTGAAAATTTTATGTAAATCGAATAATAATTGCCACTTTTATAGACCAAAAACCTTAAAAAGTGACTTGTAAGAAAACGTCTATTTCTCTGCAACCGTACAAGTTAGAAACCATTTTCTGGTATCTGTATGATTGGAATCAAATATCATAATTTTAAAAACATAACAACTCAGACTCATTTGAATAACTCATTTGTGGTAACCATTCAGCCATCCAACCCCCCACTCATATTACAAACTAATTTTGACATAGATTCTCTTCGTATGGATTAATGCTACAAGTTTATGAAAGTTGTGAAGAAATATTTTAAAATATGAAAAGCCTGAATGGGTTGTAAATAGCTCATTTTTACACCTTTTTTCACCTTTTATCGAAATGGCGCAAATACAAAACCAAAATTAAAAAAAGCGAGTCCGAGATTTTTTGCACCTTTTGTACGGGCATTTATCTTGATCTATCAGATTTGCAAAAATATTTGCTAGTGAAAAGACGTTACGACTCGACAAAATTGGAGTTTTTAGCAAAATTGCGTCACGTCCGGTGCCGATAGAAAACTTTACCGGTAATAAAAAAAATGAGAATTTGCACTATGGAGCATATGAACTTTGTTTTATAAAAATCGGGCAATAAATAATTAACCTAGAACCGGTAAACTGAATTAGCGAATAGCGGCCAAGAAAAATTATCGAGACAAAAAATGTTCAAATTTTTGCTCAAATCAGACGACCCCTTAACCCTGGGTAAAATGCCATAAAAAAAACTATTCATTAAATAAAGATAGGTTGCCAGGCAACGAAACATATGCCCACAGCAGCTAAATCGTCCGGGCAGTCAACAAGAGTTGTCGCATATTTTTACTTTTTTCGGTAATGAAACATTTATAATACACTAAAATCTGATTAAGAGCAACAACTCAGAAAACCATTAGAATTTGTTTGGTTCTGCCCCATGCTAACGTTTTGTATACAAAACTTTTAATATCATGGATTTAGCTGTTCCAAGTCATAAAAATTCATTGATCTTAAACTCTGTGTATCAATCTGAAGTCAATCGGATGATAACTTTAGCCTTTAGAACGTCACAAGATTTTGCAAAGTGATCAAGGGCCATAACTTTGGCAGTAATTATCGGAAATCATTGAAAATCAATAGGATTCTTCGTCTCATGACCTTAAACACTGTGTATAAATTTAAGGTCAATCGGATATTAACTTTGGCCTCTAGAGCGTCCACAAGATTTTATGAATCCACAAGATTTAGGAAATCGCTGAAAATCAATAGGCTTCTTCATCTCATGACCTTAAACACTGTGTATAAATTTAAAGTCAATCGGATGTTAACTTTGGCCTCTAGAGCGTCCACAAGATTTTTCAAAGTGATCAAGGGCCATAACTGTGGCAGTAATTATCGGAAATCTCTGAAAATCAAAATGCTTCTTCATCTCATGACCTTAAACCCTGTGTATAATTTAAAAGTCAATCGCAGGCCTCGACATAAGAGGAGATCGAACCGGTCGATCGCCTGCCGATCACTAAAATCTAAATAAGGGGGATCAAAATTTCGATCACGATATGAACAGCAGGCGAACGGATAGTGACGAATAGTTCACCTTATTTTACATCAATTCCTGTGTTATTCAAAACAAAATTCAGCATTCAATTTTCATGTACGTAAGATTGAAAGTAATTAGCCGAATCGTGTTCGATCCATAGATATCTATAGTATAAAAATTCATGGTTCGGTCTCAATCGGGTTTTTCCGCAAGAACTACGAGCTTCGCGGAGCCGAAGTCAGAGTGACCGTAAGTTATAAAGCGTTTGATTGGCCAGCTGGAATACACATGGCCAATGAAATATCACGTTTTTTACACTTTGCGAAGTCCGCCAAATATGGCTACGAAAAAGCCTTAAACTGTGCATCTGAAAACTTTCAATAAGTTGCCTTTCAAAGACGAATTCAGAATTTTACAACTGGACAATGACGGTAATATAACCAAACTTCAGTGCAAAATATGTTCAAGTCATCTGTCAGTGATACGTGTTGAAGCCGGTCGGAGATATGTCAAAGGTATCGCCTTCAAGGGAATTGTTAACCTCGCAGACGGTGTCGAGTGTGTGCATCGTGGAAATTTATTCCGTCATATCAAGGTAGGTGGACTGCACGATTGGTGATCATTTTAGGAGATCAATTGATCTCCTTGTGGCTTGAGGCGATCATAAAACTGATCCCCTCATTGAAAAACCAGGAGAACGATTCGTTGATCCCCTTATTTAACCTTATGTCAAGGCTTGCAATCGGATATTAACTTTGACCTCTAGAGCGTCCACAAGATTTTTCAAAGTGATTAAGGGCCATAACTCTGGCAGTAATTATCGGGAATCGCTGAAAATCAATAGGCTTCTTAGTCTCATGACCTTAAACACTGTGTATAAATTTAAAATCAATCGAATATTAACTTTGGCCTTTAGAGCGTCCACAAGATTTTTCAAAGTGACCAAGGGCCATAACTCTGGCAGTAATTATCGGAAATTGCTAAAAATCAATAGGCTTCTTCGTCTCATGACCTTAAACACTGTGTATGAATTTAAAGCCAATCGGATATTAACTTTGGCCTCTAGAGCGTCAACAAGATTTTTTGAAGTGATCAAGGGCCATAACTCTGGCAGTAATTATCGGAAATCACTGAAAATCAATAGGATTCTTCGTCTCATGACCTTAAACACTGTGTATAAATTTAAAGTCAATCGGATATTAACTTTGGCCTCTAAAGCTCCACAAGATTTTGCAAGTGATCAAGGGCCATAACTCTGGCAGTAATTATAGGAAATTGCTAAAAATCAATAGGCTTCTTCATCTTATGACCTTAAACACTATGTATGAATTTAAAGTCAATCGGATATTAACTTTGGCCTCTAGAGCGTCCACAAGATTTTTTGAAGTGATCAAGGGCCATAACTCTGGCAGTAATTATTGGAAATCGCTGAAAAACAATAGGCTTCTTCGTCTCAAGACCTTAAACACTGTGTATAAATTTAAAGTCAATCGGATATTAACTTTAGCCTCTAGAGGCTTGTGGACACCTGACCGACGACAATATACGACCACATTTAAATGTGGGCGTATAAAAAAGTTGTTTTACAAATTTAAATGATGTATATCAATTTCAAACAGATCGGATGATAACTGTTGTTATTAGAGCGTTCACAAGATTCAACATAGTCAAACAAGGGCTATAACTCTAGATGTAATTAACGGAAATTGCTGAAATTCAATAGGCTTCTTTGTTTTACTAATTTAAATGATGCATATAAATTTCATACGGATTGGTTGATAACTTTTGTCGTCAGAGAGTTCACAAGGTGCAAAAAATTGAAACAAGGGCCATAACTCCAGAAGAAATTAACGGAAATTGCTGAAATTCAATAGGCTTCTTCATTTCACTAATTTAAATGATGCATATCAATTTCATACAGATCGGTTGATGACTTTCATCATTAGAGCGTTCACAAGATTCAACAAAGTGAAACAAGGGCCATAACTCTAGATGTAATTAACGGAAATTGCTGAAATTTAATAGGATTCTTTGTTTTACTAATTTAAATGATGCATATAAATTTCTTACAGATCGGTTGATAAATCTTGTCGTTAGATCGTTCACAAGGTGCAACAAAGTGAAACAAGGGCCATAACTCAATGGAAGTTATTGAAATTAAATAGGCTTCTTCATCTCACTAATGCAAACAACATATATCAATTTCAAAACAATTGGTTGATAATTGTAGTCTGTATAGTGTTCACAAGAAATTGTGGACGATGGACGGACGGACGGACGGGGGCGACGGCAATATACGACCACATTTCCATTAGGGCTGGCAATCAATCCTGTTTCAAGTATCGATTATCGCGGACCATCCGCCGATCGATAATCGATAATATCGGCAAATTATTTTGTACACGAATTATATGCAAGTTTATGCTGTGATATCATTCTGTATACATGTAGAATTTTTTTTCCCGTTAATTTGACATTTGACAATAAAATAATAGCATTCCATTGCAAAACCAAGGTGTAGAAAGAAACTCAATCAACTTCGTTTGGAAGACAGAACCCGCCACCGCTCGCCATATCTTTGTCACCTATGACCTGAATATACTGAGTAAAATGTAGTTATTTCCCTTTGATCACATCAAACGAATTCTTCAGTTCGCCGTAACAGTTTATTTCTTGCAGTGATTTCTTCGCACTGTGGAAATTAAAAATTTCTTCAGACATTTCTTCGCAAATTTCTTAATAAATTAATAAATTTTATAAAGGAAAAGTATGTGTCTGACTTAGAAACAGAGAAGACGAAAGAACTGAAGAGTTAAAATAAGGGACACAACTGGATGTTACGTGAAACCATTGGCTCTCATTATGACATAAACAGCCAAGATTTCTCACCGGTTGCGTCTCGAGTGAAAAAAACCCCAACAAACGTGTGTGTTTTATTATGACTTTATTCTGTTTAATTACAGTTCTAGGCCCAAGCACGCGTTGCAAAGAATACAGTGATAAGGATTATTTTTATGGACTTCTTCTTGCAAGTGAAGTACCTATAATTGCGCGATAATCGATATTTTAAAACTGTATCGATAATCGATTTTCAAAACACTTACCGACGATTATCGATTATTTCCTCTAGCCCTAATTTCCATGTGGGCGTATAAAAAAAAGATAAGTTGCCAGGCAACAAAACATACGCCCACAGCAGCTAAATCGTCCGAGCGGTCGTCAAGGGTTGTCGCATTTTTATTCTTTTGTAAGTAATTGGGGGCCTTTACAAGACAGTTCCATACAGATCAGATCATAAATTTTGTCGTTTGAGGGTTTACAAGGTTCTACAAACTGAAACAAGGGTCTCAACCAGTGATGGGATTTTAGCCGTATATTCCGGACTTGTCCGAATCTTTTTCCAAAACTCCCAAAATTGTCCGACCGGGAATATGCCCAATCGGACATCAAGACATGGTGAATAATATTCAAATTCCAAAATTAATATAGTGTACTGAGTGTATAACTACCGTGCAACTCGATTATCGTTGATAATAGGCTGGATTGATTAGGTAATTAAGTGATCGACTATTTATCGTGTTATATCGTCTTACACACCTACCTTGATTAACTACTATTCTGCCTTGATTGGCTGACTTAATTCTTTATCGGACAATTCATCAAATCAATCCTGAACAGAAGTCATTGCTTCTCCCTTGTCGGGCGATATATCAATCCAATAAGAGTGATTATAAACTTAATCTGATTAACCCATTATTTCTCCAGACCATTGTCTCACGTTTTAATCTCCTTTGTGTCGGACAATAACACGTAGAAATTAGTCATATATGTCACATATCCTGATAGTATATAACACCTCAAATCAACATACATTGTATCCGATAACTTGTCTGTGATATATTTTCGGTGGAAGCCGAAGTTAAATAAAGATATTTCACACACATGGCGCTTATAGAGTTCAGTAATTAAAATGAAAGTATAAATCTCGCGAGACACGTGAAATTAAGAGATGTATACGTGCTGAATTCAATACGCCTGATGTCCGAGAAAAGATTCTATTTTGATGGCATATTGTCAGATTTATGATCATATTTTGAAGGGGGTTTATGTCTTTAAATAACTAAATAAACACACTAAGAAATGTTGACAAATATTTCGATTGGAATGACGTAAGTAGTTAATTGTTTTAGACGATGATAGCACGTGCTACAGTCGAATGCAATTATTTAGCAGTTGGTGTCACTCGCTCATTAGAGCGTCGTTAACTACGGTTTACGGCCAAATAAATTTCGGGATGTCATTTTTTTACCTTCCGTATATAAATCGAAACGGAGTATCAGATGAATGTCGGACTTTGCTGAAAAATGTACCGACGTATGACCCGAAAAATACGGTAATTTTGGGGGAGTTTGAAACAAATCGGCAGCAGTCGGCACACTGCCAATTCTATAGTATTACGATGTCATGTAATTTTGTAGGAATATTATTGACATAAATTTGAATACCGTACGGGTTTTAAACATGAAATATAACGAGGTGCACCTATTTTTTTTTACATATGAATTTGAATATATTTTGTTGACACGTGATTCTTAATTGTGTTTTGAAAACGTCTGCTTAAATTACGGTAAGAGTTATGCCCCTTTATTTTCGGGAAAAAATGTCCGACATGAAATTTTTTGAAATCCCATCACTGGTCTCAACTCTGGAAGTAATCTACAGAAATTGTTGAAATTTGATACGCTTTTTCGTTTTACTAATTTAAATAATGCATATAAAGTTCATACAGATCACATCATCACTTTTGTCATTCAAACGTTAACAATTGCCATATAACTCTAGAAATTATTGACGGAAATTGCTGAAATTCAATAGACCTGTTTCACAAATTTAAATGATGCATATAAATTTCATACATGTCGGATGATAACTATCATCAATCGAGTATTAACAAGGTTTAACAAAGTGAAACAAGGGCAATAACTCTAGAAGTAATTATTGTAAATTGCTGAAATTCAATAGGCTTTTTCATTTCACTAATTTAAATGATGCATATCAATTTCAACAGATTAGATGATAACTGTTGTCATTAGAGCGTTCACAAGGATCAATAAAGTGAAACAAGGGCCGTAACTCTGGACGTAATAAACGGAAATTGCTGAAATTCAATAGGCTTCTCCGTTTCATTAATCTAAATAATGCATATAAATTCACAAAAATCGAATAACTTTTGGCGTTGGCGCGTTCACAAGGTTCAATAAAGTGAAACAAGGGCCATATCTCTAGACATAATAAACCGAAATTGCTGAAATTCAATAGGCTTCTTCGTTTCACCAATTTAAATAATGCATCTAAATTTCAGAAAGATCGGATGATAATTTTTGGGGTTAGAGCTTTCACAAGGTTAAACAAAGTGAAACAAGGGCCATATAAATTTCACAAAAATCGAATGATAACTTATGGCGATGGCGAGTTCACAAGGTTCAATAAAGTGAAACAAGGGCCATATCTCTAGACGTAATAAACGGAAATTGCTGAAATTCAATAGGCTTATTCATTTTACTAATTTAAACGATGCAGATAAATTTCATACAGATCCGCGCCAATAATAACTTTTGCCGTTAGAGCATTCACAAGATACAACAAAGTGAAAAGATAGGTTGCCAGGCAACGAAACATACGCCCACAGCAGCTAAATCGTCTGAGCGGTAGGTAATTTTGTAGGTAATTGAGGGCCTTTACAAGACAGTTCATACAGATCAGATTATAAATTTGGTCATTTTTGAGGGTTTAAAAGGTTCTACAAACTGAAACAAGGGTCTCAACTCTGGAATTAATCTACAGAAATTGTTGAAATTTGACAGGCTAATTCGTTTTACTAATTGAAATAATGCATATAAATTTCATACAGATCACATGATCACTTTCATCTCAAACGTTCACAAATCGCCATAACTCTAGAAATTATTGAAGGAAATTGCTGAAATTCAATAGACCTCTGTTTCACAAATTTAAATGATGCATATAAATTTCATACATATTGGATGATAACTATCATCAATCGAGTATTAACAAGGTTTAACAAAGTGAAACAAGGTCAATAACTCTAGAAGTAATTATTGTAAATTGCTGAAATTCAATAGGCTTTTTCGTTTCACTAATTTAAATGAAGCATATCAATTTCAACAGATTAGATGATAACTGTTGTCATTAGAGCGTTCACAAGGATCAATAAAGTGGAACAAGGGCCATAACTCTGGACGTAATAAACGGAAATTGCTGAAATTCAATAGGATTCTCCGTTTCACTAATCTAAATAATGCATATAAATTTCACAAAAATCGAATGATAACTTTTGGCGTTGGCGCGTTCACAAGGTTCAATAAAGTGAAACAAGGGCCATATCTCTAGACGTAATAAACGGAAATTGCTGAAATTCAATAGGCTTCTTCGTTTCACCAATTTAAATAATGCATCTAAATTTCAAAAAGATCGGATGATAACTTTTGGGGTAAGAGCTTTCACAAGGTTAAACAAAGTGAAACAAGGGCCATATAAATTTCACAAAAATCGAATGATAACTTTTGGCGTTGGCGAGTTCACAAGGTTCAATAAAGTGACACAAGGGCCATATCTCTAGACGTAATAAATGGAAATTGCTGAAATTCAATAGGCTTATTCATTTTACTAATTTAAACGATGCAGATAAATTTCATACAGATCCGATAATAACTTTTGTCGTTAGAGCATTCACAAGATACAATAAAGTGAAAAGATAGGTTGCCAGGCAACGAAACATACGCCCACAGCAGCTAAATCGTCCGAGCGGTAGGTAATTTTGTAGGTAATTGAGGGCCTTTACAAGACAGTTCCATACAGATCAGATTATAAATTTTGTCATTTTTGAGGGTTTAAAAGGTTCTACAAAGCATGCAAAATGTGACAAGGCCCTAAATCATGAATCCGGACCATACCACCACTGTTGGTTCCTTAGGACCCCTAGATGCACATGCGGGCATATTGCGATCCAAATCCCACCAGTACCCACAGAAATTATTTTTCATTATTTTCTTAAAAATAATGGCTAATTTTAATGCATTTCTTAACTAAATTTTAACTCTCACTCACGCAACGGATACTCACCTGAACGAAATTCTTTTTAGGGATTATGTAGGCCTACTGTCCCTTGAAATTTTCCACAAAATTATTTTCACTTGAATCCAGCCATAGAGTCTGGGTTAGAGTTTCGATACATGAAGTCCATGGCATCAAATAAAATAGGCTATGTTTCGACACGTTTCTCTTCACTGCGGCGGGGGTGGGAGCGAGGGTGAATACATGTGCTTTTAGTACTTTATCTCCACTATATATATCAACAATAATATTGGATGCAGATCGCCCCAGTTTTTCGGAGCGAGTTTTGAAAGTAGGCACACTCGGCTGATATTACGACACTTTCGGATACGATGTAAGTTAAGTTATTGTCAACTTTTCTGCCATACATCAACATCAAGATGAAATTTCGAATGTAGCTTCCCCACGGTAATACAAAGCCCAGAAGGGCACTTCCGGTATCAGTGACGCCACTTCCGGTTTCTTGGACTTGACACTAATATACCCATGTGACATATCGCTGAAAAGGTCATCACATGTACATTACGATTCTGTCATTACCACACGTTTTTACAGAGACGTCAAGGGAATATGGCCCAAAACTTGCCGCAAACTTGATGTGAGTATACGAGACGATGATAAAAAGAAATATACGAAATGTAAAGATATCATTAATTTGAAAAGTATTCCATATATATTATGTACATATCATACATATACAGTTACTAGCAATATTATAACTCGTAATACATATAGACCTGTATCTCATATCACCATTCGGTTCGAATTTTTTGATTTCACACCGTTTCGCTTTATACAGTGTACTTGTGGAAAAGGACACTGGATTCAACACACTAAATGAAAATACAGTATAAAACGTTACAAATCGTGAATGCAAAAAGTGGCACAGCATACTGACAGTTCTCTTTTCACAACATTTTAAAAGAGACTGGATGTCAAAGAAATGAAGAGAGTCAGGATCATGAATGCTTAATTCAGAGTTGATGTCCTCAATATATGGTCATAAATGAATATATGGCACACATTGAATGAATGTGATCTACGAGTATCTAATATAAAACATGCGCAATTTGTTGAATTTGTGAGATGAGAGGGATCTGAACATGGGCACACAATATAAAATAAGTCCTTAATTTCCAGGGTGGAGTTTTTATTCGTCCAATTCCGTTATTACTGCGCTTCGCAAACCACTTCTCGTCACCAGGTGATCTATTTGACGCTCTGTATCCTCATCCATGTCCCTCAGTAGTTTCCCAGACCTTTGCTGTGCGGAGAGTCTAGAAAAATAGCTTCTAAAGCGAGTAAATACCCAAAGTTCCCAGGGTTCCTGTGATTTGCATAGATCCGATGCAGTGAAACTTTTTTCAGATAAATTATGTGTCACTAATATACTTCAGCCCTCAAGGTCGATGTCGACAATGCACCCCGCCGCAGTCGAGAAAAACGCGTTTTAAAATGGGTCTAATTTCAGTGTTTTGGATACCTAGGTTTTCCAAACTAGTCTCATTTCTACACTCCAACTTGAACTTCGTTGATATTGGGCATATATTGAGGGGAACCCAAGGTGGTTCATACTTCATTATGAACAGTCTCGAAAAATGTGTACCGAAGCCGCAGTTGCCGTCAAAAGTATGGTACTTTTCTCACTGAAAATAGCGTCGTTTTAAACCAAAAAAATCGGGGCGACCAAGCTCCGCAATAAGGCGGAGCAGAGACCTACTTTATTTTCTGTGGGGTCTGGGGGCCCCCGGGGTACCAACCACCAAGTTTGATCAAAATCGGTTTCCTGCTGCCTTATCACTTTTTGCAGAATTTGCATGGTCTTCTCACGGACTCGTTCTTAAATGGCACATATAAATTTCATACAGATCGGCAGTTAGAGCTTTCACAAAGTGAAACAAGGGCCATAAATCTAGAAGTAATAAATGGAAATTGCTGAAATTCAATAGGATTCTTCTCTTGACTAATTTAAATGACACATGTAAATTTCATACAGATCGGCAGAGCATTAGAGCGTTCCCATGGTGCAACAAAGTGAAACAGGGACCATAACTCAAGAAGTTATAGACGGAAATAGCTGAAATTCAATAGGATTCTTCGTTTCACTAATATAAATCATGCATATAAATTTCAGAAAGATCGGGTGATAACTTTTGGCGTTAGAACGTTCAGAAGGTTCAATAAAGTGAAACATGGGCCATAACTCTAGACGTAATAAATGGAAATTGCTGAAATTCCATAGGATTCTTCATTTCACTAATATAAATAATGCATATAAATTTCTGAAAGATCAGATGATAACTTTTGACGTTAGAGCATTCACAAGGTTCAATAAAGTGAAACAAAGAGCCATAACTCTACACGTAAAAAATGGAAATAGCTGAAATTCACAAGGCTTCTTCGTGTCACTAATCTAAATAATGCATATAAATTTCAGAAAGATCGGATGATAACTTTTGGCATTAGAGCGTTCACAAGGTTCAACAAAGTGAAACAAGGGCCAAAACTCTTGACGTAATACACGGAAATTATTGAAATTAAATAGGCTTCTTCATCTCACTAATTTAAACAACATATATCAATTTTAACACAATTGGATGATAACTTTTGGCCTTAGAGCGTTCACAAGAAATTGTGGACAATGGACGGACGGACAAACCGACAGACGGACGGATGGATGGACAGACGGACGTACGGGGGCGACGGCAATATACGTCCACATCAGTGATGGGATTTTGCCCGTATATTCCGGACTTGTCCGAATCTTTTTTCCAGACGCCCAAAATTGTCCGACCGGGAATATGCCCAATCGCACATCAAGACATGGTGAATAATATTTAAAATTCCGAAATTAATATAGTTTACTGAGTGTATAACTACCACTCAACCCGATTATCGTCGATAATACGCTGGGTTTATTAGGTAATTAAGTGATCAACGTATTTATCGTGTAATACCGTCTATAGTACAAACCTACCTTGATTTAACTACTTAATCTGCCTTGATTGACTGACTTAATCCTTTGTCGGACAATTCATCAATCTAATCTTCAACAGAAGTCATTGCTTTCCTTTTGTCGGACTATTCATCAATTCAATAAGAATGATTATAATTTTAATCCACCTGTTTACCTCGTGGTTTCTCATTTGTAGGGCATCTTAATCGCATTGATGTGAGCCGACATCATCTATAATAAACTAATCATAGATGTTACATATCGTAAGAGTAAATAACACCCTAAATCAATGGACAGTCATTTTGTCTACGATATCTTTTACGTCTTTTAAGAATCCATATAGAAATTCTCATCCACAGTGGCACTTTCCCTTGATCTCGAGCGCGGCACGAATATTGCTTAACATATTATTAGGCAGTGCTTACTATGAAGCCGTGTGATGAGTCACGTAGGCTATTAGTCTCTATTATCCAGAAAAATATTCTACGAATATGTTGAAGACTAGGAGTTTCTGGGTGACCGAGACTAGTATGCACCCAGCAAAATAACAAAAAGGGGAGGGGCTACCAATAGCTATATGAGCAGAAATTCTAACGTATTTGTAGGCGTCAATCATTCTGCTGTGTTACCTATGATGCCTGTCACTCTGTCGTGACTATGAAAGAGTGTTATTCGCTGAAGTTAGCGATGCCTGTTTACAAGTGATTTAACTATTTCGGAAGTTCTGCATTCATTTGCTGCCGTATAAACGAAGACACGTAATTCTAAAGAAATATTATGGTTGTGAATTTGATGCCGAAGCAGGATCGGCAAGCTTTCATTCAACATATCACGAAAATGCTTAATTTTGTAGGACATTTACTGACATAAATTTGAATGCCGTACGGGAATTAAGTGTGAAAAATAGCTAGGTCACCAATTTTTATTACGTACGGGATTTGAATATTTTGTTGACATGTGGTTTTTAATTGTGGTATGAATTGAATACTGTATGGGAATTAAATATGAAAAATAGCGAGGTTCACCTATTTTTATTACGTACGGGATTTGAATATTTTGACATGTGACTTTTAATTGTGGTACGAATTCGTCTGCTTAAATAATGATAAGAGTTATGCCCCTTTATTTTCGGTAAAATGTCCGACAAGTAAAATTTTAAATCCCATCACTGGTCCACATTTCAATGTGGGCGCATAAAAAGGGCCATAACCCATGGCGTAATTAACGGAAATTCAATGATGGATATCAATTTCAACATATTAGATGATAACTGTTTTCATTAGAGCATTCACAAGATTCAACAAAGTGAAACAAGGGCCATAACTCTAGATGTAATTAACGGAAATTGCTGAAATTCAATAGGCTTCTTTGCTTTACTAATTTAAATGATGCATATAAATTTCATACAGATCGGATAATAACTTTTGTCGTTATTCACAAGGTATAAAATAACAAAGTGAAACAAGGGCCATAACTCACGGCGTAATTAACGGAAATTGCTGAAATTCAATAGGCTTCTTCGTTTCACTAATTTAAATGATACATATCAATTTCAAACAGATCGGATGATAACTGTTGTCATTAGAGCGTTCACAAGATTCAACAAAGTGAAACAAGGGCCATAACTCTAGATGTAATTAACGGAAATTGCTGAAATTCAATAGGCATCTTTGTTTTACTAATTTAAATGAGGCATATAAATTTCATACAGATCCGATAATAACTTTTGTCGTTAGGGCATTCACAAGGAACAACAAAGTGAAACAAGGGCAATAACTCTAAAACTAATTAACAGAAATTGCTGAAATTCAATAGGTTTCTTCGTTTCACTAATTTAAATGATGTATATCAATTTCAAACAGATCGGATGATAACTGTTGTCATTAGAGCGTTCACTAGTGTTGAAAATCGGATCGAGATTTGTGATCCGAATACTTTTGTTGGCTATCCGAATACTATTCGGATACGTGAAATTCTTGAACAAAATTACATCAAAAGTTCATATACCGGTACTCATAATTTCTTACTTGTTTCAATGTTTATGAGTGTCTGTGTATGCCGAGTATGAAATCGTACTTTCGATTTGCAAATTCTTTGAGCCGCGAAGAAAAAAACGGGCCTACCTTTAACCGTAATTATTAAGACTATCTATGACATCGGTCTGACATCCAAAAAAATCAATGAGGTGAAGGAATTTGTATAGTATAACTACTACTCCTGTTATCTGCACCCTCCCACTTATCATTTTGCTCAATCAACACGAATGAAAAAAGTAAAATAAAACCATGTGCCATTTATTCCGGCAAGGTCGTTTGCCTCATTCTAATAATCTACTACTATTGAACCAATCAGTGAGTGGGAATATACGTGACCTAGGTCGTTATAAATAAATTTCATTGTGGGAAGTCAAAACACGGTCTAAACTCGTATGCGTATAAACTAGCGCAGGGAATGAATGAACATTTTTTTTATTTAGACTACTGTTTTCGTTGCACTGCATTAATAATTTTATTAGTTACTATCACTAAATAATACGCATAATGTTGACATTTATGCTCAGAGCTACGTACGTGATCAATTGCATTGGGGAAAATTTCAAAGTAATCAGACGTAAAAATGGCTAAATATAGAGCATACGGAATGTCAGAATATATTGTAACGAATAGTAAACGGATAGTAAAATGATTCGGATAACCCTTATTTTGTATCCGTTAACGAATATCCGAACAGTAGTTTCAACACTAGCGTTCACAAAATTCAACAAAGTGAAACAAGGGCCATAACTCTAGATGTAATTAAAGGAAATTGCTGAAATTCAATAGGATTCTTTGTTTTACTTATTTAAATGAGGCATACAAATTTCATACAGATTGATAACTTTACTCGTTAAAGAGTTCACAAGGTGCAACAAAGTGAAACAAGCGGTTGCCATGCAAGATACGCCCACATTTTGCAAGAGATGGACAGAGAACAAGCTCAAAAAAAGTAGTGATTTTTCGTATAATCAAGGGCCATAATTCAGGAAGTTACAATCCGATATGCATGAATATTGAAAGGAACCAAGATCTTTGGGTTATAAACATGAATTTCAAGTTTCATCAAAATTGGATCAAAACTGTTTCCTCTCTCTAGAGGATCCAAAACCTTGATATACCATATATACTGAGCGCCATGGAAAACGCATCACTTTTTTTCCCAAATATTTTATTACTAGGTGGTTTTGTATGTATAATATTATGCAATACTATGAACTATTGTTTCACACAATGCTCCCAAACGCAAAAAAAATATCGGCCCGCGTGCACAAAAAAAAAAATTGCACGAGATGCCATGAAAAACCCAATATTCACGTGCAGCATTGTTTGTGAGCCCTTTAAAAGCATGTTTTCAACTTAATGTGCAGTACTGTGAAATTTCAATCTGTCGTAATTTGTTGTTGGATGTGCGAAGGAATCGAGTTAGAGATGCCAAGACTTACTGAAAATCAACGGAATGAAGCCATGGGAATGTCCCGGGCTGGCATGTCTACACGTGCTATTGCCAGACACTTCCATTGTCATCAGTCCACTATTGTAAGGTTGGTGGAACGTGTTCAAGTTACTGGATAAATGCGTGACCGTCAACGTCCTGGTCCACAACGCGTTACAACCCAGACTCAAGACCGCTACATCCGGGTCACTCATCTGCGTGACAGATTCCGCCCAGCGACTCGACCTTATGTTGGAGTTATCCTCAGGGATCGTCACTGTCAGCGGCGTTTGATATGGGCTCAAGGACACCAGACATGGAGAAGAGTAGACTGGCAAAGTGTGTTCTTCAGTGATGAGAGTTGCTTTCATCTTTATCACGCTGATGGGTGTCAACGTGTATGGAGACGTCTTGGGGAACGTCTTGCAGACTGCTGTGTCTTCGAAACGAATCAATGGGGTGGGGGAAGTGTAATGGTGTGGGGAGATTGGACGCCGTCTGTATCGGAGACCACAGATGCACACCATTGCTGCTTTAGAAGCTTCTTTTGTCCAAGAATGGAACAATTTGCCCCAGGCCTTCTTTCAAACATTGGTTTATTCCATGCGACGTCGCTGCACAGCGTGTGTAAGATCCTGTGGAGGACACACGCGCTACTGACATCTGTGTCATACTTTTGGTTTTGACCCCTCTGACTTTGTACCGTTGATTAAAGATTAAACATCCATAAGTGTACAAATGTGTTGTTATTGATGTGTTCCCATTTGAATATTGTTCACAATAAGAAGCAAAATAAATAAGATATGTTTACAGGGTCATTTAGTTATACGAAAAACTAAGTGATGCGTTTTCCATGGCGCTCAGTATATTTGCGTACGAGGGGCAGCCATTTTGTCCAGCAGTTTTGGTCCAATTTGTATGAAATTCAGACTCAACCATCATAAGGGTATAACAGTGATATATTCAAATGTTTTTTTTTAAATCGGATAAAAATTGTGACATCTAGAGGGATCACATCCTAAAAATGCGACTGTTCGTACAATCAAGGGCCATAATTCAGGAAGTTACGATCCAATATGCAAGAATATCGACAGGAACCAAGATCTTTGGGTTATAAATATGTATTTCAAGTTTCATCAAAATCGGATCAAAATTGTGGCCTCTAGAGGATCCACAACCTTGATATACCATATATTTACACTATTTGTGTGCAAGAGGCGGCCATTTTGTCCGGCAATTTTGGTCCGATTTCCACGAAATTCAAACTCAGCCATCATAATGGAGTAACGGTGATATACTCGACAGTTTTTTTAAATAGGTTAATAATTGTGACCTTTAGAGGGACCACAATCAGGGGCCATAATTCAGGATGTTACGATCCGATATGCGCGAATATCGAAAGCAACCAAGATCTTTGGGTTATAGACATGCATTTCAAGCTTCATCAAAATTGCGCCAAATTGTGACCTCCAGAGGGTCCACAACCTTGAAATACCAGATGTTTTCACTATTTGCACTGAGGAGCAGCCATTTTGTTTGGCAGTTTTGGTATGATTTTCACAAAATTCAAACTCAGCCGTCCTTAGGGTGTAACGGTGATATAATAATACGTTTTTTTAATCGGATAAAAATTATGACCACTATAGGGTCCACAAGCTAAAAACGCGATTTTTCATACAATCAGGGGCAATAATTCAGGAAGTTACGGTCCGATATGCGCGAATATCGAAAGGAACCAAGGTATTTGGGTTATAAACATGCATTTGAAGTTTCATCAAAATCCAATCAAAATTGTGACCTTTAGAGTGTTCACAAGCTAAAAACGTGATTTTTCGTACAATCAGGGCCCATAATCCATGAAGTTATGGTCCGATACATGCCAATATCAAACGGAACCGAGATCTTTGGGAGATAGACCTATATTTCAAATTTCTTCAAAATCGGATAAAAATTGTGACCTGTAGAGTGTCCACAAACAAATCGTGGACAGACGTCCGGACAGGGGCGACGACCATATACGTAAACATGAAAATGTTCAAATAGACTAAAGGCACTAAAAATAAAATCTGATCTTATTAAATCCAAACCTTGCTAATATATTATGTAAAAACAGATTTTTAAAGTTGTTGTATATTGTATTGTATATATCGGTAATTGTTTTGTAATAAGCCTAGCTGAGACATAAAATTGTTAGATGTTGTATTTTTCATCACACATCTTTGGCAGATAAAATACTCCAGTTGGCAGAAAAAAAAATGGACATTTCTTTATATAAAAATGATCATCCATTTTGGCAGAAATAAACTGAAAGCCAGTGTGAGCCCTGGGTGAATGGCTTGATAGAGTTCAAGGATCAGCAGAGATAAGCAATTTGATTGGTTGATTGGTCATAATGAGGCCCAAAATATGACCTTTGTCACCAGTCTTAAAGGGACAATGTCACTCCTGCTGGTTTGACAGCTTCAAAAGGTAAAAAAAAAAAGCCTTATTCTAAGTAATAGATATGTTAGTGTCCTACCTGTTGTGTAAATTATCCATTAAATCCTATTTTACTTGTCCAGAGGGTTCGAAAATATTTCTAAATCCAAGTCACATTTGAAAAGCTTCACGTTAGGCTTTTCAAATCATTTCAGAACCATTTCTATCAAGGGAGGTAATAAGCTCCAGATTTGATTGACTTCCTGTTCTAAGAATAGCTTTCCGTGATGTCATCACCGGGATATCCCACGCGTGTGGCACTATTGTCAGTATTGTCCCAAATAATAGTAAATACATAAGATCAGCGGAAATGGGGGTTAAAATGACTTGGATTACCACACAATTAATTCAAGTTAATCAATGACATTTTATAGACAGTCCATCCACAGACAATCTGCTTGTATTGTTTAGAGATATATACTATAGCCTATAAAACGCTGGTGTCAATATCACCTACACGACTACAGGTTCGAGTTCGACATTGATTGACAAACTTAAGTCTTGATTTTTTCCGTTGATTAAGCCCCAAACAATAACTCTTTCACAATTTCAATCTTTCAGGTACCACAGAAAATACTTTTAAGAGGGCATCAAACTGGGCTTTTGCACCAATGAAAGGAGCCAAGCATTATGGCTTCATGTTATCCTTGCTATATAATATGGTGAAGGCCCCTGGGCCCAGATGCCAGTCAAATATACAAACCTTAGCATCGGCAGATCACAGCACTGATTGCAATGCGGATCAGACTGCGCATGCTCGCTATATTGTGGTTACCCATAAAAACCCCATGAAATTTTACCTTGGATGCTACCCTGCAAAAGGCAATGTGTCTTTATTTAAGGAAATAAAATCGAATAGGCCTACTAATTATTGATCTCACATCTCCTACCCATACTGGTCTAAGCCTACTATGTGGCTGTCTGGCAAATTCTAAGGAAACACTTGTCTGCAATATCACCCTAGGTGGAAACAGGCATTAAACCTAAAGACCCCCCCACTCCCCTCCCCTTTTAGGATGGAGCATAAAGGCAAACCATGAAGGAAATGACCACTGGGTGGAGCTGACCTCTGAAAGATTGCTGGGACCATTGCTAAAACCAAGCCTGAACCAACTTCACAAATAGCCAAGGAAGAGAACCAGATTTTAATGTAAGAATTTTTTTTATTTTTCATAATAGTCTTCTTGGATTAAAACCAGTATACTGTCTATATCTTCAGGACACAACAGGAGGGTATTAGACTATTAGGACTCTATTCCCTGTAGTACCAAGGCGTCACATCACAAACTGCCTGTAAGCCATGTGTCGTCTCTGCGATTAACATCTTCGTCCTTACCAATTGCACGGACATCGGTTTGGTACACACTGGCAACAATCTGATTAAAATACAAATCTATATTTCATTTTGTTTTTTTATACTTTCGATGGCCTACACTACAAGAAGATCTGACCGGTTGTAGTGGAAGGTCGTGTCAGAAGTCATACAAGCAGCTTTTGACTCTATGACGCCAGACATTTGATTAACAAATCAGCCTTGATGTTTCTAGTGGGTTACCCAGTTCCGTGAAATTCATGCCAAAAATTGCCGAAACACATCACATCATCCAGAACTAAGTTATATATAACAACTTTTCCAGATCCTAGTGTAGTAAAGACAAGCATAATGAAATTTTGAACTATGAAAAACAAAACGAAATAGGATCTGCGGTTTAATCAGATTACATTGGCAAGATCCTGGCTCTAAATCATTCTCTTCAAACTACTGAAAAAATTAAATTAACCATACATTATGCAAGAACTAAATCTGCTAGGTATTGTAGGTCTTTCTTTAGGCCTGAAATGTTATCTAAATTATTAATTAGACATTAATTAACCTATCGGGACCATAATCAAATCTTGATGTCATCGCTAGCCTGTGATATTTACTGGATTGGAATCCTATCTGCTGCTCAATACTCTATGATCAAATCAAAAGATAGGTTGCCAGGCAACAAACCATACGCCCACAGCAGCTAAATCGTCCGAGCGGTCGACAAGGGTTGTCGCATATTTATTTCTTTGTAGGTAATAATCCGATCAGATTATACATTTTGTCGTTTGAGGGTTTACAAACAAACTGAAACAAGGGTCTCAATTCTGGAAGTAATCTACAGAAATTGTTGAAATTTGACAGACTTTTTCGTTTAACTAATTTAAATAATGCATATAAATTTCATACAGATCACATGATCACTTTTGTCATTAAAACGTTCACAATCGCCATAACTCTAGAAATTATTGACGGAAATTGTTGAAATTCAATAGACCTGTTTCACAAATTTAAATGATGCATAAAAATTTCATACATATCGGATGATAACTTTCATCAATCGAGCATTAACAAGATTTAACAAAGTGAAACAAGGGCAATAACTCTAGAAGTAATTATTGTAAATTGCTGAGATTCAATAGGCTTTTTCGTTTCACTAATTTAAATCATGCATATAAATTTCACAAAGATCGGTTCATAACTTTTGGCGTTAGAGCATTCACAAGAATCAATAAAGTGAAACAAGGGCCATAACTCTAGACGTAATAAACGGAAATTGCGGAAATTCAATAGGCTTCTTTGTTTCAGTAACCTAAATAATGCATATAAATTTCAGAAAGATCAGATGATAACTTTTGACGTTAGAGCGTTCACAAGGATCAATAAAGTGAAACAAGGGCCATAACTCTAGACGTAATAAACAGGAATTGCTGAAATTCAATAGGCTTCTTCGTTTCAGCAATCTAAATAATGCATAAAAATTTCAGAAAGATCGGATGATAACTTTTGACGTGAGAGCGTTCACAAGGATCAATAAAGTGAAACAAGGGCCATAACTCTAGACGTAATAAACGGAAATTGCCGAAATTCAATAGGCTTGTTCGTTTCAGTAATCTAAATAATTCATATAAATTTCAGAAAGATCGGATGATAACTTTTGGCGTTAGTGCGTTCACAAGGTTTAATAAAGTGAAACAAGGGCCATAACTCTAGAGGTAATAAACGGAAATTGCTGAAATTTAATAGGCTTCTTCGTTTCACTAATTTAAATAATGCATGTAAATTTCAGAAAGATCGGATGATAACTTTTGGAGTTAGAGCATTCACAAGAAATTGTGGACGACGGACGGATGGACGGACCGACAGACGGATGGGGGCGACGGCAATATATGTCCACATTTCAATGTGGGCGAATAAAAATTTGTTCTTTGTAAATATTGTTCTATTTGCCGTTTTTGTTTCTGTGTAAATATATTACGACTATTAAAAGAAAGTTTGTTCTTACTTTGAGTCCCTCTGTTCATTCATTTCTGAGTCTTTCAACTCACTCCCTTGTTGTGCCAGTTTTCCCTTTTTGTCTTTAGCCTTTTTTGGACTCAGTGGGGGTGGATGGAGAGGTGGTTTCATGACATGTTATATGTATTTGGAACTTTCGTCTAGATCTTATTGTCCTTGATATAGATGGTGCTGTTGATTTTGAAGGTTGTGTTGCATTAGTAGCTTCTGGATTAGTTGGTAAAGTAGGTGGTGGGGGTTTTCAATACAGGGTAATGAATCTAATGATTCCACCTGGCATGTCCGACACAAAAAAACGGTAGATCTGGTCCAGTTTTAACTAATCTCAAATAGACTGCTTTTGAAATACCTGTAAAACCAAAATGCAAGTATATAAATAAGGTTTTCCAGAATTCATATAAAATTATAGCCAATATGTCTAATTAAAATTAATAATTACACACAAGAAATTGTTCTGATCCGTTCCAACTGCAGAAATAAATCTTATGAATAATTTATCTAGCTTGAGTTGATATTACTGACTGAGGGTGAAACTTCAAATAATCAGTTCTATGATCAATCAATAATAATAAAAAAATGCAGCTTGGTGAAGCCATGCCAAGATTAGGCCTAATCAAAGCTAATAATGAAGACAATCGTCTAATTTTAAAGATAATCAGACAGTTTGTTCCATCAATTAAGTAACCAGGCAAAGCCAGTGATAATCAGTTTACTCGAGGTGAAGTATTATTAGTAGTAATGGTATGATCAACAATGACAACGGCCACAGGTATCGAAATTCCAATCATTCACTGCGCACTTTGTCACAGATTTTGAAGCCTTGAGAGTATAAGTAAATAATATAAACTTACCGGAAAGAATGGAATCATCGTTTGGGATGAATCGTAGCAGTTTATGCTTTCTAAAAGTTAAACTGTCAGTCATATCTATCATATCATAGCGAAAAGCGAGCAGTCTATAGTAAGCTGACATCTTTTACGCTTGCGCGACATTGGATTCCCCTTTTTCCTGTTTGTAGACAGATTTACTAGTTTCATTGATAGTGAAATTGTGAAAACACTCAAGGCCTAGTTGAAATTTTCCAATTTTTTAAATTAGGTGTGTTAAGATGAAATTTATATCATCAATTAAATGGAATATTGTAAAATAGTACATTTTGTTGACCAGAATAAAGATTGGGACATTTTATGTAGTAACACTACAGCAAGAGTGAAATTGTCCCTTTATTTAAGCCAAGTTTGTTCAACTTTTGTCACTCTTAAGTGATATTTTTAGCTTCCTGACTTGGTTAGGCTTTAGTCTTTGTTTCAGCTATGGACTCTAAATTTTAACTATGGTCACAAATTAGTGCTAATTAATTAGCTCTTAAATAGCATTCGTACAGCATTTTATGCTCTTAAGCAGTCATTTTGTGCAGTGAAACTCATAGAAATAATCCCGGACAAGACAATTTAATCAAAATCAAATCCACTCAAACGTCATTTTGTGACCCAAAATTTGACCTTTAACCCTTGTCACCTTTGAACGACTTGGTTAGCTAGCTTTTAGACTTTGTTTCAGTTATGGACTCTAAATTTTCATTACGATCGGATAGAAATTGTGACCTCTATAGGGTCCACAACCTAAAAACGTGATTTTACATACAATCAGGGACCATATTTCAGGAAGTTATGGTCCGATATGCGCGAATATCGAAAGGAACCGAGATCTGTGGGTTATAAACATACATTTCAAGTTTAAACGAAATTGGATAAAAATTGCGACCTCTACAGTGTTCACAAGCTAAAAACGTGATTTTTCGTACAATCAGGGGCCATAATCCATGAAGTTACAGTCGGATACATGCCAATATCGAAAGGAACCGAGATCTTTGGGTGATAAAGTTTAATTGAAATCGGATAAGAATTGTGACCTGTAGAGTATTTACAAACAATTGTGGACAGACGGACGAGTGACGACAATATACGTCCACATGAAAATGTGGGGGTATAAAAATTTGTTATATGTCAGGTAGCATAATTTACCCAAATCCACCATTATTTCAAAGACAATTTAATTTATATTGATATTTGATAAATATATCATTCTTTATGCCAAATTGTCATTTTTAATTTATAATCATAACATTTTTGTTTCAAAATGTGATTTCCACAAAAGTTGTCAGCAAGGGACATAACCAAAGGAAATAGTTTGCTTGGAAATTGTATTTTTGAAACAAAAATGCTACGATTTTAACTTTTACTTATGTTAAGTTAAAATGCTAATTTGGCAAAACAACAGTATATTATGATCAACCATAGATAAATAAGAGTTGAAATAATAATAATGGTGGATTTGTGTAAATAGTGCTACCGAATGTATTACTGCTTGTCCCATCACTGACAACAGAAATAACACATCAGATCACGCAAATTATTTCATTCATTGGCCCCAATACCAGGGCCCGATTCCTAGAAAATTCTTAAGCACATTCTTGTGCTTAGATTTAAGTAGACTTTGCATTTAAGTAAACTTACCTTATTTTGTGTTCCCAGAAAATTCTTAAGAACGTTCTTATGCTTAGATTTTAAGTAGACTTCATTGTAAGCACAAGAATGTTATTATGCGTTCCAAGAAAAAACTTAAGCACAACTTTGTTCTTAAACATAGTCAATCTAAGCACAAGTTCCAGGCAAGGTATAGGGCTTGCTTACCAACCTTAAGTCTGTTTCTGCTTCAAAAAGATGGCTGACCGTTGAGTTATTCGACGGCATTTCCGACACCTTTTGATACCAAAGAGACAATTACAAGACAGAGAAAATCCTTCGCCAGAAGAAATTTCAAATTAGGAATGCTATAGAAAATTTTGCTTCTAGGCCTACCCTGAGAAACCATTTTATTTATTTATTTGCCAATTAGTAAACAATAGGCTACAAACACACAGGCTACTTTAAGATCAGGCGCTCTCACAATTATTCAGTTAGTTTGTATGAGTCTGCGTTTTTGTTTTTTTTTATCTTGTGGCACATTTTATATGTGTATAGGGGACATGTCAAATGCATCTAAATCAACCATATATACATGTATATGACGTCAATGAAGCAGACGACAAATTTATGACGTAATTCGCATACCAAAGTTGTTTTTATGACGTTAAAGAGCATAGTAGTCCCAGTTTATGGTAAACTTTACCAGTCACAATGTGCTTAGACTTATACCTGACTTGTGCTTACGTAAGAATGGTCTTGAGCATTTTCTAGGGACGGTATTTTTATAAGCTTCTTATGTAAGAAAATGTGAAGCATGACTTTGTGCTTACTTTAAGAATTTTCTAGGAACCGGGTCCAGAGTTACTTAGTGAAGAATACTTTGAAGCAAGGGAGATAACCCCATTCAAGAAAATAACATGGGCACCTGCTAAAAAATTTATATTGACAAACATATTTTGATTTCAAAACACGCACAAATCACACTACATTTGAAATGTCGTATTCTTTGTATCAAGAATATCGAATAATGATGCTATTGATAAATAAATATTGTGTTTTTAATGTAAAGAGGTCTAAATTTTGCATTCATTTCGTTTGTTGAACATCGGCTAAACCCTTGACTGCCTTGAGTCCCTTGCTTGATTTTGTTTATATTTTTACTATTTTTAGTAGTTGTTTGTATAGACTTGACTCGAGACCCTAATCCCGGTTTAAAATATGCATTTGCAACCGACTGAGCAGCTATAATATCTACGAGGATGTATAATATACATACCAACTGAATGCCGAAAAATGTTCTTATTACAAGCCCCAAAATTAGTTGTTTTCGGTGTTTCACTTGACCTACGCCTCAAATCTTGTCGGCCATTACAATACAAGGCTACTACTGACTCATACAATATGGCGGCCCGACATGAAAGGAATTTCCCTTCCTGACGTCATAATCTGTCTGCATCTTTTTTTATCCCATAAAGATGCCAAGTTTTCTGTACACTAGACTGTACTGCACCAGGAAGTCAGAATTTAAACACACAGCAGCTCGTGCGGGAGTTTGTGTTTTGTTATGTTTTTTGTACTTTAATAAGACGTCTGTGGCTATTTACGGACCCGTAATCCAATATTATTATTGCTACTATTCTAAATCTAATGGTGGATGCGGGTCAGTTCATCCCACGACTGTTTCACCCCAACCTATTTTTTTATCGGGCTGTTTCACGCCGGGCTGTTTCAACCCCTTGTTATTAGACTAGCAGTTAATTAACTGAGTTGTACTTATTGTTAAATAAACTGTTAAACACTTAATTAGGGTTTCACACTGCGTAGCTTGGGTGAAACACTATTGTTTTTGTGAGATAAAAATTATTATTATTATTAGGCTTTCAGACTTTCGCCTATTGAGATTACTATAGATTATTAAGCTTTCATATTTTATATGAAAGCTTATTGTTTCTGTTAAGATTATTAAGCTTTCATATTTTATATGAAAGCTTATTGTTTCTGTTAAGATTATTACGCTTTCAGACTTTCGTCTGAAAAACTATTGTTTTTACTGAAATTATTATTATTAGGCTTTCGTCTGAAAGACTATTGTTTTTACTAAAATTATTATTATTAGGCTTTCAGACTTTCGCCTATTGAGATTAGGCCTAATAAAATTAAACTTAACAGAAACAATAAGCTTTCATATGTAATACATATGAAAGCTTAATAATTATAATCTTAACAGAAACAATAAGCTTTCATATGTAATACATATGAAAGCTTAATAATAATCTTAACAGAAACAATAAGTTTTCATATGTAATAATAAGTCTGAAAGCCTAATAATAATAATTTTAGTAAAAACAATAGTCTTAACAGAAACAATAAGCTTTCATATAAAATCTGAAAGTTTAATAATTTTAGTAATCTCAATAGGCGAAAGTCTGAAAGCCTAATAATGATAATAATTTTAGTAAAAACAATAGTCTTTCAGACGAAATTATTATTAAGCTTTCATATGTATTACTTATGAAAGCTTATTGTTTCTGTTAAGATTATTATTATTTTTTTTTTTTGTGTGTATTTCCTGCAAATCTTATATCTCAGAATTTAACCGTAGGATCTTTCTGAAACTTTAACCTACCCCCCAACAATGGGTGGTGGCTTTGGAATGCCTTGAATTTTTTTTTTCGGTACTAGCTAAGATATTACTGATGTGTACACAAAATATGGAGTTTGTCGAGCGAACCGGAAGTGCCACCATCTCAAAACGTGAAAAATCCACAAGGCTTTTGCAATATTTTACTTACAGACATAACAGTTACATTTTCTGAATCCTTGAAGGAGTGCCTAAAAATCTATCGGATTAGAATTTTGATTAAGGTCAACTGATGGACGCCATTTTGAATTGAAAATGAAAATTAGTGAAAAATCCACATTAATGGGCTTGAAAACATACACAATTGGTCGTGGCTTAGAGAATCTGTCTCCTATTACCGAAATCAATACTTTTTAGGATAGCCTGGATCATGGTCGAATGTTTGGTATTTGAATATTTCAAAAATTCGAATTTCGCCTTTGATGTTTTCTGTGCCAACAAGGTTTTTTTCAAGTTTAGCTGGTTCTTATATCTCAGAATCTAACCGTAGGATCGTTCTGAAACTTTGACCTACCCCCCCCCCCCCAAGAATGGGAGGTGGCTTTGGAATGAATATATTTTCAAAACGTTTTACTCATCCGAAATCACCGAATTTTACGAACGAATGCATTTGACCTACATTGCTGTAACTTTGTGACTATTAAATTTGAGCTATTTTAACTTTTTTTTTTCTTTGAGTACATTGAAACATTTACTTCAAATCTGCAATTTCGGATTTTCGGATTTTGAAAATTTGTCGCTCTGATTTCGAACCGGAAGTTGAAACCAACTTGACAACTTCTTTAATAGTTGCACGATTTTCATGAAATTTAGTATGTAAGTAGATCTTATACCCCCTTGATGAAATTAAGGATCAAAGGTTTAAAAAAAATCGTTTGTCGAGCGAACCGGAAGTGCCACCATCTCAAAACGTGAAAAATCCATAAGGCTTTTGCAATATTTTACTTACAGACGTAAGAGTTACAGCTAGGAATGTTGTTTTTCACTAATAAATAGCTATTTTGTACATTTCAAAGATTTCTAAGCCTTTTTGTTTTAAGTCAAACTTAGAACCCAGAGACATGTCAGGTCAATGAGACCACACCCTAATATAAAACTGGCGTAGATGTGTAAATGTCAGCTTAATGTTCAATATTTTCTTATCAAAGTCTAGGATTTGTGGTGATTGTTGCATTTATGTTACTTATAGAACAGTTAAATGTTAATATTGCTCCTTTTCAGGCCCCCTTCATCTTGTCAACTCTGTCATAATTACTTTTTGGACTTCATTTTTTCAGACAATTGATGTAAAGGTCCAGACATCTTGCTTCAGCACAAGAATTGCAATAAAGATTTGTATGGTGCCTCTGAGCCATGAGATGTTGAAAACATTGAAATTTTCCCAAATTTGTGAAAATTGTGTATTCTGTGACCCTTTTTTTTTAGAGAAGGGTGGTCATATACCAAATATGGCATTTTTTTTTTCTTTCATCAAGGCCTATTTTTAACCATAATTCATATTTATTGCACCATTTTAGTTTATATGTACATATGTTAGCCAGGGATGGTAAAACATAGCTATTAGACAGATTGCTTTGATTATGTTACTTCTGCAACAAAAGATTAGATTCATTCAGTCAGTGACATATTTAGGGGGTGGGGATACATGTTTAAGTATAGATCTCTAATATTACAATCAATGCAGCTGATTTGTGATTTTTCGGTTTGTATATTGGCCAGGGTTTCTAAAAATATATCCCTTTTCGGTCTGGCTATCTAAAAAGTGGAAAATAATTTTGTACATTTTTCATGACATGGCAGTAAAAAATTATATTTTTGAAAAAAAATCCAGCTTATGAGTGTTTTCTGTGTAATTTGTTTGTAACTTGTCTAATTTTTTCACAGAACTCAAATACTGCCATTAATAAGAAAGATTTTTAAATTTTAGCACAAAAGGCCCATGGACCTGAGATGCACTACTGTACATAAAGCGGCATGTATACTTAAAGGGCCATCATTTTTGCAGTTATTCTTTGATTTTGATTTCCTTTCACCGGTATGTTACCAGAACATATGGGAAGCATATGAAAAAGACTTTTTGGTGATACCTGAAGTTTCACCCCTATATAGGACACAGCTCACCAAATATTTCTACGCCGTCACCCACGAATGTAGGGCGAAAGTTATTTTTAGTCTTTCTCTCCCTTTCCCTTTTTCCCCCTTTTGCATGTCGATTTTTGTTGACTTTTTGGTGTAGAATCGAAGAAAAGGGTTTGAAAATACATTTTCTACCAGGTTTTGGTGAATATTCATGATTTTGAGGCGGAAGGATACAAGAGTTGAGAGGTTGGTTAGGTTGAAATGTAGGGTCCAAAATTGCATGTTTTCTTGTCTCTACTTCCAGCTTGTGTATCTCAAGTTTTCCATGGTGAACCTCATACGTGCTTTTGGGCAAGAGGTTGCTACATGTTGCTCCATCTGTGGTAGAAAGCGTTCTACCCAACGAAAATTTGGGAAAAAGTTAGAGCCGGTCTAAGAGACGAGAATTAACATTAAAGTCAATGGGCAAATGTTTAGTGATTTGTGGCCATATAAATCTTATATGACATTATGAGGGGGGCGGGAGTACATTTTGGAGGATATATTGAAGTTTGGCATTTTCCATTAAAAACTTCGTAAAGGGAGTCTTGTCAAATTTATTGCACGCAATGATGACATGATTAACAGTCAAATTGTGGCAACATTCGCACTTCACTGGGTTAAATTTATGGTCGGTAATTAAATGCTTAGTTCTTAATCTTGTGATTAACCTACAGAAAAAATGAAACCGGTTCTTACAGGCCGACAAGTTTGATCTCTACGTTGTGTAAAACACTTGAGACGTTAAGATAGGGAACTACATATGTAGTTACAAAGAAGGAACTATTGTTGTAGGACAGTATGGCGGATCAGCCTGCTGCTCGATTTAAGGAAAACTAATAACAAAATAAAGGAATAGGGACCTACACAACCATTATTAACAATGACAGTGAACATCAATCAATTTAACCCGAGTTTAATGGTGAAATTTGTCTTATTGTTTAATTTTTTTTTAATTAATATTTTTTTGTGTATTGCTGCTGGCTCTTCTTTTTCTTTTCAGGTAAATTTTTATCTGTGAAGAGCCGTACGCAAGTAAAACTCTAATGGGATGCCTGCAACTTTTAAGTCAGTTAATTTTTAACAACATGGAACTTATCGGGCGAACAATTTTAATATGTAAATAATCTACAGGTCCAGCTATGTGGTTTTAACGGCGAGCACTTCTCTTTCCACATAAAGCCAGCGGATTCTTTTTCCCAACGGGTTTTTTTTCTATCCGCTCTGATGACGCCAAACATCAGTCAGTTGGACCTCCTGTTTCATTTTTTTTAGTTTCAACTTTATTATGACAAAGTTAGAAGATTATCCGCCCTCTCTTCTCACGACAGCGAATTTATAATAGTGCTTCAGGGACTTTTTGGTACCCGAGGACCCTTTTTATTTTGTGTTTTTAACAATTTTCAACTGTAAATAATTTAATTAAATCAACCTGTCCATAATATCATATTCATTGTATTGGACGTTTAATCTGTAATAAACAACAACAACGCCTTGGACCGAGTGGTCTTTGGTCCGACTGGTCATGGATTCACACTAGTAACAGCAACAAAATTAATAAATGGTTGCCTTTGATTTTATAAAACCAAATGATTTTGTTGTTGATGTTTTATGATAAAAACAATCCTGAACATGGCCTTCTCTTTAAATTGTGCTCTCGATTATGAACACACTTTTGGTGTTTCTAATATTTCTACAATTACTAGATATTTTGTAATATTTATCCACGTAATATTAGGTAGATTTTTTATGTCATCGCTCAACCCATCAACGAAAGTATAAGGGTCGTCAAGCTTGGTTCCGTTTTTTAATGTTAATTTATAGTCATATTGGGTTTTTGTATCGTTTGCGGTAAGACCTTTATCTAATAACCATAGGCCCATTCTCCACGCAAGTCTCGCAGGCCCATTCTCCACGCAAGTCTCGCTATCCAGTAGTGCAGAGCCTTATATGGACTGCAAGGGAAGACAACTCTGTTTGGGAGATAGACATAGGCTTAGTAAATATCGCACGAAATTGCCCATGCATGCGTGCGCAACTTACCACGAATAAGATTACGCATGCCCATTGACTTGTAAAAATAGGCGCGCAACCGAATCTTGGTGTCTTCCTAATACCTACTAGTCTTCTTAGTGTCATCCGACTGCGCTGTCTATTCATTTTAAGATTTACAAATTACAGGCCTGCATTGCATCATGGCATCGAAGTCGACATCTGCAGTAGTCGGCATGGTAAGTAACAAAAAATAATGGCGTCCTTGGATTAATCTAGACAATTTCTAAACTGTTGGCCTTCAGCCTACGGCTACACACCGAACACAAATTGGCAACCTATTCGGCTAGCGAGCTATTCGACCGATCCAGCTGGCAACCTCTTCGTTGGCAACCTATTCAGAATTAAGACAACAGTCGCCCAAACTCATCTATTTTTACCAACCAATAAAATCCAACGTTACGTCTATCAAATGAAAGTAGAATAATATATTATTTTTTATCCATTCCTTTAGCTCAGAAAAGAGGTGTAATTTCGCATTATCGTACAAAATTCTAGACATCCAACCAAATATATTCCGAAAGGTAATTAAATAGGCTTTCCAAATATTATCAGTAAAAGTTGGCACAGTCATATTAAAGGGGTGCACTCTCTTCCTAAACATGACTAATTTTTTTAAAAATTTTAAAGGGAAAAACTGTTAATAACCCGTGTCAAAATTCGGACCATCGTACAAAATTCTGATGATCCAACTAAATATATTCTAAAAGGTAATTGAATAATCTTTCTAAATGTCATTAGTAAAAGTTGGCACAATCATATTAAAGGGGTGCGCTCTCATCCTAAACGTCGCCAATTTTCTATATGTAAAAACAGACCGGTATTATTTTCGAAGTCCAAATTCGAACCATCGTACAAAATTCTGAGCAACCAGCTATATATATTCTGAAAGGTAATTGAATAAGCTTTCTAAATGTTATTAGTAAAAGTTGGCACAATCATCTTAAAGGGGTGCGCTCTCATCCTAAACGTCACCAATTTTTTAATATTTTAAAGTGAAAGAACGGTAATATTCCGAGTCAAAATTCGGACCATCGTACAAAATTCTGAGCATCCAGCTATAAAAATTTGGAAAGGTAATTGAATCAGCTTTCCAAATATTATTAGTAAAAGTTGGCACAATCATATTAAAGGGGCGCGCTCTCAACCTGAACATAGCCAATTTTTCAATATTTTAAAGTGAAAGAACGGTAATATTCCGAGTCCAAATTCGGACCATCGTACAAAATTCTGAGCATCCAGCTATATATATTCTGAAAGGTAATTGGATAAGCTTTCCAAATATTATTAGTAAAAGTTGGCACAATCATATTAAAGGGACGCGCTCTCAACCTGAACATAGTCAATTTTTCAATATTTTAATGTGAAAGAACGGTAATATTCCGAGTCGAAATTCGGACCATCGTACAAAATTCTGAGCATCCAGCTATATATATATTCTGAAAGGTAATTGAATAAGCTTTCCAAATATTATTAGTAAAAGTTGGCACAATCATATTAAAGGGGCGCTCTCAACCTGAACATAGCCAATTTTTAAATATTTTAAAGTGAAAGAACGGTAATATTCCGAGTCGAAATTCGGACCATCGTACAAAATTCTGAGCATCCAGCTATATATATTCTGAAAGGTAATTAAATAAGCTTTTCAAATATTATTAGTAAAAGTTGGCACAATCATATTAAAGGTGCGCGCTCTCAAACTGAACATAGTCAATTTTTCAATATTCTATATGTAAAGATAGTCCGGTATTTTTTTCGAAGTCCAAATTCGGACCATCGTACAAAATTCTGAGCATCCAGCTATATATATTCTGAAAGGTAATTGAATAAGCTTTCCAAATATTATTAGTAAAAGTTGGCACAATCATATTAAAGGGGCGCGCTCTCAACCGGTCTATCTTTACATATAGAATATTGAAAAATTGGCTATGTTCAGGTTGAGAGCGCGCCCGTTTAATATGATTGTGCCAACTTTTCCTAATAATATTTGGAAAGCTTATTCAATTACCTTTCAGAATATATATAGCTGGTTGCTAAGAATTTTGTACGATGGTTCGAATTTGGACTTCGAAAAAAATGCCGGTCTATCTTTACATATAGAATATTGAAAAATTGGCTATGTTCAGGTTGAGAGCGCGCCCCTTTAATATGATTGTGCCAACTTTTACTAATAATATTTGGAAAGCTTATTCAATTACCTTTCAAAATATATATAGCTGGTTGCTCAGAATTTTGTACGATGGTCCGAATTTTGACTCGGAATATTACCTTTCTTTCATTTAAAATATTGAAAAATTGGCTATGTTCAGGTTGAGAGCGCGCCCCTTTAATATGATTGTGCCAACTTTTACTAATAATATTTGGAAAGCTTATTTAATTACCTTTCAGAATATATATAGCTGGTTGCTCAGAATTTTGTACGATGGTCCGAATTTGGACTCGGAATATTACCGTTCTTTCAATTTAAAATATTGAAAAATTGGCTATGTTCAGGTTGAGAGCGCGCCACTTTAATATGATTGTGCCAACTTTTACTAATAATATTTGGAAACATATCCAATTGCCTTTCAGAATATATATAGCTGGATGCTCAAAATTTTGTACGATGGTTCGAATTTGGACTTCGAAAAAAATACCGGTCTATCTTTACATATAGAATATTGAAAAATTGGCTATGTTCAGGTTGAGAGCACGCCCCTTTAATATGATTGTGCCAACTTTTACTAATAATATTTGGAAAGCTTATTCAATTACCTTTCAGAATATATATAGCTGGTTGCTCAGAATTTTGTACGATGGTCCGAATTTGGACTCGGAATATTACCGTTCTTTCAATTTAAAATATTGAAAAATTGGCTATGTTCAGGTTGAGAGCGCGCCACTTTAATATGATTGTGCCAACTTTTACTAATAATATTTGAAAACATATCCAATTGCCTTTCAGAATATATATAGCTGGATGCTCAAAATTTTGTACGATGGTTCGAATTTGGACTTCGAAAAAAATACCGGTCTATCTTTACATATAGAATATTGAAAAATTGGCTATGTTCAGGTTGAGAGCACGCCCCTTTAATATGATTGTGCCAACTTTTACTAATAATATTTGGAAAGCTGATTCAATTACCTTTCCAAATTTATATAGCTGGATGCTCAGAATTTTGTACGATGGTCCGAATTTTGACTCGGAATATTACCGTTCTTTCACTTTAAAATATTAAAAAATTGGCGACGTTTAGGATGAGAGCGCACCCCTTTAAGATGATTGTGCCAACTTTTACTAATAACATTTAGAAAGCTTATTCAATTACCTTTCAGAATATATATATAGCTTGTTGCTCAGAATTTTGTACGATGGTCCGAATTTGGACTTCGAAAAAAATACCGGTCTATTTTTACATATAGAAAATTGGCGACGTTTAGGATGAGAGTGCACCCCTTTAATATGATTGTGCTAGCTTTTACTAATGACATTTAGAAAGCTTATTCAATTACCTTTTAGAATATATTTAGTTGGATCATCAGAATTTTGTACGATGGTCCGAATTTTGACACGGGTTATTAACAGTTATTATTAAAAAAATTGGTCATGTTTAGGAAGAGAGTGCACCCCTTTAATATGACTGTGCCAACTTTTACTGATAATATTTGGAAAGCCTATTTAATTACCTTTCGGAATATATTTAGTTGGATGTCTAGAATTTTGTACGATAATGCGAAATTACACCTCTATTCTGAGCTAAAGGAATGGATAAAAAATAATATATTATTCTACTTTCATTTGATAGACGTAACGTTGGATTTTAT
The DNA here is from genome assembly GCF_932274485.2 of Patella vulgata. Taxonomy (NCBI): domain Eukaryota; kingdom Metazoa; phylum Mollusca; class Gastropoda; family Patellidae; genus Patella; species Patella vulgata. The sequence continues at coordinate 48,220,943 of NC_065879.2, forward strand.
TGGTTGGTAAAAATAGATGAGTTTGGGCGACTGTTGTCTTAATTCTGAATAGGTTGCCAACGAAGAGGTTGCCAGCTGGATCGGTCGAATAGCTCGCTAGCCGAATAGGTTGCCAATTTGTGTTCGGTCGGCTACACTGCAGGTTGAGGGTACAGGATAGCATAGAATAGATAGATGATAGAGAGCCATACCAACGTGCCAACCCAAACTTGGCACACTCATGACACCAGGGCCGGATTAACCATGGGGCACAGGCCCCAGGGCCCCCCCACAAAAATCTCAGTTACGTCCAGCCCCCTCCTCTAGAAATGCCATCATTTCATAGCACTCGCTTGGATTGGTCCACTGAAATAACGCCAGAATGCGCTATTTTTGTGGCAGAATTTTATTTTTTTCTGGGGGAGGTACTTCTAAATGGCTCCACACAATTGCCTGAAATGCCAGGAGTCACGTTTCCGGCCTTCAATTTCTGAAAATTTTCGGGTGGGCGGTGGGGTGTGTCCCCGAACCCCCCTTGCGGGGCTTCGCGCCTTCGGCGCTCGCGGTGGCTGGCTTCACCGACCACAGCTCCGCAGTCGGTGATCAGGGGCCCCCCACATGTTCCAGGCCCCAGGGCCCCCACCATGGTTAATCCGACGTTGCATGACACTGTCCCTAGATCTTATTGTCATTTTTAAAAGTTTTTCATTATCAATCTGAGTGATCTTCCAAAAATACTCATTCCAAAAGTACTCATTGTTCCAATACCTACATTTGAAATAATGTAATTTCAATTGGCCTTAAAATAAACTAAAGATAGGTTGCCAGGCAACGAAACATACGCCCACAGCAGCTAAGTCGTCCGAGCAGTCCATAAAGCTTGTCAATTTTATGCTTTTGTTGGTGATGGGAGCATGTACAAGACCTTAAGAAACTTAGGAAAGATTTTGTAATAATCAACATTGAGTAGATCATCAAGTTGACGTTGATGTGAAAAAAAGAATCCTAATTTTGTAAGTTTTAGATCTTAAATCAGTGATGGTTTGGGGGAAAAGGGAGAGAGCAGAATTTTTGAATAATTAATGTTGTTAACTGCTTTAATATAATTTGATTATTCTCTTGAATATTTTGTTGATATTCATATGGGATGGGGTGGGAGGACGGCAGGGAGCCAGAATGGGGTTGGGGGAGGGCTGGTCTCAAGGAGAATTTATGAACTACATTAATGAAGACATATTTGCAAATTCTTGGGATGGCTGAAACTACACCCCATCCCCCATGGTGTGACTGACTTGATATCTGTAATGAAGAAATGGAATGTTGTCGGCCTTTTGGGGGGAGCCATACGGGATATGTTCTCCTCTCGACCTGCACTACAGAATCTGTAATGCATCTCTTAAATCTGCATATTATTATTATGATTACACTACACCCCATTGGACAGCTGTCCAGTTGTTTGGACAGAACGTAAAACCGAGGTTCCATGTACAAATGGATGTGCATGTAAAAGATCCCTTGACAGTTGGAATTCAATATAAGAGTAGGGTGTAGCACTGCTGTCCAGGCAAAGTTTCCCTCATAGCACACTATAGTGTATGCCTCTCTTCATTAGCCCAGTTGAAGCAGAACAGTTGGACGTTAAACCCCCATTTCATATCATTTCCCCACTGGACTTAAAGACATCCTAAGTATGCCACTGCTTTGTGTTGCAAATTAACCCCAGCGAACTCCAGCATCTCTCATCCACTCATTCCCTTCCTGCATTGTTAGAGGAATGAGATGAGTTTTCACCCATTATTTACATGACTTTCTGCTGCTCACTTTCACAAAGTGATACAAATTGAATTGCAACAGTGTTCGAAGAAAAAGAAAAAAAATATGAGAAATAAAAAAATTCAATCATAGATTCATATATGTGACATCAATAGTTAATATATACACATGATAGTAATATAAGAAATTAATTGAACTTGTGAAACTTTTAAGTTTAAATCATTACATTCAAAAATATATTATTTGAATTACTGGTACACATGTAACAGGTATTCGAGGTCATACAAATTTAAATTGTTTGAGTATTTTGTTTTAGCTATGCTATCATGAAAGATGAGGAAAATACAAGTAAATAATCAATGGAGAAGCAGGGGTCATACCCAAAATATTTGGTCTGTTCAGAGATTATAATGTTATAATTTTCAAATAGTTAAAATAAAAATTTGTGTTAACTCTTGTTTGCTGCGAGTCGGCTACTCAACCCTACTCCATCAAAGTGGAGGGGGAAGTACGATTTTCCCTAGTACTCTGTCCAGCAGTTACATGTAAGGTGTTCACTCACCCAAGGTAAATCAAATAATAAAAGATCTAAAAGTACTTGTAACAGTAAAACTGTAAAAGTTAAAATTAACAATAAATAAATTGAGATTAAATAATTAATCTAGCACATGCAAAATAGCAACAGAGCATTATGAAAATTTAAATCACATAAATTTTAAGAAATAGTAAAAACTAAATCAAAGTGATATATATTGACCTGACAACTCAACTATGTATTATTATCTGTCAAGATTCATAAATATTCGATCAATTTTAATGAATTTTTTGTAATATTTTGATTAAGTTTCTATTGTGTAGATATTTGTTAACATTGCATATCGGCCATAAACAAGTTATTGTTGAATTATGAGGTCAACATACTAATTAAAATCCAAAACAAAATTCAAATGAACATGCATAATTAATATTCGTTAATAAAGATTTTATAACAAGATTTTAGCATAATGGAAGGTCTTTTGAAGCTTTGAGGTCTTGTGAATTAATCTGAAAAATATAAAGCAAATTACAAATAAATATATTTTAAAAACATGACATGTGCTAACCTACACAAACTAAAGACAGACAAGGACGATCTAGTATGAATTGTTCATGATCATTAATAATTAAAATTACCAGTAGAAACTATGAAGGTAGTTCTCCCATTTCTGTTTACATGAATTTCAACTTGGTGACCTTATCAATGCAATCTGATTAAAAGACAGATTTTATTTTGTTTCGTTCTTTATAGTTTAAAATTCTGTCGATTGTCTTTACTACACCAGGATTTGGAAATGTTAAATAATCCACGTTCTGGGTGATGTGAAGGATTAACCAATCAAATTGTCTTTCACATTGAATTCTTATCGTGTGGTGTGCGGTATACATTCACAGCAATAGAAAACAAAGCAAAAGTTGTATTTCTGAATACAGCGATGCTGATTTGTTAATCGAATGACTGACATCATAGGGTCAAAAGTTACACTGAATAAACTTACTTTGCATTCAATAACTTCAATAAAAAGTTCTTCCCATATAAAAAGTTTATCTAGTTCAAAAATTGTGTCCCAAAAACATCCATACCGGTATCACGTGCCTGTAAATAGAAATAAAGATAAAAATATTAAGAGTTAGGAGTATAATACAGATACAAGATTGTAAATCAACATCAAAGAACAGATTTAAAAACATAATCATGTTTTAGAGCAGTTTTAAATTTACTAGCAAAATATCAATATTTGGATAAGAAAATAGAGGTAATTTTTTTAAAATAAAAATATTGAATTCATACTCATTTTGTTTCAGTGTAAGATGCATTCATTATGTAAGAGCTAATTTTTTTCTATTGCAGGTCTTTTTAAAATTTTAAATATATAACAATTAAGTCTCAAGATCATCATGATCAGATGACTTGCGATAGCAAATGAATTAGAACATCCACAAATTTAATAATGGATAATCAATACCTTGTTTATTACCATAGTATATTTGACAATCATGATTATTAGGTCAAAACTTGTAACACTCATAAAATTGCTCAAAATAAAGAAATTTAAGTGAAATATTCAATATATTTATCTTTCATTATTTTTTTTAAAATCTTACATAATGCATCATTAAGTAAAAAAATTTGTAACAAAAATTATTTTCAAAAATTTCTACATTTGGTCAATACCAAACATTATTTTTTTTTTTTTTAAAAAAGAACCTTTGATTAGTAAAATAATATAGAATTTTTAAAAAGTAGGTTGCCCCTGGTGGCCCATGCAAAATGTTTTTTCATAAATACCAGTATCTTGCAAGATGCAATTGTCATTATGGGGTTTTAAAATTTCTTACAAATATCTTATAAGCGCCAGTGTATTTCAATTAGTGACCCTTTTGTCCACACTTATTGCATTGGCTTAATTTTCGAAAGGAGCCTTTTATGTCATTATATTTGTCTGATGGTATTTGAAAGTTAATGTTCAATTTTTCCGTTATGATGTTTAAAAGATGACCAAAATAATCAAATTTTATATGAATTCCATCTTGATGAAGACATCTAATCATGCAGTCTGAATACTTATTCATATTTTCTGAAATGTCTACAAACATTATGTTACTTTCTTTTAATAATGTTTTACAATGTAAATTATGTGTTTGAATCCAGTCACGTTTAAGTGATTTTCTGTATCCAGGTAACGTAACGGCAACTAATCTATCATTATGGTGGTATTTTTTAACCAGACATACCAACTTTTCTGCTAATAATTTCAACATTTCTTCAGACTTTTCGTGAAATGTCTCTAATTCTGGTTTTATATTTTCTATGTCGTTTGATCCAAAACTAATTATAATTTTTCGTACACAATTATTTGTTGGTAATGAACTTCTATTCTTTTTCAATTCCTTATCTACAGTTCCTGTAGGTTTACAGCGTATTATAAAATTGGTGTCAGTTGACCAGTTGACTAATTTCCTATTAACTAGCAGACCTTGGATGTTGTTATCCCCTAAAAATGCAATTTTAGCTTTTCTTTCTATTATTATCCCTTTTCTAATATGCGTCCTCTGTTTTCAAAGCTTTGTGTGATATTCTCAAAACTTCTAGCACGCTTTAATGAACGAGACTGAAATGCATGAGAAATGATATCTGCAGCAGTCATTTGTCGTGTTTTAGTTTCAAATCATTTGGTTTTTTTTACTGATTATTTCAATAAATGGCTTTTTAGATCTATTCACTGATTTGTTTTCAAAATGAGCTATTTCCATATTAACTGCTGGTTGAATTTCAACATCAGCTGTTTTAATTGACACTGTTTTATTTGTTTTAATTCTTTTAATTTTTACTTCACTGGACCTTTGAGTATGTTCATTTATTTTTTGTTGCATTAGTTTTAGTTTTTTTTAGCAGGTTTTCTTTTTCTAATTTTAAGCTGTTGTTTTCTTTAATCAAAGTTGAATTATTACAAGTGTTATTTTTGTGGGTAGAAATTCCTGAATCAAATTTTGAAATTAGGGTGGTGTGCTGTTTCAAAAGTTGACTATGATTGTCAACTTTAGAAGCAACATTTTTTAAGACACTTTGCATCATGGTAAGATTGTCGTTTTTTTTTATATCTTCAATATTCATCTTCTGGACGGTCAAGATTAATTCTTCAGATTCAGTCAATGAATCATAATTTGAGGGAGACATTTTTGCTGAAACAAAAAATATATCATAATTTAAGATTCTTACCGTCTATAGATGTATAATAATCATACATCCGAATCATACTTTCTTTTTGATTGTTTTGGGGTTTGTCAATACAGGTAGCAGATGATCATGAGTATCTGCATCAAGGTTTTTAGATTCTGAACTGGAAGCAGGGGAGAAAGTAATATTTTTTTCAGGGGATGAATGCACAGTTTTATTATCTGGGACAGAAGCAACAATATTTTCATCTGGGGCAGAAGCAACAATATTTGCAAAGGGACAAGCAAGAACACTTTCTGGGGTAAGATATTCTTCTGGAATACAAATATATTTGTCTTCTGGGCTGGAAGCAACAATATTTTCTGCTTTAATAAAAGATAAATCATCTTCTTCAAATACAGTATCAGTTTTAAAATCTGATATAATTGCCAAACTAGATTCTAAAGATTCCAATTTCAGTTGGTTTTAATTGTGATTTTTTTTTCAAATTTTTATTTTCCTTTTTCAGATCTTCACAATCATTTTTCAAAAAGTCATTTTCTTTGACAATTTGTGTCAAGTGAAATTTTAATTTTCCTAAAAAGGCCCCTTCATTCCGTGTGTGGGATGCAAGTTCATTGCTAAATTTTAGGAAGTCTTCATCAATTTTTTTCATGTCTTTAATCACAATACTATATTTTGATGCTCGAAGCATAAAATCTAATTTTTCTTTCCTTTCAATATTTTTTTTCTCAAAATTTGCAATATGGTTCAAAATAACATCATATGTTTGTTGTTTTTGAGACATTTTATTTATACCACTAGTCAAGACTGCAAAAAATAATAATTGATAACAAAATATAAATATAACATTTTATCTTATTTATTGAAAAATAGCTCTATATTTTGGTATTGTCATATCTAAGTAACAGAATTTATTAAGTGTAACATAATCAGATCATCTAATAACTGTGGATTGGACTTCTTTAATTCAGCAAGACGGTAACAAACATTAAACTACACTTCATGCATAACAACCAATACATATTATAATATTGTAATCTTTACGGCCATCGTCTTAATTCACGTCTTCCTCCATGGTTCTGTGTTGAGCTACTCAACTCAACTAGCTGAACTGACTTCATCTGAAACCTAAACCAATTTATAGGTGAGGTATGAAGCTACATATTATTGATATTGAATAAAAAGAATTATGATGACAGCTGAACACTAATAAATAAATAAACTAAAGGTCGGTGGGTTCTCTGACATGACCATTCCAATATGGCAGTAGCTTATCTTAACAATAATCATATTGATGTTGGTAAGAGCGGTTAGGTCAAAAGGACAACAGAGATTTCACCCTTTGTTACATTTTCCTCCCAATGCCAACAAGTTTGTGAAACAAACAAACAAAAATATAATCACCCAATCTTCAAATGGAAAAAAAAACGTATTTGAAAAGTTCTTCTATAAAATTGTCATTAGAAACTATTCATATACGGAATACAATACGAAATAATAAATACGCATCACAGCAACAACAGGACTAAGGATCTTGTCAAATTGCTTTTACTCGAGATTATGAATATTTTGAACACATATAATTATCTTCAATAAGATATTTTCTGTTTTATAACGCACCAAATTTGTAATTGATTTATATTCCTATACAAAACAAGCAACACAAAATCTACCATATTGCTCTGAATCTGAGCCAACCCCACATTTGAGGGAAATACACATTAAAAATCTACCACAATGCTCCTACTTGAGCTAACACCCTACCTCTGAGGGTAATACATATTAAAAATCCTCCATAATGCTCTTAACGTGAGCCCATAACCCTTCCGCTGGGGTTACATATTCCTCTCTTTTAGGAATTCAACATAAAATACGTCCCATTAATCGTCGGGAAAAATATATACATTAAACATATTTATAGGAAGATAAAGCATTAATTTGGGGATTGCCTCTCTAATCCAAAACCGAAAATTAACGGAAGACGTCTTAAGCATTTTACAAAAATCTTTGAGACAACCACAAAACATTTCAATTCATTTAATAATACATACTTATTCTATTTCTCTTAACGAAATATTTCTCATATTATGCCAAAAGATGTGTTCAAAATTAAACAAAAATCGGTTATATTCTTTTAAAACAAAATGACTCACCTTCTACAAAAACCTTTTAAACAAAGAGTTCATATTCCACAGTTTTTCTTCTTTTATGTTAAAGTCTCAGTCTTTTAGAGTTTTCTTTATTCTGGTATTTGTTGTACTGTAACTTCTGTTTCCATGTTTTCTCGTTTTTTATAACGGCTTTGACGTTGTGTTCTCTTTTTAACTGTTGATTGAAACGAATTCTGTCTTCTTCTCAACATCGACCAACAGGTTCTTCAGTCACGGACACCAAATGATTGAGTTGTAACATAATCAGATCATCTAATAACTGTGGATTGGACTTATTTAATTCAGCAAGACGGTAACAAACATTAAACTACACTACATGCATAACAACCAATACATATTATAATATTGTAATCTTTACAGCCATGTCTTAATTCACGTCTGCCTCCATGGTTCTGTGTTGAGCTACTCAACTCAACTAACTGAACTGACTTCATCTGAAACCTAAACCAATTTATAGGTGAGCTATGAAGTTACATATTATCGATATTGAATAAAAAGAATTATGATGACAGCTGAACACTAATAAATAAATAAATTAAAGGTCGGCGGGTTCTCCGACATGACCATTCCAATATGGCAGTAGCTTATCTTAACAATAATCATATTGATGTTGGTAACAGCGGTTAGGTCAAAAGGACGGCAGAGATTTCACCCTTTGTTACATAAGTTTGTTATATGATAGAGAAGACATATCAAATTGTACTGGTCATATTTTTATAAAATGTACTTTGATAGATTTGCCAAAATTATACATTCAAATAATAAGTGAAATTTGTTGATTCAAATTAGAAATCAGGCATAATTATATTTTCAATCAAACCCAAAATATATAGATGTCAAGTTTCTTATATTTTTTTTCATTCTAATTATGCAATATTAAATTGCTAGATAATAATTCCTTTATTGTTAGTAAAGTATCCAGTAATATTTATTGGATAGCACATTTTGCATTAAAAATTCTAAAATGTAAGGACGCATTATGTAAGAGCTAAATCTGCCTGTTGTATTTTCATATTTCTTTATCTATATTTGAACTATTATAGCAGAAACGGTCAGCTATTTATCTAAATCTTACAGAATGTGAGAAAACTTTAAACACGATATATTTATACTAACATGGTATTTATTTTGTCTTTCTGACTACTAGTATTAAGTATAAAGTTGTTAAATTTAAAACTTGCAACTATCAGTAACTTAAACAAAAATAGAAACACGAGAAATATTTTGTTTTGAGTTCCACATACATAATATTTTTATTGTATAGCTGAAATCATGAAATGATGCAATATTTTAATTATTTACTGCTATAATTATGAAATATCACTTATTCCCCGTTAAATAAATATCGGTCACCGGGTGCAGCTGTACAACTTCAAGGACCCTGGCCTCAAGTGCCAGGGACCAACTCTACACTTTCTGAAATGTCAATAAAAGCTCTGGAATGATTTCATTTAAAAAAAATAAACAGAAAGTAAATCTATTTTTCTTTATGCTATTTGTTGCCAGAAAATATATTTTGTTACTAGTCTAATTCAAATTTAAAAATAAACAATATTTTTTCTGAAAATCAATGTCGAAATTTAGTGTATCATATATGATACAATGGGTCTGAGGCATATTTTATTGATATATAGAAATTAATGCAGTGTTCTCATTATGTGTTAAAAGAGTGCCAGAAATGCCTTGGAATTCAGCCATTTGTGTATTTAGTATATCAATTATATGCGTGTATTACAAAGCTCTGATTTGTGTGATTTGTGTACACCCCGCCCCCCCCCCCTTCCTCGTGTCACTACCATGTACATATTAATTCTGCTGCCAACCCACCCACGGGAACATGACTAAATTACGAAACATTGTCTAGTCGTTTGTATGTTACGACAAAGCGAGGCCAGCGTGGCTCATTTGTGCAGAACGGAAGGCCTTGCAAGGATTAGTGTCTAGTCGTTCGGATGGTACGAAAACCCGAGGTCATAGTGGTTCCCCGTTGGCAGTGGTGAAGTATGGAAGGCCTAGCAAGGATCTGTGTCTAGTCGTTTCGATGAGACGAAAAACGCCCGTCCCCTCGTCCATGGTACAAGGATTAGTGCCTAGTCGCTTGGATGGTATGCAAAACAAAGGTCCCCGTTCTCTCCCTTTGTCCGTGGTTCTTGACCGAAGGCCCGACAACTAACTTTGCGTGCAGTTTTTTTGGGTAGGACGAAAAATCGAAATCCTGTGGGCATATTGGCGTGCACGATAAATAACCCTTTGCATTTGGAATTTTATGCACCCATCCCACAATCGAACAACGCTAAAGCATAACATTTTGTTTTCACTGCCTACATTGTAAAATTTGTTTGATTTCAGATGACTAAGTCCCGGCTTTTCACAGTGAAAGATTTTGATGAAACTTGACATGCATGTTTATAACCCAAAGATATGGTTCCTTTCGATATTTGCGCATATCGAATCGTAACTTCGTGAATTATGGTCCTTGATTGCAAGATAAATCACTTTATATTTAGCTTGTTCTCTATCTATCCCTCGGAAATGGAATATGGAAATGCACTAGCTAACTAGTGTATTACAGGGTGGTGGTGATGGGGGATGAGGTCTTCTATTTGCAATGATTTTTTGACTCCAAAATATACGCTCTAACTCATTACTCAAACTACAGCAAATGACTACAAAAAGGTTACTGGCCTATAGGTCCCTTAATTTACACATAAACTGACCCAAAACAGTACTGAACATAGCTTAAAATATAATAAATCAATTCCCATTGAAATAAAGGTGAAGCCGTGCCGCATAATTATATGAAACCCAACTGCTACGCGAAGTTTCTCGCCTATCGAAGTTATAATGTCCGCCGGTGTCATGGCGGCTGGCACATTATAAGAAACATCGGGTTGAAAATGTAGAACGCATTAACACAAAGAAAAACTGATCGGTAACTAGTTTAGTGGTCCAGTCTTCACTATAATTTGTGATAGAATTACTTATTTTAAAAAAAAACTGAATGATATAAAAATAAAAATGGTTGGAGTGCCCAAGTTAAGATATAGAACGTTAAATACTGTGTGATTCAACATGGCGGCCGAGGGGTTTAATATGATATAAGTACGAAATACATGTACATGTAGTACCAAATGGTTTATATGTATAAGAGCCAAGGTTTGGACTATAATGTCTTTGGGAAGTAGGAGGCGACTAGTATGTGCCTCTCTTTACTGGACCGATGTGAGATTGTCCATTGTATTAACTGGACGAGTAGGCCTATTCACCTTCGGTTATGTGTCAATGTCAAATAAGCGGCTTCTTATCAACACGATCGGCTCTGGGCCGGTTTAAATCTACGTATCTCTCGTAGCTGAGAGAAAAAAGATTTTTTAGCAGAGAATATCTTCCGTCAAAGTGGTTGTTGATTCATAGATTCTAATAACCCCTTTTGCAGTTTATATGAAAGCTTTGGTATCTGCTATGCAGATCTAGTTATTTTTTTTTGTGTGTATTTTCTGCAAATCTTATATTTCAGAATCTAACCATGGGATCTTTCGGAAACTTTGACCCCCCCCCCCCCCCAAAAAAAAATGGGGTGCGACTGTGGATTAAATATATTTTCAAAACGTTTTACGCATCCGAAATCACCGAAATTTACGAACAAAGAAATTGACCTAACTTGAAAAAAATCATTTTCATCTGCAATTTCAGATTTTCGAATTTCGAAAATTCGTCGCTGTGATTTCGAACCCTAAGTTGAGACCAACTTGACAGCTTATTTATAGTTGACGATTTTCATGAAATTTAGTATGTTAGTAGATCTTAATGATGCGACTTGACAAATGCCTTTAGAAATTTTCTAACTTATCTCCCCTTGGAGAAATTAAGGATCAAAATTTTCAAAAAAATCGACGAAATATAGGTCAGATTGCCTTGAATTTTTTTTCTATACTAGTTAAGTAATTACGGATGATTACACAAAATATACTGAGCGCCATGGAAAACGCATCACTTTTTTTCCCAAATATTTTATTACTAGGTGGTTTTGTATGTATAATATTATGCAATACTATGAACTATTGTTTCACACAATGCTCCCAAACGCAAAAAATATCGGCCCGTGTGCACAAAAAAATTGCACGAGATGCACATGAAAACCCCAATATTCACGTGCAGCATTGTGTGTGAGCCCTTAATGTGCAGTACATGAACTGTGAAACGTCAATCTGTTGTAATTTGTTGTTGGACGTGTGATGGAATCGAGCTAGAGATGCCGAGACTTACTGAAAATCAACGGAATGAAGCCATGGGAATGTCCAGGGCTGGCATGTCTACACGTGCTATTGCCAGACACTTCAATTGTCATCAGTCCACTATTGTAAGGTTGGTGGAACGTGTTCGAGTTACTGGATCAACACGTGACCGTCAATATCCTGGTCAACAACGCGTTACAACCCAGGCTCAAGACCGCTACATCCGGGTCACTCATCTGCGTGACAGATTCCGCACAGCGACTCGAACAGGTGCAGCAGTCGTCGGAAGACAAGGACCAGTAAGTGCCAACACCGTAAGACGTCGTCTAAGAGAAGTGGGACTCCGTGTACGACGACCTTATGTTGGAGCTATCCTCGGGGATCATCACCGTCAGCGGCGTTTGATATGGGCTCAAGGACACCAGACATGGAGAAAAGTAGACTGGCAAAGTGTGCTCTTCAGTGATGAGAGTCGCTTTCATCTTTATCACGTTGATGGCCGTCAACGTGTGTGGAGACGTCTTGGGGAACGTCTTGCAGACTGTGGCCGAATTTCGTGCGGTGCATAAAAATTAAAAAACGGCCGTAGCTTCGTCAATTCTGTACCTATTTTCATACAAATGACATTTTCAGAAACCCTGAGTCTTTTCTCGGACGATAGCAGTTGAAAATTCCGAAATTTCGAAACTTCGTCGCTGACTTCTAGCGTTCGAAAAATGAAAAATGTTGTTTAAGAGACAATTTTTGTTATTTTTCAAAATTTTTAAATTTGACCTACATTTTTGGTTACCTGAAGACCATCCGATTCCAGAAATATATGTTTCATTCCGGGTTATCGCCCTTTATTTTTCGATTTTTTTTCGAATTGTATGCCCATTTCCCAACCCTTATATTTTTTGGAAAAGATAAATCGATATTTCTGAAGGTCCTAGAACATAAAGCTATATAGACAGACCGCTGCATAAAGCAATTTCAACAACGATCCGGAAACCGGAAGTAGTCGAAATAATGATAGATATTTAGAAAAAAAACGCAAAAAATGGGTGTTTTAGGGAAAAACTCGATTTCTCCGTCCAGTATCAATGGATTAAACGAATTAAGCTTTCGTTGAGTGGCCCGAGGAATGGGCTGTCGTATGATGCCCAATTTATACGGATACTATGACCAAGCAGCAAAATATGACAAGCTGAAAATCAAGTATTTTCTGATTTGGAGCGTTTTTTGACGCCTGTATCTCGAAAACGGCTCTAAGGATTTTCTTAAACTGTCCCTATCGAGAGCTCCTCCGGTGGTCTTGTGCATGAATCCATCTAATAAGACATTGAAATGTCTGGAATAGGTAAAATAACGTACTGAAAATCGAAAAAAGTTGAAAAATCGTGAAATTTTGGAAAATGCTCTATTACTTTATTATTTAAACAAATTTTTACAAAAAAGTTACACATTCAGATAGCTGACCTAATTACGATTCTAACGATGTATAATATCTATTGAAATATTTAAATTTAATTTTCGATATATTGACATTTTTGCATTTTTGGCACTATTGAACATAGGATTTCCCAGGGACATTTTATCTGATCAGACAATGTAATATATCATTACATACCCCTGTGGCTATTTGATAAGTCAATCCGGTTATTAAAACTATCCCGACAATAATCTCCATACCGGAAGTATTAAAAAAAATGAAGAAAAAAGGTTTAAAAAAATAGCGATCTTGCGAAAAACTTGATTTCTCCATCAGATGTTAGCGGACCAAAAGAACTAAAGTATCGCTGGATAGCCCCATTAATGGACTATCATTTGACATTTGAATGATACGATTTAGATGGCTAGAAAATAAATAATGGTACGCCGAATATCTAGTATTTTCCGTTTTGGAGCATTTTCTTTGGCAAACAGCTGAATGGATTATTCTGAAACTTCTTGTACAGAAGATAAGGTAACCAAAGAACTTGTTAAAGCTATCCCGACAGTGATCCAAAAACCGGAAGTAATCGAAAAAATTTCCGATATTTTGAGAAAAAAAAACCCCGTAAAAAGTAAAAAGATGGCGATCTTGCGAAAAAAGTGATTACTATGCCAGATTCCTCCGAATCAAAACAACTAAAGTGTCTTTGGATAGTTCGAACAATGGACGATCTTATGACATCTAAATGGTAAAAATTCGCGGGTTAGGCAATATATAAGCCTATTCAGACGCTTTTATTTCGAAAACTTTTCTTATTTCCTTTCTTAAACTTATGTTGCTTAGAGTCCTAACGGTGGTCTATCGTGTGAATCCAAATTTAAAAGCCTCAATAGAGTATAAATGGTCCAAAAGGGCCACAATCTTTAAAAAAAAGTCGAAAAATCGTTATATCTGTAAATCTGCTTCTAATGGTATAACTTATGTTACTTATGTTAAACTTATGTTACTTAGAGTCCTAACGGTGGTCTATGGTGTGAATCCAAATTTAAACGCCTCAATATAGTATAAATTGTCCAAAAGGGCCACGATCTTCGAAAAAAGTCGAAAAATCGTTATATCTGTAAATCTGTCTCTAATGGTATAAGGGAGGTAAAACTGTCCAATGGATCTTTCTGAAACTTCTGGTACAGGAAGTTAAGTTCCCATACCACTTGTTAAATCTATCCCGATAATGATCCGTAAACAGAAAGTAGTCAAATAAATATTCGATATTAAAAAAAAAAGACAGTAAAAAAATCGTGACCTAATTACGATTCTAACGATGTATAATATGTAATGGAATATTTAAATTTAATTTTTCATATATTGACATTTTTGCATTTTTGGCACTATTGAACATAGGATTTCCCAGGGGCATTTTATCTGATTAGGCAATGTAATATATCATTACATAGCCCTGTGGCTATTTGATAAGCAAGTCCGGTTATTAAAACTATCCCGACAATAATCTCCATACCGGAAGTATTCAAAAAATGAAGAAAAAGGGTTAAAAAAAATAGCGCTCTTGCGAAAAACTTGATTTCTCCATCAGATGTTAGCGGACCAAAAGAACTAAAGTATTGCTGGATAGCCCCATTAATGGACTATCATATGACATCTGAATGATACAATTTCGATGGTTCGAAAATAAATTATGGTACGCCGAAAATGTAGTAATTTCCGTTTTAGAGCCTTTTCAGACGCGTTTTTCTCGAAAATGACACCAACGATTTTTCTGAAACTTGTTTAATGAAGAGTCCTATAAGTGGTATGTAGCGTGAATCGAAAAGGAAAAGCTTTGAAATAATATAAGTGGTCCATAAAGAGCCTCAATCTTTGGAAAAGGTAGAAAAATCCTCCAATTATTGAAAATGCTCTTCTATTTTTATTTGTTTAGAAAACAGCTTAATGGATGTTTCTGAAACTTCTTGTACAGATAGTTAACTGTCCAAATATTGTTAAAATTATGCCGACATTGATCCAAAAACCAGAAGTAGTCGAAAAAATACCATATATTTTTGAAATAAAAGCGTAAAAAGTAAAAAAAAATGGTGATCTTGCGAAAAAAGTGATTACTATGCCAGATTTCACCGAATCAAAACAACTAAAGTATCATTGTATAGCGTGATGAATGAACGATCTTATGACATCTAAATGATAAAAATTTGCTGGTTAGGCAATACATTATGGGACGCTGAAAATCTTTTATTTTCCTTTTTGGAGCCTATTCAGACGCTTTTATTTCGAAAACTACTCTTAATTCATTTCATAAACTTCTGTTACTTGGAGTCCTAGGGTGGTCTAGCCTCAATATAGTATGAATGTTCCAAAAAAGGTCCCAATCTTTGAAAAAAATTGAAAAATCGGTATATTTGTATCTCTATAATAAGGGTATAAGGTGGGGGGGGGGGGGTAACTATGCTGAGCGCCATGGAAAACGCATCACTTTTTTTCCCAAATATTTTATTATTTGGTGGTTTTGTTTGTATAATATTATGCAATACTATGAACTATTGTTTCACACAATGCTCCCAAACGCAAAAAATATCGGCCCGTGTGCACAAAAAAAAAATTGCACGAGATGCACATGAAAAACCCAATTTTCACGTGCAGCATTGTGTGAGCCCTTTAAAAGCATGTTTTCAACTTAATGTGCAGTACATGAACTATGAAACGTCAATCTGTCGTAATTTGTTGTTGGACGTGTGAAGGAATCGAGCTAGAGATGCCGAGACTTACTGAAAATCAACGGAATGAAGCCATGGGAATGTCCGGGGCTGGCATGTCTACACGTGCTATTGCCAGACACTTCAATTGTCATCAGTCCACTATTGTAAGGTTGGTGGAACGTGTTCGAGTTACTGGATCAACACGTGACCGTCAACGTCCTGGTCCACAACGCGTTACAACCCTGGCTCAAGACCGCTACATCCGGGTCACTCATCTGCGTGACAGATTCCGGCCAGCGACTCGAACAGGTGCAGCAGTCAAGGACCAGTAAGTGCCACACCGTAAGACGTCGTCTAAGAGAAGTAGGACTTCGTGCACGACGACGTTATGTTGGAGCTATCCCCAGGGATCATCACCGTCAGCGACGTTTGATATGGGCTCAAGGACACCAGACATGGAGAAGAGTAGACTGGCAAAGTGTGCTTTTCAGTGATGAGAGTCGCTTATATCTTTATCAAGCTGATGGCCGTCAACGTGTGTGGAGACGTCTTGCAGACTGCTGCGTCTTCGAAACGAATCGATGGGGTGGGGGAAGTGTAATGGTGTGGGGAGGCTTCACATTTCATCACCGGACCGCCCTACACATTTGCAGGGGTTGCGTAAATGCTGTAGCCTACCGAGATGATGTCTTGCAACCAATTGTTGTTCCGATGCTTCGAGCGCACCCACAACTTCAGCACGTCCAACAGGATAAAGCACGATCGCATACCGCCCGTTTTAGTATGCACTACCTGGCTGCTAACAACATCAATGTCTTGGACTGGCCAGCCATGTCTCCAGACATGGCACCGATAGAACATGTCTGGGATGAGATTGGACGCCGTCTGTATCGGAGACAACAGATGCACACCATTGCTTCTTTAGAAGCTGCTCTTGTCCAAGAATGGAAGAATTTGCCCCAGGCCTTCTTTCAAACATTAGTAAATTCCATGCGACGTCGCTGCACAGCGTGCGTAAGAGCACTTGGAGGACACACGCGCTACTGACATCTGTGTCGTACTTTTGGTTTTGACCCCTCTGACTTTGTACCGTTGATTACAGATTAAACATGTTGTTATTGATGTGTTCCCATTTGAATCTTGTTCACAATAAGAAGCAAAATAAATAAGATATGTTTACAGGGTCATTTTTTTATACGAAAAACTAAGTGATGCGTTTTCCATTGCGCTCAGTATATCTCTAAGCATGACGGAATCAGAATACCAATTATTGGCTAAATATCTGGTAATTGATGTTTCTGAAATTTCATGAACTGGAAGTTAAGTGCCAACGCCATGTGTTAAAACTATTCCGAAAATGATGCTTAAACCGGAAATAGTCGATAAAATATCGGATATTTTGAATTTTTTTTTTGAGATTGAGACTTTTATGGCGGAAGAATACGAGTAAAGAGGTTTTGTTTTTGCACTAACACGGTCATGATATTCTGACCCCAGTCTGCGATGAATTTCAGTTAATTGAAATTTTGGTGGTCAACCCTCATACAGATTGCTGGGGGTTGTGGGTGTCGGAGACAACGCGACTTTATGCAATTACAGACCCTTGTTATATCAGGTGCTTAAATAGTAAATTGTGAAATCGATTTCTTATTCTGACTTTGCTGATGAAGAAAGGTGGTTTAACGTCCTTAGGCATTTTGGTTAAATTTTATTTCAATAATATACTTGTGTGTTTGGGTCTGTAGCAGCGGGGGGAAACCAGGAAAAAATTACAAGGTCTTTAGCAGTGGGAGGAAACCAGAGTACCTGGAGAAAACTACAAGGTGGAAAGGCAACCCTACGCCCTGAACACTAAAAACAGGGGTGCAATCCATACCAGTGTCACTGTGTGACAGAACCTTTTGCAGTGGGAGGAAATCCACAAGGTAGGACAGGCCCTAGTCCTTGTCATTTACAATCAATGACTCTCATCCACAGCGTTAATCATTTGGTCACACATCATCCTTAAACCTTTGAGAAGAACCAAGCTGGAAAATTTGAATATTTCTTGACTAAATGGAGATTGAATATTGGACCTACAGGTTAGCAAGTTACAAGAAGGGCTACCAAAAGGAATGCCTACTAAGAATATTTTAATTTTTGGAGCCTATTCAGACGCTTTTATCTCGAAAACCTCTCTTATTTCCTTTCTTAAACTTCTGCTACTTAGAGTCCTAACGGTGGTCTATGGTGTGAATCCAAATTTAAAAGCCTCAATATAGTATAAATGGTCCAAAAGGGCCACAATCTTTGAAAAAAGTCGAAAAATCGTTATATCTGTAAATCTGCTTCTAATGGTATAATGTCCAATGGATCTTTCTGACACTTCTGGTACAGGAAGTTAAGTTCCCATATCACTTGTTAAATCTATCCCGATAATGATCCGTAAACAGGAAGTAGTCAAAAAAATATTCGATATTTAAAAAAAAAAGACAGTAGAGAAATCGGTGCTTTTGCAACAATCGGGATTTCACCGTCGGGTGTGACCGGATCAAAACATCTAAAGTATCGTTTGGTAGCTTGATAAATGGACTATTGTATGACACACTTCCTGCCTGATTCCTGAAAGCCGGTTCAGTGCTGCTTGCAGGTCTAGTTAGGCTTTCACCTTCGGTGAAAGCCTATTGTTACTACTAAGATTATTAGGCTTTCACCTTTCGGTGAAAGACTATTGTTATTACTAAGATTAATATTATTATTTATTTTTTTTATTGGGGGTGCCTATTTCTCAGCAACTATAAGAGATAGAGGTCTGAAGTTTGGTTTTCTTTCTGGAAACTGGGTGGTGGTTAGTTGATAAATGTAAAACTAAATTTGTGCGCATAGCGGAAATGCGTCAAATCTTTAACGTGCACGAAAATTGAAAATCGGCCAATATTCTCTTAATTCTCAATGGATTCTTCAGATATTTACATTTTTGGATAACTGGAGACATTTCTGAGCAGATGGCAGTTCAAAACTGTGGAAATTAGAAACTTTGTCGCTCTCATTTTTTGGGTGAAAAATGGAAAATTTATTTTTGGGAATATTGAAATTTCAGTTATATTTTTGTATAGCTGACATCAATCCGATTCCAGCAATATAAGTTTTGTTCTGAAATGTTAACCTTGATTTTTCACCTTTTTTCGCATTTTGGTCAAATCGTAGAGTTCTTATTTTTTTAAAACGACTCCAACGATTTTTCTGAAACTTCAGAAATATGAAGTCGAAGAACCAAACCAGTCCATAAACTATAAATGAAAATCCTCTAATCTCCGGAAGTGGTCAAGAAAGGTATCCAAAGTTTGACAAAATTCTGAAAAATGGATGCCTGTGCGGAAAATCCGATGTATCAATTGTGTTTTTGCCGATTAGTTAAAGTTTTATATCGTTTGATACCCAATTGATTTGTCTATCAGATGGTACTAAAGCGACAAGTTTCTATCAAATACTAAAAAAGTTATGTGACTTTTAAAAGTAAGGTATTTTGCGATTTCGAGCAACTTTAGACGCATGTTTCTCGGAAACGCCCCCAAAGATTTTTTTAAAACTTTCTCAATCGAGAGACTAATGGAATGGCTGTTTTGTGAAACTACTGTATTATTTTTTGAAATGTCAGGGGTAGCCGAAAAAAGAGATCCTATTTCTCGAAAAGTCAACATAATTCTTTTTTGGAACTTCTTCTACAGAGAGGTTTATCGGTGGTGTTATAAATAAAACGATTGTACAACAGTCCCAAATATCAGGAGTAGGAGAACAGAGGGATCGAATATTGAAAACGGCAGCTTTCATTGTTAAGCGAAACATAGGGTGGATACAATCTGTACGTTTTGTCAACGTATAGAGCCTGTTCAAGAGAGTTTTTTTTTTCTTTCACATTGACGATATTTTGAATTAAAATTATTTCAACTATGAGTATAGTTGTTAAGAGTATGCAGTAGTATCGTAAAGAAGTATTGAATATTGCACCTCTGATAAAGGCATGACGTTGTTTGAGCATGGACTCTATCTGAAATTATTATTAAAGTTAAAGTTTTATATGTTAGTGACGTCAAATCTTTTACCTGCACGAAACCAGAAAATTGGCGATATTTCATTGAATATTCAATCAATTTTTGAACCAGTTACATATTTGAGTAGCTGACATGAACGCGGTTCCAAAGTCCCGTGTACAAACTGGTGTGACCGTAAAAGATCCCTTGGCAGTTGGAATTCTATATAAGAGTAGACTAGCGCCGCTGTACGAGCATGTTTAGAGGTCTGTTTCTCAAAAAGGCAATATAATATTTTTTTGGGGAACTCCTTCTATAGAGAGCCTAATTGATATATGTGACTGAAAAGCGAGAGA
Organism: Patella vulgata; assembly: GCF_932274485.2. Lineage (NCBI taxonomy): Eukaryota > Metazoa > Mollusca > Gastropoda > Patellidae > Patella > Patella vulgata. The sequence goes on from NC_065879.2 coordinate 48,241,307, forward strand.
GAAAGAAATTGGGGTTTAACGTCAACTCGACACAAACTAGGTCATTTCGAGACTAACATATGGTTTATATTTTTTTATTTCAAAAATTCGCTTGCGCGTAGGGGCCTATAGCAGTGGGAGGAAACCGGAGTTAACCCACGAGGTTGGAAGGCGACCCTACTCCATGTCACGTACAACCGGGGAATCGAAACCCCACCAGTTGACTCAATGACAGACCGTATGATACAGCGCACGCTGAAACAGAAAGAAGCTTTAAAGGAGCTTCTGGACCATCGGAACGTAGCATGTCGAGATCAGCGAGTTCATCGCTGACCTTCGACCGCAATCCCAAAGGCTAGCCTACCGTGTAACTTCCAGCCAGCATAATGTATCTATATAAGAGACATTTATTCCTACTGGCGATTTACAAATATTGCATGAAGAAATTCAAATCATAAGAATATAAACACGACTAATACACAGTATCATATTGATTATAAAAGTACAATGTATATATTGGTTACACTATATATGTCACAAAACAACAATCATTAGATAATCATAATTATTTACTAATTATATAAATCATTTTAAGAGGTAGGAGTTCTCCGTTGTTTAATTTAACAGTTATATAATTACCCTGGTTAGAAAGGTACGAACAATTAAGGTATTTAAACAAATGGTTACGAAAGAACATAACACTATAGACTTCTATGATAAGACATACAATACATGTTTTATATACTGTATATATAAATGACAATGTCCTACGCTAACAAATAATGAAATATGATAGTATCAGTAAATATAAACAACAAAGTAGTCGCGAACATCCTGGCTCTTGACTGCTTCAGTTGTTTGATCCTGGACTCTGTCTGTAATTAATAGTAAACTTTTACATGTTAGTGACGTCAAATCTTTAACGTGCACGAAACCAGAAAATTGGCGATATTTAATTTTTGAACCAGTTACATATTTCAGTAGCAAACATGAACGCGATTCCGAAATCAAGCGTACACATTGGTGTGACTGTAAAAGATCCCTTGACAGTTGGAATTGTATATAATAGTAGGCTAGCGCCGCTGTACGTTCGAAACTTTCCTCATGGTCCATTCGGAGCAGAATGGTGTTAAACCCCATTTCATTTTTCTTTGATATTAAAATCTATTGCGATTTCAGTTTTTACCATAACTTCGGTGTGGACCACGTTATTGCTTTCGTCCATTTCGCGAAACTATTCTTTTTCCATTTCGCGTAGATCAACTTTATTTTTCGATTCCCTTCTATCGTAATGCGCATGCAAAGAACATGTCAATATCTGAGTTATACAAATGTGTGTTTTTATTTGGGGGTGGGGGCGTTTGTTTAGGGGGTGAGAGGTGGGGATAGTCTTTTGTCATGCATCTGGCGACCGTGTGACGCCTTGGCTACAGTGAAAGCCTTCAGTCTTGCAAGCAAGTCTAGTTCTTCTTCGTCTTCTTATTTTTTATTTTTTTTTGGGGGGGGGGGGGAGCCTATTTCTCAGCAACTATAAGAGATAGAGGTCTGAAGTTTGGTTTTCTCTCGAGAAACTGGGTGGTGGTTAGTTGATAAATGTAAAACGAAATTTGTGCGCATAGCGGAAATGCCTCAAATCTTTAACGTGCACGCAAATTGAAAATCGACCACAATTCTGCTAATTCTCAACCGATTTTTCTCATATTTACATTTTGGGATAAGTGGAGACATTTCTGAGCTGATAGCAGTTCACAAACGTCGAATTCAGAAACTTTGTAGCTTTCATTTTTTGGCCGAAAATTGGAAAATTCTCAAAATTTTCTAAAATATCTATTTTTTGGAATTTTGAAATTCAGATTACATTTTGTGATAGCTGACATCAATCCGATTCCAGCGATATAAGTTTTGTTTTGAAATTCGGATTTTGATTTTGGTCGATTTTTGTCGATTTTTGCGAGTTTTAGTCAAAATTCAATAACTCTAAAACGGCTCCAACGATTTTTCTGAAACTTCAGTACTATGAAGTCTAAGGACAAAACTAGTGCTTAAACTGTAAATGAAAATCCTCTAATCTCCGGAAGTGATCAAGAAAGGTATCCAAACTTTGACAAAATTGTGAAAAATGGGTGCTTGTGCGGAAAATGCGATGTATCAATTGTGTTCTTGTCGATTAGTTAAAGTTTTATATCGTTTAATAGCCAATTGGTCTATCGGATGGTACTAAAGCGGCATGTTTCTATCAAAAATTTAAAAAGTTATGTGACTTTGAAAAGCAACGTTTTTTACGATTTCGAGCAACTTTGGGCGCATGTTTCTCGGAAACGCCCCCAACGATTTTTTAAAAACTTTCTCAATCGAGAGGCTAATGGGTTGGCTGTTGTGTGAAACTACTGTATTATTTTTTGAAATGTCAGGGGTACCCCAAAAAAGAGATCGAAAATCGAAAACGTCGTATTTTTACGATTTGGAGCATTTTTAGAGGTCTATTTCTCGAAAAGTCAACATAATATACTCAGCCAAATTAAAAACTTGACACTGATGAATTTCAACAATTTTTTTTTCTGGTAAGTCAAATAAATTTTAAAGTGTTTCTAACGATAGTAAGTAGTAAGAAGCCTTTATTGTAAAGTCAGGTGGATCACGTGACTTTTGAGCATATAAAGATGAAAAACCTGAAAAACACGTGCAAACACAAACTCGGGAGGTCAATCGATGCAAGTGTGCTTAACTGAACACGCAAACGTAACTTGAACTGGAAAAACTAATTAAAATTGTTATTTTCATCTTTGTTAGAAAATGCCGCGCCTTTCAAATGTAGAACGTCTACGTGCTATAGGTAGGCTATATGCTGGTCAGTCTGTGGTCACTGTTGCAACAGCCTTTAATTGTTCACACCAGACAATAATTAATCTTAGAATGAGAGTGCTTCAAACTGGAGCTATTGCCGACCGCCCAAGGGCGGGAGCGCCACGTGTGACGCCACTCCAGGAAGATCAAGGAATACGATTACGTCATCTTAGAAACAGATTTGTCACTGCAACCTCCACAAGTAGAGAGACGTTTGGTGGAAGGGTAACTGCACAAACTGTTCGAAATCGCTTGCAGGCTGCTGGTCCTCGAGCTCGGAGGCCATATAATGGACCAATATCGCCGTAAGCGACTTGTGTGGGCCACAAGACACATAAGATTTACTCAAAGACAGTGGAATTCGGTTGTCTTTAGTGGCGAATCTCGATTCACTTTGAGATTTGCCTATGGCAGGGTCCGAGTGTGCCGCAGGTGAACGTTACACTCAAGTATGCGTCCGAGAAGTTGACCGATTTGGTGGCGGCAGCGTCATGGTTTGGGGTTCTTTTTGTGCACATCGATGTCCTCCTCTTGTTGTTGTCCAAGGGAACTTAAATGCTGTCCAGTACAGGGACCAGATTTTGCAACCTGTTCTTCTTCCGTTTATGCAGAGACATGGGCCTGGACTAACGTTTTAACAAGACAATGCTCGACCCCATACAGCAATTGCTACCCAGAATTTTTTAAGAAATGCCGGTGTCCAAGTCCTGGATTGGCCGTCGCTTAGCCCCGACCTTGCTGTTCGTCAGCAAGTGAATCCACCACTGACGTTGCAGGACCTTCAACATGCTCTTTCTGAGCAGTGGCGACGTCTTCCTCGGGTAGTGTTTACTAATGTTCTGAGATCCATGTGTGGCAGTACCGTTACTAAACACTTTATTCCGATTGTTCTCCAAGTCTGCGAATTTCATTTTGGGGGGTACTGTGACATCACAAACGTTATCAATGTCAAGGACTTTCGGAGAGACGTATTCTTGCTTTCTGTTGATGTCAAGGTCGTCTGTGCACAACATAACACTAAAATAGTTGCCTTAAACCAAACATTATAAATCTAGTCCCAAAAATCCCGAGTGTCAAGTTTTTAATTTGGCTGAGTATATTTTTTTGGAACTTCTTCTACAGAGAGCCCTATCTATAGTGTTATATATAAAACCATTGTACAACAGTTCCAAATTTCAAGAGTAGCAGAACAAAGCGATCGAAAATTGAACACAGCACCTTTTATTGTTAAGCGAAACTTAAGGGGGGTACAATCTGTACGTTTTGTCAACGTATAGAGCCTATTCAAGAGTGCTTTTATCAGTGATGATATTTGAACTGAAATTGTTTCAACTATGAGTGTTTTCTTCTATCCAAAATATGGGTTTAGTGACCCTGTAACAGAAAAAGGTGATTGCTTTGTGTAATAATTAGTCTTTAAATTAATATTGTTGCTTCTTTGTCAAAATTATCTTATACCGGTAATCATTTTGACAGAAATCGACGGCTTGCGCTGTTTATAAGAAAGTCCAATTTATTAAACGGTTGCAGTAGTATCGTACAGTAGTATCGAATATTGCACCTGTGATAAAAGGCATGACGTTGTTTGAGCATAGACTCTATCTGTAATTAATATTAAATTTTTATTAGTGACGTAAAATCTTTAACGTGCACGAAACCAGAAAATTGGCGATATTTCATTGAATATTCAATCAATTTTTGAACTAGTTACATATTTGATGAGCTGACATGAACGCGAGAGAGAGAGAGTGAGTTTAACGTCCACTCGACACAAACTAGGTCATTTCGGGACTAACATATGGTTTATTATTTTTATTTCAATAATTGCGCGTAGGGGTCTTTAGTAGTGGGAGGAAACCGTAGGACTCGGAGAAAACCCACGAGGTTGGACAGGCGACCCACACCTTGTCACGTACAACCAGGTAATCGAAACCCCGCAAGTTGACTCAATGGCAGTGGCAGACCGTATGCTACAACGCAGTCCGAAGGGCTAGCCTACTGTGCAAATTCCAGCCAGCATAATATATCTATATAAGAGACATTTATGCCTTCTGGCGATTTACAAATATTGCATGAAGAAATTCAAATCATAAGAACATAAACACGACTATTACTCAGTATCACATTGATTATAAAAGTACAATGTTTATATTGGTTACACTATATATGTCACAAAACAACAATCGATAGATAATAATAATTATTTATTAATTATATAAATCATTTTAAGAGGTAGGAGTTATCCGTTGTTTAATTTAACAGTTATATAATTACCCTGGTTAGAAAGGTACGAACACCTACGACACCTACGATATTTCTGAAACGTCGGGAATATGAAGTCGACGGACCAAACCAGTCCATGAACTATAAATAAAAATCCTCTAATCACCGGAAATTGTCAAGAAAGGTATTCAAAATTTGACAAAATTCTGAAAAATGGGTGTCTGTGCGCCAAATGTAGAGTGGCCCACAGACTCAATTATCTCTACTATATAAACTGACCTGTTTTAACAGCATGTTGTCAAGCGGATCAAAACTTCGTTTATGAGAAAAGTGCTCTCACGGGCTCGCTCGTGCACTGTAAGTAGCAAACAGTCGCCCAAAATAGACATTCACGTGACATTATTCATTCACTTATTTATCAATGAAGCCATGTAGAAAATTATTCTTTACTCGTTGGACTTTTAAAAATAAGTAGTTAAGAACTAGATTAAAATTTTGGCTAAAACTCAGCTATTTAATTTCTAAGTTAGTTGATTGTAACCAATGACGTATATATTGTAACGGTTCTCAGTTCAGAGTCAACACGGGTAGTTTCGCCCTTTTTCTATCTTTTAAATCCACTCTCGTGGCAACATACCGACACTGCAAGACTGTAAAAGTTACTTTTATTTAACCATAAAACTCTGTTGTTAGTGGGCGCTTTAGTTACTTTAGAAGTTACATTGTTGCTAGCTCTAAATACGCAGAAAAAATTTGAGACTGGAAATTAATTGAACGAAATTATATTCCCTAGTCTCGATTAACCATACGTGTATGATTAAAATAAAATTGCGGTACTGGGGCCTGTTTCACGAAATTTTAACTAAGATAAAATCCAAATTTTAGTAATTTGATTGGATAATATTAGACTGATTGTAGTGCTTAGCCAATCAAAATTGAAGTATCTACTAAAATTTGGATTTTATCTTTAGTTAAAATTTCGTGAAACAGGACCCTGGTCACAAGACACCGATTCTAATCATTTTAGGGCGCTGCGAATTTGGCCTCCGGTTTTGTGTCAAATTTAATAGGAGGATGTGCCATTATGACTATGCCATTCGTGTTTAGTATCCTTATGCATTTGCCATTTCTAACATGGTGGTTACAAAACATTTCAGTTATTATAAATCCAGCAACAACTCATTTTTCTAGAACTGAAATATAACCAAAAAGAAACGCATTGACTGTTTCATTATTAAAAATATGAAAAAATTTCGTGAAACAGGCCCCTGGTCACAAGACTCCGATTCTAATCATTTTAGGGCGCTGCGAATTTGGCCTCCGGTTTTGTGTCAAATTTAATAGGAGGATGTGCCATTATGACTATGCCATTTCGTGTTTAGTATCCTTATGCATTTGCCATTTCTAGCATGGTGGTTACAAAACGTTTCAGTTATTATAAATCCAGCAACAACTCATTTTTCTAGAACTGAAATATAACCAAAAAGACACGCATTGACTGTTTCATAATTATTAAAAATATGAAAACGCGCCACGATGCGTAAATTGTGCGTCTTACTTTCGAGAACAATAGCTATAAAACAGAAATTTCCAGATTGTTACATAATACGACACAACTAACCATAAGTGGTAATTCAAACACAAAGGATATATTTAAACTTAAATTTCTCTAACATTTCACTAAAAGATCCCTATTGTAGAACTTATTATGTAGTCACTGTCATGCCGGTTGTTTTTAATAACAGAATTTTCCAGTCATATAACAGATCAAAGATTTTTTCGTCGACGCATCGACTTCTATTTTTGGATTATCTGGCGCCACAAATAGCCCAATCATATCAAAAAGAATGCAGTTCCACCTTGAAATGGGTTCAATTGATTTACGGTTTATTCTATAATTTATAACACAGTTTAGCGGATAATGTGTAGGAGTCGCATTTTTGACTTCTAGGTAGATACTTATACGGAGTTCCGGATGCAATGCTAGACATGCCGAATCGATTTGAAAATGCTTAAGGCTTTTTTCTTTGCGCATGTCGTGTGCTCCTCTGTTTTTGATGTGTATGATTTTTATATTTGTGATAATTATTTGAAGCAAAATAGGATTATCATAAAGGATATTTAACATCTACAATATGAGTACGATAAGCACTCTACATACTGCGTTTGTAAACCACAAGATTCACCCCTTATTAGAAAGTTTTAACTATAGTCTATTCCATGTAAACGTTAAAAAAATCAGCTCAAAATACAGACATCTCTCTCTCTCTCTCTCTCCCTCTCTCTCTCTCTCTAAGGGCTGCGCACGCGTACAAATGTTAAATTCAATCGTTAATTGTACTTACGTAAAAAAAAAACGAAGAAAGCCGACTGCGGAAATTAAGAATTCGTTTTCCAGAGAAAAATTTGAAACTTTGATGTGACCAAGAAACATCACTCTTTTTAATGAAATAATCCACCGCTGTAACGCTACTTGGGCGATCAACTTTTCCATATAATTAGAAAGTCCCATTCAAATGGCCAAATCACACAAATATCCAACTTTGCAATAGTTTAATTGTTAATGAATGATGATTTTAATGGTAAGTCTTATCATATTTGTTAAAATATGCTAGAGTGTGGGTTTTTTGGGGGGTGGGGGAGTGGTGGGGATAGTCTTTTGTCATATATCTGGCGATCGTGTGACGCCTTGGCGAAAGTGAAAGCCTTCAGCATTTCAGAGAAAAGTCTGAAAGCCTATTGTGATTACTAAAATTATTATTTAGGCTTTCAGACTTTGAAAGACTATTGTTTTTACTAAAATTATTATTAGGCTTTCAGACTTTGTCTGAAAGACTATTGTTTTTACTAAAATTATAAGGCTGTCAGACTTTGTCTGAAAGACTATTGTTTTTACTAAAATTATTATTATGCTTTCAGCTATTGTTTTTACTAAAATTATTAAGTTTCAGACTTTGTCTGAAAGACTATTGTTTTTACTAAAATTATTATTAGGCTTTTGTCTGAAAGACTATTGTTTTTGCTAAAATTATTATTAGGCTTTCAGACTTTGTCTGAAAGACTATTGTTTTTACTAAAATTATTAGGCTTAAAGACTATTGTTTTTACTAAAATTATTAGGGTTTCACACTGCGTAGCTTGTGTGAAACACTATTGTTTTTGTTAAAATTATTCTTATTATTATTCTTATTATTATTATTATTTTTTTTTTCCAATTTGATTGTATCTCAGAAACTACTTGTCGGATTGATTCGATGTCTTCGGTTTTACTGGAAAAGTGGGTGTGACTTAGAGATTAAAGCTATTTCGAACGTTCTGCGACAATGCGAAATGTCCGAAATCGTCGAATTTGTCGATTTTAGAAATATTGCCGTAATATTAACAATAATCGTCGGATTTTAACATTGGATACATTTTGACATAGCCAGAGACAAGGCACATAGCCACGGTTCTTTAGATTTTTGATTTTCCACGAATCGTCGGAGATATTAGGCGCCAAAATTTGAAAATTTAAATTTTTACAAAAAACTTTTTTATTCATGAATATTTTAATGTGATATTTTACCCATGGTTAAAGAGTCATCTGATTTGACCAAAAATGTCACCATTTTTTGTCATCGTAAATTTCCTTGACCCCCATTGGCTAATTCAGTTTTTTAGTCCTGGATTAATTATTTATTGCTCGATTTGTATAAAACAAAGTTCATATGCTCCGTAATCCAAAATGTCATTTTTTTTGTTACCGGTAAAGTTACCTTTCGGCAACGGAAGTGACGTAAATTTAGCAAAAACTACAATTTTGACAGTTCGGTACCGCTTTTTGAAAGCAAATACTATTTTTTTCAAATCTGGTATGACTGAAAGTGTGTGCCCTGTAAAGGCGCAGAAAACATCAGGCTCAGTTTTTTTAATTTTGATTTCGTTTTCGGGTCATTTTGATTTAAAGGTGAAAAAAGGTGAAAAAATGAGCTATTTACAACCCATTCAGGCTTTTCATATTTTAAAATATTTCTTCGCAACTTTCATAAACTTGTAGCATTAATCCATACGAAGAGAATCTATCTCAAAATTAGTTTGTAATATGAGCAGTTGCCGAGAAATGGTCAATTTTGCATGAGTCACTCTTTACGCTATTGTGTCTGTAAAAGAGTCAATTATTATTGGATTTTCATAAAAGTGACACCATTTGATGCATAATGTCAATTGTGACTAGTTCAACTCAATTTAACATTTTCCATGTCACCGGAAATGACGAAATTTGGGTAAAAACTGTATTTATAGCCTTAGAAACAAATAATTTATTGAAATGAGTCGTATTTGTTGTTTGTTTAATATTTTGATATTTGATTCTAATCAACTAATAGAATGAACCCATACGATCATATAGGTATCACAAAATGGTTTCTAACTTGTTCAGTTGTAGAGAAATAGGTAATTTTCAACAGGTCACTTTTCAAGGTTTTTTGTCCATAAAAGTGTCGATTATTATTCGATTTTCATGAAATTTTCACTATGTGATACCTAATGCCATTTACGATTTCATACAAGTAATTTAAGATTTTCATTATCACCGAAAGTAACGTCATTTTGGCAAAAACTGTATTTTTAGCCTTCAAAACAGATATTTTATTCAAATGAGTCTGAGTTGTTATGTTTTTAAAATTATGATATTTGATTCCAATCAACAAATAGAATAAACCCATACGATCATACAGATTCCAGAAAATGGTTTCTAACTTGTATGGTTGCAGAGGAATTGACGGTTTTCTACAAGTCACTTTTTAAGGTTTTTGGTCTATAAAAGTGGCAATTATTATTCGATTTACATAAAATTTTCACCATGTGATGCCTTATGCCATTTCTGATTTCATAAAACTAATTGAATATTTTCATTATCACCGGAAGTACTGTACACTTACATGTAACAAATATATAAAATGAATTGATATTGCTGGATTTGGTTGATTCGGTGTCCATTTTATTTGATGTGTGCAATGATGAGGTGGAAACCTGTTTAATGGTTTCATTGGTACCGGAAGTGACATATGTTTAGGGTAACGTGGCACCGGTGAAACCCGTCATTACTGCATCGCAGTTCTAGTTATTATTATTATTACCGCTGCAGCCTATTTCTCCATGATCGGAAACAGATATCGATCTGGAACCAAATTTTCTATTCGGAAACCATGTGGTGGCTACTCCTTAAAACAATTATGAAACTTCTGCGCAGACCGGAAGTGGCCGAATTTCGTGCGGTGCATAAAAATTAAAAAACGTCCGTAGCTTCGTCAATTCTGTACCTATTTTCATACAAATGTCATTTTCAGAAACCCTGAGTCTTTTCTCGGACGATAGCAGTTGAAAATTGTGAAATTTCGAAACTTCGTCGCTGACTTCTAGCGTTCGAAAAATGAAAAATTTTGTTTAAAACACAATTTTTGTTATTTTTCAAAATTTTCAAATTTGACCTACATGTTTGGATACCTGAAGACCATCCGATACCAGAAATATAAGTTTCATTCCGAATTTTTCGAATTTTCTGCCCATTTCTCAACCCTTATATTTTTGGGAAAGGATAAATCGATAGTTCTGAAAGTCCTGGAACATAAAGCTATATAGTCAGGCCGCTGCATAAAGCAATTTCAAAAACGATCCGGAAACCGGAAGTAGGCGAAATAATGATAGATATTTCGAAAAAAATGCAAAAAATGGGTGTTTTGGGGAAAAACTTGATTTCTCCGTCCAGTATCAATGGATTAAACGAATTAAACTTTCGTTGAGTGGCCCGAGGAATGGACTGTCGAATGATGCCCAATTTATACGGATACTGTTACCAAGCAGCAAAATATGACAAGCAGAAATTCAAGTATTTTCTGATTTGGAACGTTTTTGGACGCCTGTATCTCGAAATCTTAACCGCAACTTTTTTTTAACTTTCTCTATCGAGAGTCCATTCGATAGTCTTGTGAATTATGCCATCGAATAAGACTTTGAAATGTCTGGAATACGATAAAAAAGGGACTGAAAATCGAAAAAAAGTCGAAAAATCGTGAAATTTTGCAAAATGCCCTATTACTTTATTATTTAAACAAATTTTTACAAAAAGATTACAGATTCGGATAGCTGACCTAATTACGATTCTAACGATGTATAATATGTATTGAGTTATTGAAATTTAATTTTCGATATTTTGACATTTTTGCATTTTTGGCACCTTTGAACATAGGATTTCTCAGGGTCATTTTATCTGATCAGATAATGTAATATATCATTACAGAGCCCTGTCGCTATTTAATTGCCCAAACTGGTTATTAAAACTATTCCGACAATAATCTCCATGGTTAGAAAATAAATTGTGGTACGCCGAAAATCTAGTATTTTCCGTTTTTGGAGCCTTTTTAGACGTCTTTTTCTCGAAAACGACAACTCCGATTTTTCTAAAACTTTTTTAACGCAGAATCCTATGGGTTGGCTATGGCGTGAGTCCAACAATAAAAGCATTGAAATAACATAAGTTGTCCAAAAAGAGCCTCAAACTTGGAAAAAAGTTGAAAAATTCTTACATTACTGAAAATGATCTTCTAATTTTCTTTCTTTGGAAAACAGCTGAATGAATTATTCTGAAGCTTCTTGTACAGAAGGTAAGGTAACCAAACAACTTGTTAAAGCTATCCCGACAATGATCCATAAAACGGAATTAGTCGAAAAAATTTCGGATATTTTGAGAAAAAAACCCCGTAAAAATAAAAAAAAAATGGAGATCTTGCGAAAAAAGTGATTAATACGCCAGATTTCACCGAATCAAAACAACTAAAGTGTCATTGGATAGTACGAACAATGGACAATCTTATGAGATCTAAATGGTAAAAATTCGCGGGTTAGTAAATATATAATGGAACGCTGAAAATCCATTATTTTCCTTTTTGGAGCCTATTCAGACGCTTTTATTTCGAAAACTTCTCTTATTTCCTTTCTTAAACTTCTGTTACTTAGAGTCCTAACGGTGGTCTATGGTGTGAATCCAAATTTAAAAGCCTCAATATAGTATAAACGGTCCAAAAGGGTCACAATCTTTGAAAAGAAGTCGAAAAATCGTTATATCTGTAAATCTGCTTCTAATGGTATAAGGGAGGTAAAACTTTCCAATGGATCTTTCTGAAACTTCTGGTACAGGAAATTAAGTTCCCATACCACTTTTTAAATCTATCCCGATAATGATCCGTAAACAGGAAGTAGTCAAATAAATATTCGATATTTAAAAAAAAAGACAGTAAAAAAAATCGGTGCTCTTCAACAATCGGGATTTCACCGTCGGGTGTGACCGGATCAAAACATCTAAAGCATCGTTTGGTAGCTCGATAAATGGGCTATTGTATGACACACTTCCTGTCTGATTCCTGAAAGCCGGTTCAGTGCTGCTTGCAGGTCTAGTTATTATTATTATTTTTTACCGCTGTAGCCTATTTCTCCATGATCGGAAACAGATATCGATCTGGAACCAAATTTTCTATGGGGAAACGATGTGGTGGCTACTCCTTAAAACAATTTTGAAACTATTGCGCAGACCGGAAGTGGCCGAATTTCGTGCGGTGCATAAAAATTAAAGAACGGCCGTATCTTCGTCAATTCTGTACCTATTTTCATACAAATGACATTTTCAGAAACCCTGAGTCTTTTCTCGGACGATAGCAGTTGAATATTTCGAAATTTCGAAACTTCGTCGCTGACTTCTAGCGTTCGAAAAATGAAATTTTTTGTTTAAAACACAATTTTTGTTATTTTTCAAAATTTTCAAATTTGACTTACATTTTTGGATACCTGAAAACCATCCGATACCAGAAATATAAGTTTCATTCCGAGTTATCGCCCTTTATTTTTCGATTTTTTTCGAATTTTCTGCCCATTTGCCAACCCTTATATTTTTGGGAAAGGATAAACGATAGTTCTGAAATTCCTGGAACATAAAGCTATATAGTCAGACCGCTGCATAAAGCAATTTCAAAAACGATCCGGAAACCGGAAGTAGTCGAAATAATGATAGATATTTCGAAGAAAAGGCAAAATATGGGTGTTTTGGTGAAAAACTTGATTTCTCCGTCCAGTATCAATGGATTAAACGAATTAAACTTTCCTTGAGTGGCCCGAGGAATGGACTGTCGAATGATGCCCAATTTATACGGATACTGTTACCAAGCAGCAAAATATGACAAGCAGAAAATCAAGTATTTTCTGATTTGGAGCGTTTTTGGACGCCTGTATCTCGAAATCTTAACCGGAACTTTTTTTTTTTAACTTTCTCTATCGAGAGTCCATTCGATAGTCTTGTGAATTATGCCATCCAATAAGACTTTGAAATGTCTGGAATACGATAAAAAAGGAACTGAAAATCGAAAAAAGTCGAAAAATCGTGAAATTTTGCAAAATGCTTTATTACTTTATTATTTCAACAAATTTTTACAAAAAGATTACAGATTCGGATAGGTGATCTAATTACGATTCTAACGATGTATAATATGTATTGAGTTATTGAAATTTAATTTTCGATATTTTGACATTTTTGCATTTTTGGCACCTTTGAACATAGGATTTCTCAGGGCCATTTTATCTGATCAGATAATGTAATATATCATTACAGAGCCCTGTCGCTATTTAATTGCCCAAACTGGTTATTACAACTATTCCGACAATAATCTTTATACCGGAAGTATTCAAAAAATGAAAAAAAAAAGGTTAAAAAATTGTCGCTCTTGCGAAAAGCTGGATTTCTCGGTCAGATTTTACCGGACCAAAAGAAGTAAAGTGTCTTATTATATAGCATCTCAATGCGACGATTTCGATGGTTACAAAATAAATTGTGGTACGCCGAAAATCTAGTATTTTCCGATTTTGGAGCCTTTTTAGACGTCTTTTTCTCGAAAACGAGAACTCCGATTTTTCTGAAACTTTTTTAACGCAGAGTCCTATCGGTAGTCTGTGGCGTCAATCCAAAAGGAAAAGGTTTGAAATAATATAAGGGGTCCAAAAATGGCCTCAATCTTTGAAAAAAGTTGAAAAATCGTTAAATTATTGAAAATGTTCTTTTATTTATCTTTTTTACAAAAAACTACAGAATAGATGTTTCTGACACTTCTGTGACAGAAAGTTAAGTATCTAAACAAATTGTTAAAACTATCTCGACAATGATCCAAAAACCGGAAGTAGTCGAAAAAATATCCGATATTTTTGAATAAAAAACGTAAAAAGTAAAAGAAGTGGTGATCTTGTGAAAAAGTGATTACTATGCCATATTTCACCGAATCAAAACAACTAAAGTATCATTGTATATCCTGATCAATGGACGATTTTATGACATCTAAATGGTAAAAATTTGCTGGTTAGGCAATACATTATGGGACGCTGAAAATCTTGTATTTTCCTTTTTGGAGCCTATTCAGGCGCTTTTATTTCGCAAATTCATTTCATAAACTTCTGTCCTAGGGTGGAGTCCTAGGGTGGTCTAGCCTCAATATATACTCATGTCCAAAAGAAAGTATACGCTGTGCATTTTATACTGCATCAACCAAGGTCGTTTTTCCATTCTATGCGGTATTTGGGTACAATTTCAATTTGTTTCATCTTTTATTTTGCAAAAATCGCGATTTCTCAGCCGGGTGTCACTGAATCAAAACAACTAAAGTATCGCTTTGTAGCTCAATTAATGGGCTAATGTATGACACACTTCCTGTCTGATTCCTGAAAGCCGGTTCAGTGCTGCTTGCAGGTCTAGTTAGGCTTTCAGACTTTTGTTTAAAATACAATTTTTGTTATTTTTCAAAATTTTCAAATTTGACCTACATTTTTGGATACCAGAAGACCATCCGATTCCAGAAATATAAGTTTCATTCCGAGTTATCGCCCTTTATTTTTCGATTTTTTTCGAATTTTCTGCCCATTTTCCAACCCATATATTTTTTGGAAAGGATAAATCGATAGTTCTGAAAGTCCTGGAACATAAAGCTATATAGTCAGACCGCTGCATAAAGCAATTTCAAAAACGATCCGGAAACCGGAAGTAGTCGAAATAATGATAGATATTTCGGAAAAAAATAAAAAAATTGGTGTTTTGGGGAAAAACTCGATTTCTCCGTCCAATATCAATGTATTAAACGAATTAAGCTTTAGTTCAGTGGCCTGAGGAATGGACTGTCGTATGATGCCCAATTTATACGGATACTATGACCTAGCAGCAAAATATGACAAGCTGAAAATCAAGTATTTTCTGATTTGGAGCGTTTTTGGACGCCTGTATCTCGAAATCTTAACCGCTGCGCCGCGATGATATTTATCACATATTAAATTGAGAAAATCCTCAGATATCAAGAACAATAAAAATTCGATAAAATACGGCAATTTTTTAAGCAAAAAACCTTTGATTGGTGGGGGTGGGTTTTGAATTTATTTTGAACGTTCTCGGAATCCAACACTCTTCTATTTTTAATATGTGATAGCTAGAATCCCAAGGTACATTCTGTTCAAATTTGAAGGCAATCGGAGCACAAGAACGTTGCCTGGGTAGAGCAAATCAACCCGATCGCGAAAATTTACTCATACTTCGAAGTGATTATCATGTTGTGTTATGATCGCCATGTTAGATTAATCTGAGTCCCTGATCCACCGTCACATACCAAACCACTCCGAAATATACCCAAAATCACAAAATCGACCGTAATTTCTTTTTACTTCGCGCATGCGCCACGCTGGAACCAAAGGTACGTTGACTACCAAATTCCGGCGAGGAACTTTTCACGTTGGTACCTAGGTTCCCTGAAAACTTCAAGGCGATACCTGCATTCGTTCAGGTCGTTTGTTCTTGACACGGTTCCTGCCGTTCGTTTTTTTCCGCCATTTACGACTTCTGTAAGGGCGAAAAAAGTGGAATTTCGCCACGACACCGGCACTGATTGTCCCAAAACCATGAAATTTGGACACAATACGCCCATTACCACTCTGTGGCTTACTCCCATTTTGATCAGATTAAAAAAAGGAGTTTCAGCAAAAAATAAACAACCGATTTTCGGAATTTAAATTTCATTTTAATTAATTTTGAAATTCCAAATGCAAAGGGATCTTATCGCCTCTTCCGTATGTGATTGCTATTAGTACTATACACATTATCCGTAAAAGACATTTTTTTTAAAATGAGCGCAACACCAAAAACCGAAATCGACTATTTTGACTTTATCATACATTAAATATTATATGCCATCGGTTAATTTTTATACGCCCACATTGAAATGTGGTCGGATATTGTCGACGCCGCCGTCCGGACGGCTAAAGTTAATATCCGATTACTTTAAATTTATACACAGTGTTTAAGGTCATGAGACGAAGAAGCCTATTGATTTTCAGCGATTTCCGATAATTACTGTCAGAATTATGGTCCTTGACCACTTCAAAAAATCTTGTGCACGATCTAGAGGCTAAATTCAATATCCGATTGACTTTAAATTTATACACAGTGTTTAAGGTCATGAGTTGAAGAAGGCAATTGATTTTCAGCAATTTCCGATAATTACTGTCAGAGTTATGGCCCTTCATCACTTAAAAAAAATCTTGTGGATGCTCTAGAGGCCAAAGTTAATGTCCGATTGACTTTAAATTGATACACAGTGGTTAAGGTCATGAGACGAAGTAGGCGATTGATTTTCAGCGATATCTGATATTTACTGCCAGAGTTGTGGCCCCTGATCACTTCAAAATATCTTGTGGACGCTCTAGAGGCCAAAGTTAATATCCGATTGACTTTAAATTTATGCGCAGTGTTTAAGGTCATGACACGAAGAAGCCTACAGTATTGATTTTCAGCGATATCTGATATTTACTGCCATTTCCGATAATTACCGTCAGAGTTATTGCCCTTGATCACTTTAAAAAATCTTGTGGACGCTCTAGAGGCTAAATTCAATATCCGATTGACTTTAAATTTATACAGTGTTTAAAGTCATGAGATGAAGAAGCCAACTGATTTTCAGCGATTTCCGATTGAATCCTTTGAAAATCACACCTAACTCTAAAACTAAAGGCAAGAAACGGGCCGGTTTACATTGAAGCACAACTAATTCCTGTCCTGCGTACTCTGTATATAATATACGGTTTTCTAAATATGCCTTGGATGGTAGCCACAAGTCGACAATTTTTGTTTTATATTTTTCCCATTTTGTTCATAAGGTAAATGTAATTTTTCAGATACCTGATGACATTTATACTTATTGTTTCAATAGATTCTAATAACCCCCTTTGCAGTTAATATGAAAGCTTTCATATCTGCTATGCAGATCTAGTTATTATTATTATTTTTTTTGTGTTTTTCCTGCAAATCTTATATCTCAGAATCTAACCGTGGGATCTTTCTGAAACTTTGACCTACCCCCCCCCCCCCAAGAATGGGTGGTGGCTTTGGTATAGGTATGTTTTCAAAACGTTTTACACATCCGAAATCACCGAATTTTACGAACGCATGCATTTGACCTACATTGCTGTAACTTTTTGACCTATTTTACTAAAAAACAATTCCTTGAGTACCTTGAATCATTTACTTCAAATCTGCTATTTAGGATTTTCGAATTTCAAAAATTCGTCGCTGTGATTTCGAACCGGAAGTTAAAATCAACTTGACAACTTCTTTAATAGTTGCACGATTTTCATGAAATTTAGAATGTTAGTAGATCTTACCGATACAACTTGAAAAATGTCATTAGAAATTTTCTGTATTATCTCCCCTTGATGAAATTAAGGATCAAAGTTTTAAAAAAAATCGACGAAATAAAGGTCCGATTGCCTTGAAATTGTATTTCTTTACTAGTTACGACACTACTGATTCGTACACAAAAAATGGAATTTTGTAGCCCAAACCGGGAGTGCCACCATCTTGAAATGTGAAATATCGCTAAGGCTTTTTTGATATTTTACTTACAGACAAGGGGATTATATTTTCCAAATCCTTGAAGGAAAGCCCATAAAATGTAGGCAGTAGAATTTTGATTTAGGTCAACTGATGGACGCCATTTTGAATTGAAAATGAAAAATAGTGAAAAATCCACATTAATGGGCTTGAAAACATACACAATTGGTCGTGACTTAGAGAATGTGTCTCCTATTACCGAAATTATTACATTTCAGGATAGCCTGGATCATGGTCAGGTGTTTGGTATTTGAATATTTCAAAAATTCGAATTTCTCCTTTGATGTTTTCCGTGCCGACAAGGTTGTTTTCGAGTTTAGCTGGTTTTGAATTCGCGCATGCGCTACACAGGAACCAACGGTACCATGAGTACTAAATTCCGGCGAGCAACTTTTCACGTTGGTACCTAGGTACTCTGAAAATTTCAAGGTGATACCTGCATTCGTTCAAGTCGTTTGTCCTTGTCACCTGCCTTTCGTCATTTTTTTTCCAAGTCAATTTACGGCTTCCATGAGGAGAAAAAAGTGGAATTTTGCAGTGACACCAGCACCGATTGTCCGAAAACCATGAAATTAGGACACAATACGCCCATTACCACCCCAGACTCTGTGCTTTACCCCCATTTCGATCCCATTAAAAAAAAAAGAGTTTTAGCAAAAAAACGATTTTCGGAATTTAATATTGGTTTTAACCCTGTCATACCCAGACATGATATACATATTATTATAATCCCTATGAAATATTTTAATTATTCACTGCTATAATATGAATTATCACTTATTCCCCGTTAAATAAATATCGGTCACCGGGTGCAGCTGTACAACTTCAAGTCAATTTACGGTTTCCATGAGGGGAAAAAAGTGGAATTTCGCCGTGACACCGGTACCGATTGTCCGAAAACCATGTAATTTGGATACAATACGCCCATTACCACCCCGGACTCTGTGCTTTACCCCCATTTTGATCACATAAAAAAAAGAGTTTTAGCAAAAAAACGATTTTTGGAATTTAATATTGGTTTTAATTAATTTTGAAATTGCAAATGCAAAGAGATTTTATCGCCTCTCCCGTATGTGATAGGTATTAGTACTGTACACATTATCCTTAAAAGACAATTTTTTAAAATGACCGCAACGATGTTTCGACACTAGAAACCGAAATCGCCTATTTTGACCTACTTTGACTGCTGAGGCATCTTTCCGTACGTGACAAGGAGTAGGTCGCCCGTCCAACCTGTGTGTTTTTTCAGGATCACCTGGTTTCCTCCCACTGCTAGACCCCTACGCGCAAGCGAATTATTGAAAGAAAATTGAACCATACGTTAGTCCCGAAATGACCTAGTTTGTGTCGAGTGGTCGATCAACCCAATTTCGCTCTTTCAATTTTAGCACTCCTAACTCTAAAACTAAATGCAAGGAACGGGCCTATTTACAGAGGTCACAATTTTAACCCTGTAATACCCAGCATATCAGATATGCACACCTACATGATATACATATTATTATAATCCCTATGGGATATTTTAATTATTTACTGTTATAATATGAATTATCACTTATTCCCCGATAAATAAATATCGGTCACCGGGTGCAGCTGTACAACTTCAAGGACCTTGGCCTCAAGTGCATGGAACCAACTCTACATTTTCTGAAATGTCAATAAAAGCCCTGGAATGATTTCATTTAATCAGAAAGTAAATTTATTTTTATTTATATGCTATTTGTTGCCAGAAAATATATTTTGTTACTAGTCTAATTCAAATTTAAAAATAAACAATATTTTTTTCTGAAAACCAATGTCGAAATTTAGTGTATCATATATGATACAATGGGTCTGAGGCATATTTTATTGATATATATAGAAATTAATGCAGTGTTCTCATTATGTGTTAAAAGAGTGCCAGAAATGTCTCGAAATTCAACCATTTGTGTATTTAGTATATCAAGTATATGCGTGTATTACAAAGCTCTGATTTGTGTGATTTGTGTACACCCCGCCCCCCCCCCCCTCCTCGTGTCACTATCATGTACATATCAATTCTGCTGCCAACCCACCCACGCGAACATGACTAAATTATGAAACATTGTCTAGTCGTTTGTATGTTACGACAAAACGAGGCCAACGTGGCTCATTTGTGCAGAACGGAAGGCCTTGCAAGGATTAGTGTCTAGTCGTTCGGATGGTACGAAAACCCGAGGTCAAAGTGGTTCCCCGTTGGCAGTGGTGAAGTATGGAAGGCCTAGCAAGGATCTGTGTCTAGTCGTTTCGATGGGACGAAAAACGTCTGTCCCCTCGTCCATGGTACAAGGATAAGTGCCTAGTCGCTTGGATGGTATGCAAAACAGAGGTCCCCGTTCTCTCCCTTTGTCCGTGGTTGTTGACCGAAGGCCCGACAACTAACTTTACGTGCAGTTTTTTTGTGTAGGACGAAAAATCGAAATCCTGTGTGCATATTGGCGTGCACGAAAAATAACCCTTTGCATTTGGAATTTTATGCACCCACCCCACCCTCGAACAACGCTTAACATAACATTTTGTTTTCACTACCTACATTGTAAAATTTGTTTGATTTCAGATGACTTAGCCCCGGTTTTTCACAGTGAAAGATTTTGATGAAACTTGACATGCATGTTTATAACCCAAAGATATGGTTCCTTTCGATATTTGCGCATATCGAATCGTAACTTCATGAATTATGGTCCCTGATTGTAAGAAAAATCACTTTATATTTCGCGTGTTATCTATCTATCTCTCGGAAATGGAATATGGATTACAGGGTAGTGGTGGTGGGGATGAGGTCTTCTATTTGCAATGATTTTTTGACTACAAAATATACGCTCTAACTCATTACTCAAACTACAGCAAAAAAGCGGGACCGTAAACCCCATTTTATATATTCTTACAATAGCAACGCACTTCGGGATTAACTTAGAAATGGTTCCACTACTGATGTCTTCCGCCTTACTCCTGCCACAGTAGTGGCTTGTCCTACGGAGTTCCTTTCCGCAAGTATTTTTTAGTCAAATGACTACAAAAAGGTTACTGGCCTATGTATAGCTCCCTTAATTTACACATAAACTGACCTAAAACTGCACTGCACATATAATAAACCAATTCCAATTATCAACACGGTCGGCTCTGGGCCGGTTTAATTCTACGTATCTCTCGTAGCTGAGAGAAAAAAGATTTTTTAGCCGAGAGAATATCTTCCATCAAAGTGGTTGTTGATTCATAGAATCTAATAACCGCTTTTGTAGTTTATATGAAAGCTTTGATATCTGCTATGCAGATCTAGTTAAATTTTTTTGTGTGTTTTATCCACAAATCTGATTTCTGAGAATCTAACCATAGGATCTTTCTGAAACTTTTACCTATCCCCACAAAAATGGGTGGTGGCTGTTGATTAAATATATTTTCAAAACGTTTTACGCATCCGAAATCACCGAATTTTACGAACGAATGCATTTGACCTACAATGCTGTAACTTTGTGACTATTTGACCTATTTTACTAAATCTTTTTCCTTTTAGTACCTTGAGACAATTACTTCAAATCTGCAGATTCAGATTTTCGAATTTTGAAAATTCGTCGCTGTGATTTCGAACCCGTATTTATGACCAATTTGACAACTTCTTTAATAGTTTTACGATTTTTATGAAATTTAGCATGTAAGTAGATCTTACCGATGCGACTTCAAAAATATGATTAGGATTTTGCTAAATTATCTCCCCTTAATGAAATTAAGGATCAAAATTTTCAAAAAAATCATCGAAATATAGGTCAGAATGACCTAATTGTTTTTTTCGATACTAGACAAGTAATTACTGATTCATATACAAAATATGGAGTTTGTCGATCAAATGGGAAATGCCACCATCTTGAAACGCGAAAAGTCTTAATAACTTTTGCGATATTGCACTTACAGACATGGGAGTTATATTTTCTGAATCCCTGAAGGAATGCCTAAAAAACGTTTAGAGCAGATTTTTGATTTAGGTCAACTGATGGCAGCCATTTTGAAGTGAATATGAAAAATAGCGAAAATTCGACATTTACGGTCTTCTAAACAAACACAATAGGGCATAGTATGTTCAATACGTCTCCTATTTCTGAAATTAATACATTTCAGGATAGCCGGGATACGGGTCGAATGTTTGGTATTTGAATATTTCAAAAATTCGAATTTCGCCTTTGATGTTTTCCGTGCCGACAAGGTTGTTTTCGAGTGTAGACCCGCGCATGCGCGTCACAACCCTACTATCGTGCACACCAACTTGAAACTCACCGACTATTTGGCTTATGGTCCCAAGCACAATTCCAAACTAGAAATTTTAGGGCCCGACCAATGGGGGGCGAGCGGTGGCCATTTTCCCGGGGGTACATATGGTAAAACAAGAAAATAGAGATGGAACTAGGCGTTCAATTTCAATCTGGAGACAATGTTTGGATGCGCCGAGGTCGGAAATGGGAGGTTAGCCAAAATTTCGAAGAGATAGGTCCATTTTGTAAAAAAAAATCCCTTCATAACAAACATATTTAGCTGCTTTTGACTTCGCGCATGCGCAACGCTGTAACCAAAGGTACCATGTCTACTAAATTCCGGTGAGGAACTTTTCACGTTGGTACCTAGGTGCCCTGAAAATTTCAAGGTTATACCTGCATTCGTTCAAGTCGTTTGTTCTTGGCACTGCTCCAGGTCAATTTACGGCTTCTATAAGGGGAAAAAGGTGGAATTTCGTCGCGAAACCGGCACCGATTGTCCAAAAACCATGAAATTTGGACACAATACGCCCATTACCACCCCGGACTCTGTGCTTTACTCCCATTCTGATCCCATTAAAAAAAAGAGTTTTAGCAAAAAAACGATTTTCGGAATTTAATATTGGTTTTAATTAATTTTGAAATTGCAAATGCAAAGAGATTTTATCGCCTCTCCCGTATGTGATAGGTATTAGTACTATACACATTATCCTTAAAAGACAATTTTTTAAAATGACCGCAACGATGTATCGACACTAGAAACCGAAATGGCTTATTTTGACCTTTTTTGACTGCTGAGGCATCCTTCCGGTGGTCCAAATCTCTAGCGGTTGGCTGCGCCACGATGATATTTATCACATATTAAAAGAAGAAAATGCTCAGATATCAAGAACAATAAAAAATCGATAAAATACGGCAATTTTTTAAGCAAAAAAAACCATTGATGGGTGGGGGTGGGCTTCGAATTTATTTTCAACGTTCTCGGAATTCCACACTCTTCTATTTTTAATATGTGATAGCTAGTATCCCAAGGTACATTCCGTGCAAATGTGAAGGCAATCGGACAAACGGAACGTTGCCTAGGCAGAACAAATCAACCCCGGTCGCGAAAATTTGCTGATTCTTCAACGTTATTATAATATTGTATTATGACCGCCATCTTAGATCTATCTGGGTCCCCGATCCACCGTCATCTATAAAACCACTCCGAAATAGACCCAAAATCCCCAAATCGACCTTAATTTCTTTTGACTTCGCACATGCGCCACGCTGGAATCAAAGGTACCATGAGTACCAAATTACGGCGAGGAAGTTTTCATGTTGGGACCTAGGTACCCTGAAAAATTCAAGGCGATAACTGCATTCATTCAGGTCGTTTGTTCTTCACACGGTTCCTGTCGTTCGGCTTTTTCCGCCATTTACGGCTTCAGTAAGTGCGAAAAAAGTGGAATTTCACCACGACACCGGCACCGATTGTCCGAAAACCATGAAATTTGGACACCATAAGCCCATTACCACCCCGGACTTTGTGCGTTACTCCCATTTTGATCCGATTAAAAAAAAGAGTTTTAGCAAAAAATTTCGGTCAACTGATGTTCTCCATTTGGAATTGAATATGAAGAACAGTGAAAAATCCACTTGAACAGACGTGAAAATAAACCACAATAGGCTGTAATATGTTCAATGTGTCTCTTATTTCTGAAATTAATGCATTTCAGGATAGCTCGAGATCAAGATCGATTTTTTGGTGTTTGAAAATTTTCAAAATTTCGTATTTCGCCTTTGACCTTTTACGTGCCGACAATGTTGTTAACAGGACAATTTATGCCTTTAATTTTCAAAATTTACAAATTTAACCTAAATATTCGAACAGTTAAGGTCAATCTGATTCAAACAATGTCAGTTCCGTTCAAAGTTATTTCATTTATTTTTTTGACATTTTCCTGCCCCTTTTTAGTTCTTTACCGCCATTTTCTTTTCATGTTCTCATCCGTCCCGTTTTTAAACGGTTTGATCCATTTTTCTGAAACTTCTGGAACGGAAAGTCATTCCGATTACAGCAATACAACTCTCAGTTATTTCCCTTTAGTTTTCAGATTATTTTGTTGCCCGGGTGCAAAGTTTCTCACTATATTTAGACTTGTAACTTCGCGACTTTTTCACCGATTTTGATAATTATTTTTTGTTGTTCTTTTTTCTTTTAAGATACTTGATATAATCCATGTCACGTGACGATGAATATGAAAGCTTTCATATCTGCATGGGACAGTAGCAGATCTAGTTAAGCTTTCATATTACATATGAAAGCTTATTGTTTCTGTTAAGATTATTATTAAGCTTTCATATTACATATGAAAGCTTATTGTTTCTGTTAAGATTATTATTGTTATTTAAGCTTTCATATTACATATGAAAGCTTATTGTTTCTGTTAAGATTATTAAGCTTTCATATTACATATGAAAGCTTATTGTTTCTGTTAAGATTATTATTGTTATTTTTTTTTTGTGTTTTGTCCACAAATCGGATTTCTCAGAATCTAACCATAGGATCGTTCTGAAACTTTTACCTATCCCCCCAAAAATTGGTGGTGGCTGTTGATTAAATATATTTTCAAAACGTTTTACGAATCCGAAATCACCGAATTTTACGAAGGAATTCATTTGACCTACAATGCTGTAACTCTGTGACTATTTGACCTATTTTACTAATTCTTTTTTCTTTGATTTCGAACCGGAAGTTAAAATCAACTTGACAACTTCTTTAATAGTTGCACGATTTTCATGAAATTTAGAATGTTAGTAGATCTTACCGATACAACTTGAAAAATGTCATTAGAAATTTTCTGTATTATCTCCCCTTGATGAAATTAAGGATCAAAGTTTTAAAAAAAATCGACGAAATAAAGGTCCGATTGCCTTGAAATTGTATTTCTTTACTAGTTACGACACTACTGATTCGTACACAAAAAATGGAATTTTGTAGCCCAAACCGGGAGTGCCACCATCTTGAAATGTGAAATATCGCTAAGGCTTTTTTGATATTTTACTTACAGACAAGGGGATTATATTTTCCAAATCCTTGAAGGAAAGCCCATAAAATGTAGGCAGTAGAATTTTGATTTAGGTCAACTGATGGACGCCATTTTGAATTGAAAATGAAAAATAGTGAAAAATCCACATTAATGGGCTTGAAAACATACACAATTGGTCGTGACTTAGAGAATGTGTCTCCTATTACCGAAATTATTACATTTCAGGATAGCCTGGATCATGGTCAGGTGTTTGGTATTTGAATATTTCAAAAATTCGAATTTCTCCTTTGATGTTTTCCGTGCCGACAAGGTTGTTTTCGAGTTTAGCTGGTTTTGAATTCGCGCATGCGCTACACAGGAACCAACGGTACCATGAGTACTAAATTCCGGCGAGCAACTTTTCACGTTGGTACCTAGGTACTCTGAAAATTTCAAGGTGATACCTGCATTCGTTCAAGTCGTTTGTCCTTGTCACCTGCCTTTCGTCATTTTTTTTCCAAGTCAATTTACGGCTTCCATGAGGAGAAAAAAGTGGAATTTTGCAGTGACACCAGCACCGATTGTCCGAAAACCATGAAATTAGGACACAATACGCCCATTACCACCCCAGACTCTGTGCTTTACCCCCATTTTGGTTTTAATTAATTTTGAAATTGCAAATGCAAAGAGATTTTATCGCCTCTCCCGTATGTGATAGGTATTAGTACTATACACATTATCCTTAAAAGACAATTTTTTAAAATGACCGCAACGATGTATCGACACTAGAAACCGAAATGGCTTATTTTGACCTTTTTTGACTGCTGAGGCATCCTTCCGGTGGTCCAAATCTCTAGCGGTTGGCTGCGCCACGATGATATTTATCACATATTAAAAGAAGAAAATGCTCAGATATCAAGAACAATAAAAAATCGATAAAATACGGCAATTTTTTAAGCAAAAAAAACCATTGATGGGTGGGGGTGGGCTTCGAATTTATTTTCAACGTTCTCGGAATTCCACACTCTTCTATTTTTAATATGTGATAGCTAGTATCCCAAGGTACATTCCGTGCAAATGTGAAGGCAATCGGACAAACGGAACGTTGCCTAGGCAGAACAAATCAACCCCGGTCGCGAAAATTTGCTGATTCTTCAACGTTATTATAATATTGTATTATGACCGCCATCTTAGATCTATCTGGGTCCCCGATCCACCGTCATCTATAAAACCACTCCGAAATAGACCCAAAATCCCCAAATCGACCTTAATTTCTTTTGACTTCGCACATGCGCCACGCTGGAATCAAAGGTACCATGAGTACCAAATTACGGCGAGGAAGTTTTCATGTTGGGACCTAGGTACCCTGAAAAATTCAAGGCGATAACTGCATTCATTCAGGTCGTTTGTTCTTCACACGGTTCCTGTCGTTCGGCTTTTTCCGCCATTTACGGCTTCAGTAAGTGCGAAAAAAGTGGAATTTCACCACGACACCGGCACCGATTGTCCGAAAACCATGAAATTTGGACACCATAAGCCCATTACCACCCCGGACTTTGTGCGTTACTCCCATTTTGATCCGATTAAAAAAAAGAGTTTTAGCAAAAAATTTCGGTCAACTGATGTTCTCCATTTGGAATTGAATATGAAGAACAGTGAAAAATCCACTTGAACAGACGTGAAAATAAACCACAATAGGCTGTAATATGTTCAATGTGTCTCTTATTTCTGAAATTAATGCATTTCAGGATAGCTCGAGATCAAGATCGATTTTTTGGTGTTTGAAAATTTTCAAAATTTCGTATTTCGCCTTTGACCTTTTACGTGCCGACAATGTTGTTAACAGGACAATTTATGCCTTTAATTTTCAAAATTTACAAATTTAACCTAAATATTCGAACAGTTAAGGTCAATCTGATTCAAACAATGTCAGTTCCGTTCAAAGTTATTTCATTTATTTTTTTGACATTTTCCTGCCCCTTTTTAGTTCTTTACCGCCATTTTCTTTTCATGTTCTCATCCGTCCCGTTTTTAAACGGTTTGATCCATTTTTCTGAAACTTCTGGAACGGAAAGTCATTCCGATTACAGCAATACAACTCTCAGTTATTTCCCTTTAGTTTTCAGATTATTTTGTTGCCCGGGTGCAAAGTTTCTCACTATATTTAGACTTGTAACTTCGCGACTTTTTCACCGATTTTGATAATTATTTTTTGTTGTTCTTTTTTCTTTTAAGATACTTGATATAATCCATGTCACGTGACGATGAATATGAAAGCTTTCATATCTGCATGGGACAGTAGCAGATCTAGTTAAGCTTTCATATTACATATGAAAGCTTATTGTTTCTGTTAAGATTATTATTAAGCTTTCATATTACATATGAAAGCTTATTGTTTCTGTTAAGATTATTATTGTTATTTAAGCTTTCATATTACATATGAAAGCTTATTGTTTCTGTTAAGATTATTAAGCTTTCATATTACATATGAAAGCTTATTGTTTCTGTTAAGATTATTATTGTTATTTTTTTTTTGTGTTTTGTCCACAAATCGGATTTCTCAGAATCTAACCATAGGATCGTTCTGAAACTTTTACCTATCCCCCCAAAAATTGGTGGTGGCTGTTGATTAAATATATTTTCAAAACGTTTTACGAATCCGAAATCACCGAATTTTACGAAGGAATTCATTTGACCTACAATGCTGTAACTCTGTGACTATTTGACCTATTTTACTAATTCTTTTTTCTTTGAGTATCTTGAAACATTTACTTCAAATCTGCAATTTCGGATTTTTTCATTTCGAAAATTCGTCGCTGTCATTTCGAACTGGAAGTTATTACCAATTTGACAACTTCTTTAATAGTTGTGCGATTTTCGTGAAATTTAGAATGTTAGTAGATCTTGCCAATGCGACTTCAATGATGTCCTTGGAAATTTTCTAAATTATCTCCCCTTGGTGAAATTAAGGATCAAAGTTTTCAAAAAAATCGTCGAAATATAGGTCAGAATGACCTAAAAAAAAAATTCGATACTAGACAAGTAATTACTGATTCGTACACAAAATATGGAGTTTGTCGATCGAACCGGAAGTGCCACCATCTTTAAACGTGAAAAATCAAAAAGGCTTTTTTGCTATTTTACTTACAGACTCGGGCGTCATATTTTCGGAATCCTGGAAGGAATACCTAAAAATCTATCGGATCAGAATTTTGATTTCGATCACGTGATGGTCACCATTTTGAATTGAAAATGAAAAATAGAAGCAATTTGAAGGGCCGGGACTTTGGAACACAAGAACTCTCCTTCTAATTAAGCTAGAATGTTCAAACTTGGTGTAGGCGTTCACTAGGTCAATGTCATGATTGAGTTCAAAGATGAGCATTTTTTGCCTAGGGTAAGCAGAGATAAGCAAGCTGATTTGTTGATTCTTTAGGGCACGATGACATTGGTTATAATGAATGGAGGGCGATGAAACTCTTGTCAATCGAGAGGCTAATAGCTGGCCTGTTGTGTGAAATCATTGTATCATTTTTTATTCGAATTTCTCCTTTGATGTTTTCCGTGCCGACAAGGTTGTTTTCGAGTTTAGCTGGATTTGACTTCGCGCATGCGCTACGCTGGAACCAAAGGTACCATGAGTACTAAATTCCGGCGAGCAACTTTTCACGTTGGTACCTAGGTACCCTGAAAATTTCAAGGTGATACCTGCATTCGTTCAAGTCGTTTGTTCTTGTCACCTGCCTTTCGTCGTCAATTTACGGCTTCCATGAGGGGAAAAAAGTGGAATTTCGCCGTGACACCGGCACCGATTGTCCGAAAACCATGAAATTTGGACACAATACGCCCATTACCACCCCGGACTCTGTGCTTTACCCCCATTTTGATCCCATTAAAAAAAAAGAGTTTTAGCAAAAAAACGATTTTCGGAATTTAATATTGGTTTTAACCCTGTAATACCCAGACATGATATATTATTATAATCCCTATGAAATATTTTAATTATTTACTGCTATAATCTGAATTATCACTTATTCCCCGTTAAATAAATATCGGTCACCTGGTGCCGCTGTACAACTTAAAGGACACTGGCCTCAAGTCAATTTACGGAGAGAGAGAGAGAGAGAGAGAGAGAAATGGGGTTTAACGTCCACTCGACACAAACTAGGTCATTTCGGGACCAACATATGGTTTAATTTTATTTCAATAATTCGCTTGCGCGTAGGGGTCTTTAGCAGTGGGAGGAAAACGGAGGACCCGGAGAAAACCCACAAGGTTGGACAGGCGACCCTACTCCTTGCGTCAATTTACGGCTTCCATGAGGGGAAAAAAGTGGAATTTCGCCGTGACACCGGCACCGATTGTCCGAAAACCATGAAATTAGGACACAATACGCCCATTACCACCCCTGACTCTGTGCTTTACCCCCATTTTGATCACATTAAAAAGAAAAGAGTTTTAGCAAAAAAACGATTTTCGGAATTTAATATTGGTTTTAATTAATTTTGAAATTGGAAATGCAAAGAGATTTTATCGCCTCTTCCGTATGTGATAGGTATTGGTACTATACACATTATCCTTAAAAGACAATTTTTTAAACTGACCGTAACGATGCATCGACACTAGAAACCGAAATCGCCTATTTTGACCTATTTTGACTGCTGGGGTATCTTTCCGTACGTGACAAGGAGTAGGTCGCCCGTCCAACCTGTGTATTTTTTCAGGATCACCCGGTTTCCCCCCACTGCTAGACCCCTACGCGCAAGCGAATTATTGAAATAAAATTGAACCATACGTTAGTCCCGAAATGACCTAGTTTGTGTCGAGTGGTCGATCAACCCCATTTCGCTCTCTCAATTTTAGCACTCCTAACTCTAAAACTAAATGCAAGGAACGGGCCTATTTACAGAGGTCACAATTTTAACCTACATGCACACCTACATGATATACATATTATTATAATCCCTATGGGATATTTTAATTATTTACTGTTATAATATGAATTATCACTTATTCCCCGTTAAATAAATATCGGTCACCGGGTGCAGCTGTACAACTTCAAGGACCTTGGCCTCAAGTGCATGGGACCAACTCTACATTTTCTGAAATGTCAATAAAAGCCCTGGAATGATTTCATTTAAAAAAAATAATCAGAAAGTAAATCTATTTTTATTTATATGCTATTTGTTGCCAGAAAATATATTTTGTTACGAGTCTAATTCAAATTTAAAAATAAACAATGGGTCTGAGGCATATTTTATTGATATATAGAAATTAATGCAGTGTTCTCATTATGTGATAAAAGAGTGCCAGAAATGTCTCGAAATTCAGCCATTTGTGTATTTAGTATATCAAGTATATGCGTGTATTACAAAGCTCTGATTTGTGTGATTTGTGTACACCCCGCTCCCCCCCCCCCCTCCTCGTGTCACTATCATGTACATATCAATTCTGCTGCCAACCCACCCACGCGAACATGACTAAATTATGAAACATTGTCTAGTCGTTTGTATGTTACGACAAAACGAGGCCAGCGTGGCTCATTTGCTGCAGAACGGAAGGCCTTGCAAGGATTAGTGTCTAGTCGTTTGGATGGTACGAAAACCCGAGGTCAAAGTGGTTCCCCGTTGGCAGTGGTGAAGTATGGAAGGCCTAGTAAGGATCTGTGTCTAGTCGTTTCGATGGGACGAAAAACGCCCGTCCCCTCGTCCATGGTACAAGGATTAGTGCCTAGTCGCTTGGATGGTATGCAAAACAGAGGTCCCCGTTCTCTCCCTTTGTCTGTGGTTCTTGACCGAAGGCCCGACAACTAACTTTGCGTGCAGTTTTTTAGGTAGGACGAAAAATCGAAATCCTGTGTGCATATTGGCGTGCACGAAAAATAACCCTTTGCATTTGGAATTTTATGCACCCACCCCACCCTCGAACAACGCTTAACATAACATTTTGTTTTCACTACCTACATTGTAAAATTTGTTTGATTTCAGATGACTTAGCCCCGGTTTTTCACAGTGAAAGATTTTGATGAAACTTGACATGCATGTTTATAACCCAAAGATATGGTTCCTTTCGATATTTGCGCATATCGAATCGTAACTTCATGAATTATGGTCCCTGATTGTAAGAAAAATCACTTTATATTTCGCGTGTTCTCTATCTATCTCTCGGAAATGGAATATGGAAATACACAAGCTAGCTAGTGTATTACAGGTTGGTGGTGGTGGGGATGAGGTCTTCTATTTGCAATGATTTTTTGACTACAAAATATACGCTCTAACTCATTACTCAAACTACAGCAAAAAAAAAAGCGGATCGGAAACATTCTTACAATAGCAACGCACTTCGGGATTAACTTAGAAATGGTTCCACTACTGATGTCTTCCGCCTTACTCCTGCCACAGTAGTGGCTTGTCCTACGGAGTTCCTTTCCGCAAGTTTTTTTTTAGTCAAATGACTACAAAAAGGTTACTGGCCTATGTATAGCTCCCTTAATTTACACATAAACTGACCTAAAACTGCACTGCACATATAATAAACCAATTCCCATTGAAATAAAGGTGAAGCCGTACCGCATAATTATATGATTTGATGAAACCCAACTGCTACCTGAAGTTTCTCGCCTATCGAAGTTATAATATCCGCCGGTGTCATGGCGGCTCGCACATTATAAGAATCATTGCTTTGAAAATGTAGAACGCATTAACACAAAGAAAAACTGATGGGTAACTAGTTTAGTGGTCCAGTCTTCACTATAATTTGTGATAGAATTACTTATTTAAAAAAAACTGAATGATGTAAAAATAAAAATGGTTGGAGGGCCCAAGTTTAGATTTGTCGTTGATTTCATAAAGATGTTAGGATATAGAACGTTAAATACTGTGTGATTCAACATGGCGGCCGAGGGGTTTAATATGATATAAGTACGAAATACATGTACATGTAGTACCAAATGGTTTATATGTATGAGAGTCAAGGTTTGGACTAAATGTCTTGGGGAAGTAGGGGGCGACTAGCATGTGCCTCTCTTTAGTGGACCGATGTGAGATTGCCCATTGTATTAACTGGACGGGTAGGCCTATTCACCTTCAGTTATGTGTCAAAGTCAAATAAGCGGCTTCGTATCAACACGGTCGGCTCTGGGCCGGTTTAATTCTACGTATCTCTCGTAGCTGAGAGAAAAAAGATTTTTTAGCCCAGAGAATATCTTCCGTCAGAGTGGTTGTTGATTCATAGATTCTAATAACCCCTTTTGAAGTTTATATGAAAGCTTTGATATCTGCTATGCAGATCTAGTTATTGTTATTTTTTTTTTGTGTTTTGTCCACAAATCGGATTTCTCAGAATCTAACCATAGGATCGTTCTGAAACTTTTACCTATCCCCCCAAAAATGGGTGGTGGCTGTTGATTAAATATATTTTCAAAACGTTTTACGAATCCGAAATCACCGAATTTTACGAAGGAATGCATTTGACCTACAATGCTGTAACTCTGTGACTATTTGACCTATTTTACTAATTCTTTTTTCTTTGAGTATCTTGAAACATTTACTTCAAATCTGCAATTTCGGATTTTGGCATTTCGAAAATTCGTCGCTGTCATTTCGAACCGGAAGTTATTACCAATTTGACAACTTCTTTAATAGTTGTGCGATTTTCGTGAAATTTAGAATGTTAGTAGATCTTGTCAATGCGACTTCAATGATGTCCTTGGAAATTTTCTAAATTATCTCCCCTTGGTGAAATTAAGGATCAAAGTTTTCAAAAAAATCGTCGAAATATAGGTCAGAATGACCTAAAAAAAAAATTCGATACTAGACAAGTAATTACTGATTCGTACACAAAATATGGAGTTTGTCGATCGAACCGGAAGTGCCACCATCTTTAAACGTGAAAAATCAAAAAGGCTTTTTTGCTATTTTAATTACAGACTCGGGCGTCATATTTTCGGAATCCTGGAAGGAATACCTAAAAATCTATCGGATCAGAATTTTGATTTCGGTCACGTGATGGTCACCATTTTGAATTGAAAATGAAAAATAGAAGCAATTTGAAGGGCCGGGACTTTGGAACACAAGAACTCTCCTTCTAATTAAGCTAGAATGTTCAAACTTGGTGTAGGCGTTCACTAGGTCAATGTCATGATTGAGTTTAAAGATGAGCATTTTTTGCCTAGGGTAAGCAGAGATAAGCAAGCTGATTTGTTGATTCTTTAGGGCACGATGACATTGGTTATAATGAATGGAGGGCGATGAAACTCTTGTCAATCGAGAGGCTAATAGCTGGCCTGTTGTGTGAAATCATTGTATCATTTTTTATTCGAATTTCTCCTTTGATGTTTTCCGTGCCGACAAGGTTGTTTTCGAGTTTAGCTGGATTTGACTTCGCGCATGCGCTACGCTGGAACCAAAGGTACCATGAGTACTAAATTCCGGCGAGCAACTTTTCACGTTGGTACCTAGGTACCCTGAAAATTTCAAGGTGATACCTGCATTCGTTCATGTCGTTTGTTCTTGTCACCTGCCTTTCGTCGTTTTTTTTCTAAGTCAATTTACGGCTTCCATGAGGGGAAAAAAGTGGAATTTCGCCGTGACACCGGCACCGATTGTCCGAAAACCATGAAATTTGGACACAATACGTCCATTACCACCCCGGACTCTGTGCCTTACCCCCATTTTGATCCCATTAAAAAAAAAGAGTTTTAGCAAAAAAACGATTTTCGGAATTTAATATTGGTTTTAACCCTGTACCCAGACAAGATATAGATATTATTATAATCCCTATGAAATATTTTAATTATTTACTGCTATAATATGAATTATCACTTATTCCCCGTTAAATAAATATCGGTCACCGGGTGCAGCTGTACAACTTCAAGGACCCTGGCTTCGAGTCAATTTACGGCTTCCATGAGGGGAAAAAAGTGGAATTTCGCCGTGACACCGGCACCGATTGTCCGAAAACCATGAAATTTGGACACAATACGCCCATTACCACCCCGGACTCTGTGCCTTACTCCCATTTTGATCCGATTAAAAAAAAAAAAGTTTTAGCAAAAAAACGATTTTCGGAATTTAATATTGGTTTTAATTAATTTTGAAATTGCAAATGCAAAGAGATTTTATCGCCTCTTCCGTATGTGATAGGTACTGGTACTATACACATTATCCTTAAAAGACAATTTTTTAAAATGACCGTAACGATGTATCGACACTAGAAACCGAAATCGCCTATTTTGACCTTTTTTGACTGCTGAGGCATCCAAATCTCTGGAATTTCTAGCGGTTGGCTGCGCCGCGATGATATTTTTCACATACTAAATTGAGAAAAATCCTCAGATATCAAGAACAATAAAAATTCGATAAAATACGGCAATTTTTTAAGCAAAAAACCTTTGATTGTTGGGGGCGGGTTTTGAATTTATTTTGAACGTTCTCGGAATCCAACACTCTTCTATTTTTAATATGTGATAGCTAGAATCCCAAGGTACATTCTGTGCATATTTGAAGGCAATCGGAGCACAGGAACGTTGCCTGGGCAGAGCAAATCAAAGGCTTCTTCGTCTTATGACCTTAAACACTGCGTATAAATTTAAAGTCAATCGGATATTAACAGCAAAAGGGGGGCGACGACAATATACGACCACATTTCGATGTGGGCCTATAAAAAGTAAATCATTGCCAATAGAAAAGACCCACCTTTCCCCCAACAACAACCATGTAATGCACTAGCTATAATGGGGATTTTTCTGGAACACAGCGAAATGGGTCTTTTAAAATGTTCACAAGTGTATCACAAGGAGGGTTTGCTTCTTCTCTATGGGACACCCGATACCACTTCTCAACGAGGAATTCAGTCACACAGCCAACACCATTTTGTATGTTTGTGTAATCTTTATTCAGTATAAATCAAGTAATACAAATAAAAAAATACTTGGATTGATGAAAACATAATTTTTGAGAGTTATTCATACATGTAGCATAATTGTTCTTATTTAAAAAATGTACATGATTACATGTTTGTCATAAACAGCATTAAATAAACAATCATGTTTCTTCACGATAACAGTAACAGTATAACAATTGTATGAAATATATTTTCCTTTATATTTTTTTATTTTTAGAAAGCCCACTTCCTTGGTTTAAAATATATCATAAATTGTAGTTATCTAACATATACTTCCATGTATGTTTATCTAACAGATTACCACGTCGCCTTATCTAACAGAGAGTAAATGGTATACAATATCAAATTATAATCTACCAGCATTACTTGTTTCAGTAATTTAATCGTGTGTTATTCTTGTATTTAAGTGAGAAGAGTGAATAAACTATCATGGGTTGAAACAAATATATTGGAGTAGAAATAAACATTGTATATTGGTTTGCAAATAAATAATTGGTACAGATAATGCAATGTCATACAACATACTTTTTGGATTCGGTACAAATACAACCTTTTTATCATCAATGAAAATAATGTGATTTCAAAGTAACGATGAATAAAAAAACATTGCTTATATAAAGTACATGTAATTGGGTTCATTTAATTCACTTTGTATCTATAATATACATGTAGTATTAAACAATAAATATATTGATTAATGCCAATTCTATACAAATCTCATAGTTGTATTCATGTTTTCTGTACCATAACAAGAAACAGTACAACAGATTTAGTAACAATATATTCCTTTCTACATCCGTCAGAGTGGTTGATGATTCATAGATTCTAATAACCCCTTTTGAAGTTTATATGAAAGCTTTGATATCTGCTATGCAGATCTAGTTTTTTTTTGTGTTTTGTCCACAAATCGGATTTCTCAGAATCTAACCATAGGATCGTTCTGAAACTTTTACCTATCCCCCCAAAAATGGGTGGTGGCTGTTGATTAAATATATTTTCAAAACGTTTTACGAATCCGAAATCACCGAATTTTACGAAGGAATGCATTTGACCTACAATGCTGTAACTTTGTGACTATTTGACCTATTTTACTAATTCTTTTTTCTTTGAGTATCTTGAAACATTTACTTCAAATCTGCAATTTCGGATTTTGGCATTTCGAAAATTCGTCGCTGTCATTTCGAACCGGAAGTTATTACCAATTTGACAACTTCTTTAATAGTTGTGCGATTTTCGTGAAATTTAGAATGTTAGTAGATCTTGCCAATGCGACTTCAATGATGTCCTTGGAAATTTTCTAAATTATCTCCCCTTGGTGAAATTAAGGATCAAAGTTTTCAAAAAAATCGTCAAAATATAGGTCAGAATGACCTAAAAAAAAAATTCGATACTAGACAAGTAATTACTGATTCGTACACAAAATATGGAGTTTGTCGATCGAACCGGAAGTGCCACCATCTTTAAACGTGAAAAATCAAAAAGGCTTTTTTGCTATTTTACTTACAGACTCGGGCGTCATATTTTCGGAATCCTGGAAGGAATGCCTAAAAATCTATCGGATCAGAATTTTGATTTCGGTCACGTGATGGTCACCATTTTGAATTGAAAATGAAAAATAGAAGCAATTTGAAGGGCCGGGACTTTGGAACACAAGAACTCTCCTTCTAATTAAGCTAGAATGTTCAAACTTGGTGTAGGCGTTCACTAGGTCAATGTCATGATTGAGTTCAAAGATGAGCATTTTTTGCCTAGGGTAAGCAGAGATAAGCAAGCTGATTTGTTGATTCTTTAGGGCACGATGACATTGGTTATAATGAATGGAGGGCGATGAAACTCCTGTC
This sequence comes from Patella vulgata, assembly GCF_932274485.2. NCBI lineage: Eukaryota > Metazoa > Mollusca > Gastropoda > Patellidae > Patella > Patella vulgata. The sequence continues at coordinate 48,278,307 of NC_065879.2, forward strand.
AATCGAGAGGCTAATAGCTGGCCTGTTGTGTGAAATCATTGTATCATTTTTTGAAAATGTCCGGGGTAGCCGAAAAAAGGAGATCGAAATCCAAAAAGTCGTATTTTTACGATTTGGGGCATTTTTAGAGGTCGTGTAAAGTAAAATAAAGCATGCATATACATATATTATTGATATTAAATATATCATATAAAAAACTAAACAATGAATCAGCTGTCATTGACAGATTTTATATTATAAGCATGGTCAGTGGAAGGTCAGCGTATTGTCTAACTTGAACTCACTGACTCCGTAACATTATTGTGGGTATGGTATAAGCTGAATTTGATGAGATGCACATATCTCGTATGACTATTTGGTACTTACAGTGTTAGACTTTGTCGTAACGTTACGGTCTCCATTCATCAAATCGTCGTTGGGGCTATAATACGATTTTGAATCAAGTTATTTATCACTGAGGGACTCAAAATTAGGTTTGATGTAGCTCTGCTCATTTACAGTGGCGAATTTAACGGGCTCATGGGTTCCAGCTCCCTCCTCTAGAAATTTCACAGCACCCGCATGGATTGTGGCTAATTTTGTGGCAGAATTTTATTTTTCTGGGGGAGGTATTTCTAAATGGCTCCGACACAAGTGCCTGAAATGCCATGAAATCACGTTTTCGGCCTCCAATTAAAATTTCTTAGCGGGAGAACCCCCTGACCCGACCCCCTTGCGGGGCTTCACGGTCGGTATCAGCCCCCCTCCCCACCACCATGGTTAATCCGGCGTTGATGTTCCCTCTTGTGCAGCTGCAAAAGAATGTACAAGTTCATTGCCTCATTGTCAAAGATCCCACTTTTCTACCCCAGTTCGGGTAATGAGGTCGAGCGTATATTGTATAGGGGATATTAAACAAGCAAACAGTATGGCTGATGTCTCCCGCCAAAACCCCAAAGTAAAAGATGACACATTAATTAATCGCACTTTCATATTTTTTTCAAAAGTATCGAGCAATCAAACTATACTGTAAATTTCATCACTCTCTGTCAGATAGAAATCAAGGTTATCTTGTCCCAAAGCATCGACCAATGAAATTGCCAAGCTGTAGCTCAAAATGTTCAGTCAAGACCTGATGAACATCTACACCAAGTTTAAACATTCTAGCTCAATTAAAAGCTGGGTTGTTATGTTCCAGTACTTCATTATAACCAAAGTTATCATACCCCAAAGCATCAATCAATTCAAAGTCCCGGCCAATCAAGTTGCTTTGCTTATCCTGACTAAGAGAATGCTCATTGTCGAACTTGGTCAAGGTAATATGGTCAAGGTACTAATGTAATGAAACTATACACAAAGTTTCATCAAATTGCTTATCTCTGCTTACCCATTTTAATAGTCCCCTGCCAATCGAAAAGCCCCCCGACCCACCCACTCCACTCCCGTGTAATACATTAGGTTATAATTGTGTTACAAACGTATCACAAGGAGCATTTGAATATTCTCTCTGAGGCATCTGATACCACTTGTCATTGAGGTGTTCACACAGCCAACTCATTTTTGTTTGTTTGTGTTATCTTTATTCAGTATAAATCAACTAATACAAATGAAAAAAAGTACTTGGTTTAATGAGATTATCTTTTGAGAGTTGGTCATACAGGTATCACTAATCATAATTGCTCTTAACTTCAAATATATACACGATTATGTGTATTCTAAATATCAAATAAAACAATGAAGATTTCTTTACAATAGCAGTACAACAAATTTATTCGCAATATTTTCCTTTGATCAGTTGATCAAAAACCTGATTATATTTACAATATATTCTAGGTCTTTGCTCTTTATTCCATTGATTCAAAATATGATAAAAGAGGCTTATCAAAAAGTTTATATCATGTAGTCTTATATAACAAATAGAACAATGACATACAAGATGTTTCAAATTATAATCTATTTGCATTATTTATTTCAATAATTTGACCTGTGATATTCATGTATAAAGCAAAATAGTAAACATTGAATTTCATTCACTTTTATGTATAATATAGTATTAAACCGGTTAATTATTGTATACAACATTTATTTAATTTCATAGCAACATTTTATACTATTGTATTCATTGTAGTTTTTTGTCATTATTAGCCCAGTCCGTGCATAGCATTATGATGTGAAATCCCATTTCATTTCAATTATAATAGTCTTCATCTAGAAACAATATTACTATTTATATTGGTATGTTACTACCAAGATATAACAATAAAATTAGCAAAAGTATGTATAAATTAATAAAGTTCTCTTTAGTATCTTTCATGAATAGTCAATTGTTCAATACCATTATTTCTCTTCACCTCATGCAAATAAATTGAAATGGGATTTAATGTTCAACTGTTTTACTTCACAACTTACATAAATCATTTGGTGATAAAGAAACATACATTTCTAGTATTTTTTTAACATAGTGTACTATACTATGCATCATTATATAGAAGACATATGAATGAATAAACAAAAATATGGCAAAATGAACAACATGAGAATGATTGTAGAAGTATAAGAACAAAGCAATTGTTTAATATTAAAAATATTTGATTTTCTTCTATTTTAAAGTTACATCCTTTACATTTGTATTTATACATTGTATGCAAAACATAATTAGAGAGAAATGGGTTTAACGTCCACTCAACACAAACAAGGTCATTTCGGGACTAACATATGGTTTAATAGTTCACAGCTACATGTACAGTTGTAAAAATACTGTAGTGGCTAATTGAAAGGGAACATGTATGTGGGTTTAGAATGTTTATCTTAGTGGAAAAAAATCATGTGGTTCAATGCTTATAAAGTGCTACTGATCTCCATTATTTCAAAAGCATATCACTCAACTACTGTCAAACATATCCCCTGGCTAGAATATGCTACAAATCGACTCTAGCATGTTCCATACAAGCGATAATTTCTGAGCAAACATCCAACAACCAACCCTAACAGGCCCTTGAGATCCAACAAACAAAATAATTATTGGGCTTGTTTGCCCACACCTGGTCTTATGATTCATACAAGACCTGATAGTCTATCGTTTACAGGCATTTGACAGAAAGGGAGATAATTCTTTTTTACCGTTAATGGATTTCCACAATTCTTTATTCACCCATGACATTTGTGTTTTGAGCATTTTTATTTACATCAAAATCTGTCCAATAAACTGTTCATTGCCAAGGATGAAGGCATGAGGTGTTTTACCAACTATTTAATTTTATGTCAACTTCAGAATTGTTAGTACACAAATAGCATTTATTTGACAATTTTGACGAATTTCATCTGGCCCTAAATCAATAAATTGCAAACATTTTGCTTGGAACTCCCAGATTTTGTCTTCCTGGCATCATAAGCTTTCCAAAAATGTATAGTTTTTCTTTTATGGAAGACCGTGTAGCGGAGTTGTGTTTCTAAGCTAGCTAGAAATTTTGGCTGCAGGCCTACACCTCCCAAGCTAAATTTCCCTCATGTCATCCTGTATAGCAAAGGCATATGCCTGTCTTAATTAACCCAGTACTAAACACAATTTACTTGTTTAATTTTTCCAGCATTTTTCAGGATAGCTGATGGGATGCGGGTCAAGTTATGCCACTTGTCTATTTAATTATTTACCAGTGAAAAATCGAATTAACTTCACCAAATTTTTACTCATTATAATGATTTTTTTTTTCTGTTCATATTATTTCTATGACATGTGACAGTGACTGTGAATATGAAAGCTTTAATATCTGCTTAGCAGATCTAGTTGTTATTTTTTTTTTTGTGTTTTGTCCACAAATCTAAATTATCTCCCCTTGGTGAAATTAAGGATCAAAGTTTTCAAAAAAATCGACGAAATATAGGTCAGATTGCCTTGAAAATTTTTTTCTGTACTAGCTAAGACAGTACTGATGAGTACACAAAATATGGAGTTTGTCGAGCAAACCGGAAGTGCCACCATCTCAAAATGTGAAAAGTCCATACGGCTTTTGCAATATTTTACTTAAAGACATAAGAGTTACATTTTCTGAATGCTTGAAGGAAAGCCTAAAAATCTATCGGTTTAGAATTTTGATTTAGGTCAACTGATGGACGCCATTTTGAAATGAAAATGAAAATTAGTGAAAAATCCACATTTATGGGCTTGAAAACATACACAATTGGTCGTGGCTTAGAGAATCTGTCTCCTATTACCGAAATTAATACATTTGAAGATAGCCTGGATCATGGTCGAATGTTTGGTATTTGAATATTTCAAAAATTCGAATTTCTCCTTTGATCCTTTGATGTTTTCCGTGCCGACAAGGTTGTTTTCGAGTTTAGCTGGTTTTGATTTCGCGCATGCGCTACACAGGAACCAACGGTACCATGAGTACTAAATTCCGGCGAGCAACTTTTCACGTTGGTACCTAGGCACCCTGAAAATTTCAAGGTGATACCTGCATTCGTTCAAGTCGTTTGTTCATGTCACCTGCCTTTCGTCGTTTTTTTTTCTAAGTCAATTTACGGCTTCCATGAGGGGAAAAAAGTGGAATTTCGCCGTGACACCGGCACCGATTGTCCGAAAACCATGAAATTTGGACACAATACGCCCATTACCACCCCGGACTCTGTGCTTTACCCCCATTTTGATCCCATTAAAAAAAAAGAGTTTTAGCAAAAAAACGATTTTCGGAATTTAATATTGGTTTTAACCCTGTAATACCCAGACATGATATATTATTATAATCCCTATGAAATATTTTAATTATTTACTGCTATAATATGAATTATCACTTATTCCCCGTTAAATAAATATCGGTCACCTGGTGCCGCTGTACAACTTAAAGGACACTGGCCTCAAGTCAATTTACGGAGAGAGAGAGAGAGAGAGAGAAATGGGGTTTAACGTCCACTCGACACAAACTAGGTCATTTCGGGACCAACATATGGTTTAATTTTATTTCAATAATTCGCTTGCGCGTAGGGGTCTTTAGCAGTGGGAGGAAACCGGAGGACCCGGAGAAAATCCACAAGGTTGGACAGGCGACCCTACCCCTTGCGTCAATTTACGGCTTCCATGAGGGGAAAAAAGTGGAATTTCGCCGTGACACCGGCACCGATTGTCCGAAAACCATGAAATTAGGACACAATACGCCCATTACCAGCCCTGACTCTGTGCTTTACCCCCATTTTGATCACATTAAAAAGAAAAGAGTTTTAGCAAAAAAACGATTTTCGGAATTTAATATTGGTTTTAATTAATTTTGAAATTGGAAATGCAAAGAGATTTTATCGCCTCTTCCGTATGTGATAGGTATTGGTACTATACACATTATCCTTAAAAGACAATTTTTTAAACTGACCGTAACGATGAATCGACACTAGAAACCGAAATCGCCTATTTTGACTGCTGGGGTATCTTTCCGTACGTGACAAGGAGTAGGTCGCCCGTCCAACCTGTGTATTTTTTCAGGATCACCCGGTTTCCCCCCACTGCTAGACCCCTACGCGCAAGCGAATTATTGAAATAAAATTGAACCATACGTTAGTCCCGAAATGACCTAGTTTGTGTCGAGTGGTCGATCAACCCCATTTCGCTCTCTCAATTTTAGCACTCCTAACTCTAAAACTAAATGCAAGGAACGGGCCTATTTACAGAGGTCACAATTTTAACCTACATGCACACCTACATGATATACATATTATTATAATCCCTATGGGATATTTTAATTATTTACTGTTATAATATGAATTATCACTTATTCCCCGTTAAATAAATATCGGTCACCGGGTGCAGCTGTACAACTTCAAGGACCTTGGCCTCAAGTGCATGGGACCAACTCTACATTTTCTGAAATGTCAATAAAAGCCCTGGAATGATTTCATTTAAAAAAAATAATCAGAAAGTAAATCTAGTTTTATTTATATGCTATTTGTTGCCAGAAAATATATTTTGTTACGAGTCTAATTCAAATTTAAAAATAAACAATGGGTCTGAGGCATATTTTATTGATATATAGAAATTAATGCAGTGTTCTCATTATGTGATAAAAGAGTGCCAGAAATGTCTCGAAATTCAGCCATTTGTGTATTTAGTATATCAAGTATATGCGTGTATTACAAAGCTCTGATTTGTGTGATTTGTGTACACCCCGCTCCCCCCCCCCCTCCTCGTGTCACTATCATGTACATATCAATTCTGCTGCCAACCCACCCACGCGAACATGACTAAATTATGAAACATTGTCTAGTCGTTTGTATGTTACGACAAAACGAGGCCAGCGTGGCTCATTTGCTGCAGAACGGAAGGCCTTGCAAGGATTAGTGTCTAGTCGTTTGGATGGAACGAAAACCCGAGGTCAAAGTGGTTCCCCGTTGGCAGTGGTGAAGTATGGAAGGCCTAGCAAGGATCTGTGTCTAGTCGTTTCGATGGGACGAAAAACGCCCGTCCCCTCGTCCATGGTACAAGGATTAGTGCCTAGTCGCTTGGATGGTATGCAAAACAGAGGTCCCCGTTCTCTCCCTTTGTCTGTGGTTCTTGACCGAAGGCCCGACAACTAACTTTGCGTGCAGTTTTTTAGGTAGGACGAAAAATCGAAATCTTGTGTGCATATTGGCGTGCACGAAAAATAACCCTTTGCATTTGGAATTTTATGCACCCACCCCACCCTCGAACAACGCTTAACATAACATTTTGTTTTCACTACCTACATTGTAAAATTTGTTTGATTTCAGATGACTTAGCCCCGGTTTTTCACAGTGAAAGATTTTGATGAAACTTGACATGCATGTTTATAACCCAAAGATATGGTTCCTTTCGATATTTGCGCATATCGAATCGTAACTTCATGAATTATGGTCCCTGATTGTAAGAAAAATCACTTTATATTTCGCGTGTTCTCTATCTATCTCTCGGAAAGGGAATATGGAAATACACAAGCTAGCTAGTGTATTACAGGTTGGTGGTGGTGGGGATGAGGTCTTCTATTTGCAATGATTTTTTGACTACAAAATATACGCTCTAACTCATTACTCAAACTACAACAAAAAAAAAGCGGATCGGAAACCCGATTTTATATATTCTTACAATAGCAACGCACTTCGGGATTAACTTAGAAATGGTTCCACTACTGATGTCTTCCGCCTTACTCCTGCCACAGTAGTGGCTTGTCCTACGGAGTTCCTTTCCGCAAGTTGTTTTTAGTCAAATGACTACAAAAAGGTTACTGGCCTATGTATAGCTCCCTTAATTTACACATAAACTGACCTAAAACTGCACTGCACATATAATAAACCAATTCCCATTGAAATAAAGGTGAAGCCGTACCGCATAATTATATGATTTGATGAAACCCAACTGCTACCTGAAGTTTCTCGCCTATCGAAGTTATAATATCCGCCGGTGTCATGGCGGCTCGCACATTATAAGAATCATTGCTTTGAAAATGTAGAACGCATTAACACAAAGAAAAACTGATGGGTAACTAGTTTAGTGGTCCAGTCTTCACTATAATTTGTGATAGAATTACTTATTTAAAAAAAACTGAATGATGTAAAAATAAAAATGGTTGGAGTGCCCAAGTTTAGATTTGTCGTTGATTTCATAAAGATGTTAGGATATAGAACGTTAAATACTGTGTGATTCAACATGGCGGCCGAGGGGTTTAATATGATATAAGTACAAAATACATGTACATGTAGTACCAAATGGTTTATATGTATGAGAGTCAAGGTTTGGACTAAATGTCTTGGGGAAGTAGGGGGCGACTAGCATGTGCCTCTCTTTAGTGGACCGATGTGAGATTGCCCATTGTATTAACTGGACGGGTAGGCCTATTCACCTTCAGTTATGTGTCAATGTCAAATAAGCGGCTTCGTATCAACACGGTCGGCTCTGGGCCGGTTTAATTCTACGTATCTCTCGTAGCTGAGAGAAAAAAGATTTTTTAGCCCAGAGAATATCTTCCGTCAGAGTGGTTGTTGATTCATAGATTCTAATAACCCCTTTTGAAGTTTATATGAAAGCTTTGATATCTGCTATGCAGATCTAGTTATTATTTATTATTATTTTTTTTTTTTCGCCATAGCCTATTTCTCAGTGCCTGTAACAGATACCGATATGGGACCTATTTTCCTATTGGAAACCATGTGGTGGCTACTTGATAAACTATTTTTGAAACTTCTGCGCCGACCGGAAGTGGCCGAATTTCGTGCGGTGCATAAAGATTAAAAAACGGCCGTAGTTTCGTCAATTCTGTACCTATTTTCATACAAATGACATTTTCAGAAACCCTGAGTCTTTTCTCGGAAGATAGCAGTTGAACATTTTGAAATTTTCGAAACTTCGTTGCTGACTTCACGCGTTAGAAAAATAAAATTTATTGTTTTAAGAGACAATTTTTGTTATTTGTCAAAATTTTCAAATTTGACCTACATTTTTGGATACCTGAAGACCATCCGATTCCAGAAATATAAGTTTCATTCCGAGTTATCGCCCTTTATTTTTCGATTTTTTTCGAATTTTCTGCCCATTTCCCAACCCTTATATTTTTGGGAAAGGAGAAATCGATAGATCTGAAAGTCCTGGAACATAAAGCTATATAGTCAGACCGCTGGAAAAAGCAATTTCAAAAACGATCCGGAAACCGGAAGTAGTCGAAATAATGATACCAAATTACGGCGAGGAAGTTTTCACGTTGGGACCTACGTACCCTGAAAAATTCAAGGCGATAACTGCATTCATTCAGGTCGTTTGTTCTTCACACGGTTCCTGTCGTTTGGCTTTTTCCGCCATTTACGGCTTCAGTAAGTGCGAAAAAAGTGAAATTTCGCCACGACACCGGCACCGATTGTCCGAAAACCATGAAATTTGAACACCATAAGCCCATTACCACCCCGGACTTTGTGCGTTACTCCCATTTTGATCCGATTAAAAAAAAAAGAGTTTTAGCAAAAAATTTCGGTCAACTGATGGTCTCCATTTGGAATTGAATATGAAGAACAGTGAAAAATCCACTTGAACAGACGTGAAAATAAACCACAATAGGCTGTAATATGTTCAATGCGTCTCTTATTTCTGAAATTATATTTTTGGGAAAGGAGAAATCGATACTTCTGAAAGTCCTGGAACATAAAGCTATATAGTCAGACCGCTGGAAAAAGCAATTTCAAAAACGATCCGGAAACCGGAAGTAGTCGAAATAATGATAGATATTTCGAAAAAAAGCAAAAAATGGGTGTTTTGGGAAAAGACTCGATTAAGCTTTCGTTGAGTGGCCCGTCGAATGATGCCCAATTTATACGGATACTATGACCAAGCAGCAAAATATGACAAGCTGAAAATCAAGTATTTTCTGATTTGGAGCGTTTTTGGACGCCTTTATCTCAAAAAATTAACCTACAATTTTTTTTTAACTTTCTCTATCAAGAGTCATTTCGGTAGTCTTGTGCATGAAAACATCCAATAAGTCTTTGAAATGTCTGGAATAGGATAAAAAAGGGACTGAAAATCGAAAAAAGTCGAAAAATCGTTAAATTTTGGAAAATGCTATATTATTTTATTAATTAATCAGATTTTTACGAAAAGGTTACACATTCAGATAGCTGACCTAATTACGATTCTAACGATGTATAATATGTATTGAGTTATTGAAATTTAATTTTCAATTATTTGACATTTTTGAATTTTTTGCACTTTTGAACATAGGATTTCTCAGGGCCATTTTATCTGATCAGATAATGTAATATCTCATTATAGAGCCCTGTGGCTATCTAATTGCCAAAATTGGTTATTAAAACTATCCCGACAATAATCTCCATACCGGACGTATTCAAAAAATGAAGAAAAAGGTTAAAAAAAATTAGCGCTCGTGCGAAAAACTTGATTTCTCCACCAGATCTTAGCGGACCAAAAGAACTAAAATGTCGCTGGATAGCCCCATTAATGGACCATCATATGACATCTGAATGAAACGATTTAGATGCTAGAAAATAAATTATGTTACGCCGAAAATCTAGTATTTTCCTTTTTGGAGCATTTTGAGAGGTCTTTTTCTCAAACACAACAACTACGTTTTTTTTACTAAGAGTCCTATGGGTGGACTATGGCGTGAGTCCAAAAATAAAAGCATTGAAATAACATAAGTTGTCCAAAAAGAGCCTCAATCTTGGAAAAAAGTTGAAAAATCCTCAAATTACTAAAAATACTCTTTTAACATTCTTTGTTTTGAAAACAGCTCAATGGGTGTTTCTGAAACTTCTAGTACAGAAAGTTAACTATCCAAACAACATGTTAAAACTATCCCGACAATGATCCAAAAACCGGAAGTAGTCGAAAAAATATCCGATATTTTGAAAAAAAAAACAACTTAAAAAGTAAAAAATGGTGATCTTGCGAAAAAAGTGATTACAACGCCATATTTCAACGAATCAAAACAACTAAAGTGTCATTGGATAGCCCGAACAATGGACGATCTTATGACATCTCAATGGTAAAAAATCGCTGGTTAGGAAATATATGATGAGATGCTGAAAATCTAGTATTTTCCTCTTTGTAGCCTATTCAGACGCTTTTATCTCGAAACTTACTCTTATTTCCTGTCTTAAGCTTCTGTTACTTAGAGTCCTAACGCTGATCTGGGGTGTGAATCCATATTTAAAAGCCTCAATATAGTATAAATGGTCCAAAAGGGCCACCGTCTTAGAAAAGAAGTCGAAAAATCGTTATATCTGTAAATCTGCTTCTAGTGGTAGAAGGGAGGTAAAACTGTCCAATGGATCTTTCTGAAACTTCTGGTACAGGAAGTTAAGTTCCCATACCACTTGTTGAATCTATCCCGATAATGATCCGTAAACAGGATATTTAAAAAAAAAGACAGTAAAAAAATCGGTGCTCTTGGAACAATCGGGATTTCGCCGTCGGGTGTGACCGGATCAAAACATCTAAAGTATCGTTTGGTAGCTCGATAAATGGGCTATTGTATGACACACTTCCTGTCTGATTCCTGAAAGCCGGTACAGTGCTGCTTGCAGGTCTAGTTATTATTTTTTTTTTTCGCTGGAGCCTATTTCTCAGTGCCTGTAACAGATACCGACATGGGACCTAATTTTCTATTCGGCAACCATGTGGTGGCTACTTGATCAACTGTTTTTGAAACTTCTGCGCAGACCGGAAGTGGCCGAATTTCGTGCGGTGCATAAAGATTAAAAAACGGCCGTAGTTTCGTCAATTCTGTACCTATTTTCATACAAATGACATTTTCAGAAACCCTGAGTCTTTTCTCGGAAGATAGCAGTTGAACATTTTGAAATTTTCGAAACTGCGTTGCTGACTTCACGCGTTAGAAAAATAAAATTTATTGTTTTAAGAGACAATTTTTGTTATTTGTCAAAATTTTCAAATTTGACCTACATTTTTGGATACCTGAAGACCATCCGATTCCAGAAATATAAGTTTCATTCCGAGTTATCGCCCTTTATTTTTCGATTTTTTTCGAATTTTCTGCCCATTTCCCAACCCTTATATTTTTGGGAAAGGAGAAATCGATAGATCTGAAAGTCCTGGAACATAAAGCTATATAGTCAGACCGCTGGAAAAAGCAATTTCAAAAACGATCCGGAAACCGGAAGTAGTCGAAATAATGATACCAAATTACGGCGAGGAAGTTTTCACGTTGGGACCTACGTACCCTGAAAAATTCAAGGCGATAACTGCATTCATTCAGGTCGTTTGTTCTTCACACGGTTCCTGTCGTTTGGCTTTTTCCGCCATTTACGGCTTCAGTAAGTGCGAAAAAAGTGAAATTTCGCCACGACACCGGCACCGATTGTCCGAAAACCATGAAATTTGAACACCATAAGCCCATTACCACCCCGGACTTTGTGCGTTACTCCCATTTTGATCCGATTAAAAAAAAAAGAGTTTTAGCAAAAAATTTCGGTCAACTGATGGTCTCCATTTGGAATTGAATATGAAGAACAGTGAAAAATCCACTTGAACAGACGTGAAAATAAACCACAATAGGCTGTAATATGTTCAATGCGTCTCTTATTTCTGAAATTATATTTTTGGGAAAGGAGAAATCGATACTTCTGAAAGTCCTGGAACATAAAGCTATATAGTCAGACCGCTGGAAAAAGCAATTTCAAAAACGATCCGGAAACCGGAAGTAGTCGAAATAATGATAGATATTTCGAAAAAAAGCAAAAAATGGGTGTTTTGGGAAAAGACTCGATTAAGCTTTCGTTGAGTGGCCCGTCGAATGATGCCCAATTTATACGGATACTATGACCAAGCAGCAAAATATGACAAGCTGAAAATCAAGTATTTTCTGATTTGGAGCGTTTTTGGACGCCTTTATCTCAAAAAATTAACCTACAATTTTTTTTTAACTTTCTCTATCAAGAGTCATTTCGGTAGTCTTGTGCATGAAAACATCCAATAAGTCTTTGAAATGTCTGGAATAGGATAAAAAAGGGACTGAAAATCGAAAAAAGTCGAAAAATCGTTAAATTTTGGAAAATGCTATATTATTTTATTAATTAATCAGATTTTTACGAAAAGGTTACACATTCAGATAGCTGACCTAATTACGATTCTAACGATGTATAATATGTATTGAGTTATTGAAATTTAATTTTCAATTATTTGACATTTTTGAATTTTTTGCACTTTTGAACATAGGATTTCTCAGGGCCATTTTATCTGATCAGATAATGTAATATCTCATTATAGAGCCCTGTGGCTATCTAATTGCCAAAATTGGTTATTAAAACTATCCCGACAATAATCTCCATACCGGACGTATTCAAAAAATGAAGAAAAAGGTTAAAAAAAATTAGCGCTCGTGCGAAAAACTTGATTTCTCCACCAGATCTTAGCGGACCAAAAGAACTAAAATGTCGCTGGATAGCCCCATTAATGGACCATCATATGACATCTGAATGATACGATTTAGATGCTAGAAAATAAATTATGTTACGCCGAAAATCTAGTATTTTCCTTTTTGGAGCATTTTGAGAGGTCTTTTTCTCAAACACAACAACTACGTTTTTTTTACTAAGAGTCCTATGGGTGGACTATGGCGTGAGTCCAAAAATAAAAGCATTGAAATAACATAAGTTGTCCAAAAAGAGCCTCAATCTTGGAAAAAAGTTGAAAAATCCTCAAATTACTAAAAATACTCTTTTAACATTCTTTGTTTTGAAAACAGCTCAATGGGTGTTTCTGAAACTTCTAGTACAGAAAGTTAACTATCCAAACAACATGTTAAAACTATCCCGACAATGATCCAAAAACCGGAAGTAGTCGAAAAAATATCCGATATTTTGAAAAAAAAAACAACTTAAAAAGTAAAAAATGGTGATCTTGCGAAAAAAGTGATTACAACGCCATATTTCAACGAATCAAAACAACTAAAGTGTCATTGGATAGCCCGAACAATGGACGATCTTATGACATCTCAATGGTAAAAAATCGCTGGTTAGGAAATATATGATGAGATGCTGAAAATCTAGTATTTTCCTCTTTGTAGCCTATTCAGACGCTTTTATCTCGAAACTTACTCTTATTTCCTGTCTTAAGCTTCTGTTACTTAGAGTCCTAACGCTGATCTGGGGTGTGAATCCATATTTAAAAGCCTCAATATAGTATAAATGGTCCAAAAGGGCCACCGTCTTAGAAAAGAAGTCGAAAAATCGTTATATCTGTAAATCTGCTTCTAGTGGTAGAAGGGAGGTAAAACTGTCCAATGGATCTTTCTGAAACTTCTGGTACAGGAAGTTAAGTTCCCATACCACTTGTTGAATCTATCCCGATAATGATCCGTAAACAGGATATTTAAAAAAAAAGACAGTAAAAAAATCGGTGCTCTTGGAACAATCGGGATTTCGCCGTCGGGTGTGACCGGATCAAAACATCTAAAGTATCGTTTGGTAGCTCGATAAATGGGCTATTGTATGACACACTTCCTGTCTGATTCCTGAAAGCCGGTACAGTGCTGCTTGCAGGTCTAGTTATTATTTTTTTTTTTCGCTGGAGCCTATTTCTCAGTGCCTGTAACAGATACCGACATGGGACCTAATTTTCTATTCGGCAACCATGTGGTGGCTACTTGATCAACTGTTTTTGAAACTTCTGCGCAGACCGGAAGTGGCCGAATTTCGTGCGGTGCATAAAAATTAAAAAACGGCCGTAGCTTCGTCAATTCTGTACCTATGTTCATACAAATGACATTTTCAGAAACCCTGAGTCTTTGAAAATTTCGAAATTTCGAAACTTCGTCGCTGACTTCTAGCGTTCGAAAAATGAAAATTTTTGTTTAAAACACAATTTTTGTTATTTTTCATACCAGAAATATAAGTTTCATTCCGAGTTATCGCCCTTTATTTTTCGATTTTTTTCGAATTTTCTGCCCATTTCCCAACCCTTATATTTTTGGGAAAGGATAAATCGATAGTTCTGAAATTCCTGGAACATAAAGCTATATAGTCAGACCGCTGCATAAAGCAATTTCAAAAACGATCCGGAAACCGGAAGTAGTCGAAATAATGATAGATATTTCGAAAAAAATGCAAAAAATGGGTGTTTTGGGGAAAAACTTGATTTCTCCGTCCAGTATCAATGGATTAAATGAATTAAACTTTCCTTGAGTGGCCCGAGGAATGGACTGTCGAATGATGCCCAATTTATACGGATACTGTTACCAAGCAGCAAAATATGACAAGCAGAAAATCAAATATTTTCTGATTTGGAGCGTTTTTGAACGCCTGTATCTCGAAATCTTAACAGCAACTTTTTTTTTTAACTTTCTCTATCGAGAGTCCATTCGATAGTCTTGTGAATTATGCCATCCAATAAGACTTTGAAATGTCTGGAATAAGATAAAAATGGGACTGAAAATCGAAAAAAGTCGAAAAATCGTGAAATTTTGCAAAATGCTCTATTACTTTATTATTTAAACAAATTTTTACAAAAAGATTACAGATTCGGATAGCTGACCTAATTACGATTCTAACGATGTATAATATGTATTGAGTTATTGAAATTGAAATTTCGATATTTTGACATTTTTGCATTTTTGGCACCTTTGAACACCTTTCTCAGGTTCATTTTATCTGATCAGATAATGTAATATATCATTACAGAGCCCTGCCGTTATTTAATTGCCCAAACTGGTTATGAAAACTATTCCGACAATAATCTCCATACCGGAAGTATTCAAAAAATGAAAAAAAAAAGGTTAAAAAATTGTCGCTCTTGCGAAAAGCTGGATTTCGCGGTCAGATATTACCGGACCAAAAGAAGTAAAGTGTCTTTGGATAGCCCCATTAATGGACTATTATATGGCATCTCAATGGTACGATTTCGATGGTTAGAAAATAAATTGTGGTACGCCGAAAATCTAGTATTTTCCGTTTTTGGAGCCTTTTTAGACGTCTTTTTCTCGAAAACAACAACTCCGATTTTTCTGAAGCTTTTTTAACGCAGAGTCCTATCGGTGGACTATGGCGTGAGTCCAAAAAAAAAAGCATTGAAATAATATTAGTAGTCCAAAAAGAACCTCAATCTTGGAAAAAAGTTGAAAAATCATTAAATTACTGAAAATGATCTTCTAATTTTCTATCCTCGGAAAACGACTAATTGGATTATCCTGAAACTTCTTGTACAGAAGGTAAGGTAACCAAACAACTTGTTAAAGCTATCCCGACAATGATCCAAAAACCGGAAGTAGTCGAAAAAATTTCGGATATTTTGAGAAAAAAAAACCCCGTAAATATTAAAAAAACGGAGATCTTGCGAAAAAAGTGATTACTACGCCAGATTTCACCGAATC
Organism: Patella vulgata; assembly: GCF_932274485.2. NCBI lineage: Eukaryota > Metazoa > Mollusca > Gastropoda > Patellidae > Patella > Patella vulgata. The sequence continues at coordinate 48,294,119 of NC_065879.2, forward strand.
AAAACAACTAAAGTGTCATTGGATAGTTCAAACAATGGACAATCTTATGAGATCTAAATGGTAAAAATTCGCGGGTTAGGCGATATATAATGGAACGCTGAAAATCTATTATTTTCCTTTTTGGAGCCTCTTCAGACGCTTTTATTTCGAAAACTTCTCTTATTTCCTTTCTTAAACTTCTGTTACTTAGAGTCCTAACGGTGGTCTATGGTGTGAATCCAAATTTAAAAGCCTCAATATAGCATAAATGGTCCAAAAGGGCCACAATCTTTGAAAAGAAGTCGAAAAATCGTTATATCTATAAATCTGCTTCTAATGGTATAAGGGAGGTAAAACTGTCCAATGGATCTTTCTGAAACTTCTGGTACAGGAAGTTTAGTTCCCATACCACTTGTTAAAGCTATCCCGATAATGATCCGTAAAGAGGAAGTAGTCAAAAAAATATTTGATATTTTAAAAAAAAAACGGTGCTCTTGCAACAATCGGGATTTCACCGTCGGGTGTGACCGGATCAAAACATCTAAAGTATCGTTTGGTGGCTCGATAAATGGGCTATTGTATGACACACTTCCTGTCTGATTCCTGAAAGCCGGTTCAGTGCTGCTTGCAGGTTTAGTTATTATTTTTTTCCGCGGGAGCCTATTTCTCCATGATCGAAAACAGATATCGATCTGGAACCAAATTTTCTATCAGGAAACCATGTGGTGGCTACTTGATAAACTATTTTTGAAACTTTTGCGCAGACCGGAAGTGGCCGAATTTCGTGCGGTGCCAAAAAATTAAAAAACGGCCGTAGCTTCGTCAATTCTTTACCCATTTTCATGAGTCTTTTGTCGGACGATAGCAGTTGAAAATTTCGAAATTTCGAAACTTCGTCCCTAGCGTTCGAAAAATGAAAATTTTTGTTTAACAGACAATTTTTGTTATTTTTCAAAATTTTCAAATTTGACCTACATTTTTGGATACCTGAAGACCATCCGATTCTAGAAATATAAGTTTCATTTAGAGTTATCGCTCTTTATTTTTCGATTTTTTTCGAATTTTCTGCCCATTTCCCAACCCTTATATTTTTGGGAAAGGATAGATCGATATTTCTGAAAGTCCTGGAACATAAAGCTATATAGTCAGACCGCTGGATAAAGCAATTTCATCAACGGTCCGGAAACCGGAAGTAGTCGAAATAATGTCCGATATGGGTGTTTTGCGGAAAAACTCAATTTCTCCGTCCAATATCAATGGAATAAACGAATTAAGCTTTCGTTGAGTGGCCCGAGGAATGGACTGTCGTATGATGCCGAATTTATACGGATACTATGACCAAGCAGCAAAATATGAAATGAAATGAAATGGGGTTTAACGTCCTACTGTTCTGCTCCTAACCTGGGCTAATGAAGACGGGCATACGCCCGGGCAGCGGCGCTACGGCCTACTCTTACATCGAATTCCAAATGCCAAGGGATCTTTTACGTGCACGCCAATGTGTACACGGGACCTCGGTTTTTCGTCCCATCCGAACGACTAGACAGCTGTCCTTGTCAGGCCCTCCATCCTGCATCACTGACAAGGAGAAACCACGCCGGAAAATCTGGATGAACCTTCTCGGCAAATGCAGGGATCGAACACCCGACCTCCAGTCTAGCGAGCCAGCGTCTTACCCACTTAGCCACGTGATCCCCAGCAAAATATGACAAGCTGAAAATCAAGTATTTTCGGATTTGGGGCGTTTTTGGACGCCTGTATCGCGAAATCTTAACCGCAACTTTTTTTTTAACTTTCTCTATCGAGAAATTTTGCAAAATGCTCTATTACTTTATTATTTAAAAAAAATTTTACAAAACGATTACAGATTCGGATAGCTGACCTAATTACGATTCTAACGATGTATAATATGTATTGAGTTACTGAAATTTAATTTTCGATATTTTGACATTTTTGCATTTTTGGCACCTTTGAACATAGGATTTCTCAGGGTCATTTTATCTGATCAGATAATGTAATATATCATTACAGAGCCCTGTGGCTATCTAATTCCCCAAATTGGTTATTAAAACTATTCCGACAATAATCTCCATACCGGAAGTATTCAAAAAATGAAAAAAAAAAAGGTTAAAAAATTGTCGCTCTTGCGAAAAGCTGGATTTCTCGGTCAGATATTACCGGACCAAAAGAAGTAAAGTGTCTTTGGATAGCCCCATTAATGGACTATTATATGGCATCTCAATGGTACGATTTCGATGGTTAGAAAATAAATTGTGGTACGCCGAAAATCTAGTATTTTCCGTTTTTGGAGCCTTTTTAGACGTCTTTCTGGAACATAAAGCTATATAGTCAGACCGCTGGATGAAGCAATTTCAACAACGGTCCGAAACCGGAAGTAGTCGAAATAATGTCCGATATTTCGGAAAAAAATCAAAAAATGGTTGTTTTGGGGGAAAAACTCGATTTCTCCGTCCAATATCAATGGATTAAACAAATTAAGCCCGAGGAATGGACTGTCGAATGATGCCCAATTTATACGGATACTATGACCAAGCAGCAAAATAAGACAAGCTGAAAATCAAGTATTTTCTGATTTGGGGCGTTTTTGGACGCCTGTATCTCGAAATCTTAACTGCAACTTTTTTTTAAACTTTCTCTATCGAGAGTCCATTCGATAGTCGTGTGAATTATGCCATCCAATAAGACTTTGAAATGTCTGGAATACGATAAAAATGGGGCTGAAAATCGAAAAAAGTCGAAAAAAGTCGAAAAATCGTGAAATTTTGCAAAATGTGTAATACAATATCATTTGGGATCTAAATTTCAATATTGTATTCTTAATTCATATTTTATTTGTAACTCAATTTTAGACATATATGAAGTGACAGATTAATTGTAAGATTTAATCTACATGTATATCAGGTGTAGGTTGTTGAAATAATATTATGTAAGATTTAATGGATTGTACAAACATGTATACTGGGAGTGTCTATATGATATAAGATTCAGGCTTAACACGTATTGACAACTTTTGTCTTGAGCTAAGATGTGTGAATCTTAATAATTACTTTTCATGGTTCTGATTACGAATGGTATTAACTATGGCGTGCCTTAACCGATATAAAAAGCCTAGTTTACAAGCAGGCAAGGAGGAAGTACAAAGGAGGGACAAGAGAGACCCGTAGAGGCTGAGAGGTCTCCCGGACCTCGGGAGAGGGTCTGCCCTCGACACCGGCCAGAGGGGTCCTGTTAGGCCGTGATTCATGAATATGTGGTATATTATTTTATATATTCCACTATTTTAAAATTGTGGTTAAGGGAGGAATGTAATACAATATCATTTGGGATCTAAATTTCAATATTGTATTCTTAATTCATATTTTATTTGTAACTCAATTTTAGACATATATGAAGTGACAGATTAATTGTAAGATTTAATCTACATGTATATCAGGTGTAGGTTGTTGAAATAATATTATGTAAGATTTAATGGATTGTACAAACATGTATACTCGGAGTGTCTATATGATATAAGATTCAGGCTTAACACGTATTGACACCTTTTGTCTTGCGCTAAGATGTGTGAATCTTAATAATTACTTTTCATTGTTCTGATTACGAATGGTATTAACTATGGCGTGCCTTAACCGATATAAAAAGCCTAGTTTACAAGCAGGCAAGGAGGAAGTACAAAGGAGGGACAAGAGAGACCCGTAGAGGCTGAGAGGTCTCCCGGACCTCGGGAGAGAGTCTGCCCTCGACACCGGCCAGAGGGGTCCGTGATTCATGAATATGTGGTTATATCACATACTCTTAAGTGGTGCCGTTGATCGACGAACCTGTGGTTATGCTGCTTCCAGATTGATTTGACGACAGTGGTGGACAATTCTTCAGAATATACAAGGTGAGTCCTTTCTTTTGTAGTAGATAGCATGGCCACGGAACCGGATATAAACACTTTATTTTCGAATTTAACTGGGGAATTGATAGGATTGTCCACTACTTTGAAACATCATGGGGTAAACCATTTAGTCAAATCATTTTCTGGGGATGAAAGTAAATATTTTAATTGGATAAAAAGTATCGAAAAATATGCGTTGTTATCAGAAATTTCGGACCAAAAAGTTAAATATATAGCTTACCAAGCTAGCCAGGGCCCAGTTAGTGATTTTTTAACCCGATATTTACCCGCAAATCCAAACGCGTCATGGACTGAAATTTAAGCGGGAACTGGCTTCACGGTATGATTTGATAACTGATAATCAATACGCTTTAGCTGTATTGGAAACAGCCAAACAAAAAGATGACGAAAAGGTACAGATATATGCTGAACGTCTAATTAATCTCGCTAGTAGAGCATATTCGACCGAAGAAATGTTATTACCGCCCGTTCAGCGCCAATTGATTTCGATATTTTCAAATGGTCTAAACAAAGATTACTTAAAATTAAAATTAATCCGAGAAAACCCTCAAACTTTACAAGATGCAGTTGTGTCTACGATGGCGGAACAGAATATACGCTCACGCTTTGCGTTAAGGACTGACGTATTTCCATCTCAGGATATGCGAAACATTGAGCCAATGGAAATCGATCATGTACGCCCTAATCGACGATGTTCTATTTGTAATCGATTCGGTCATAATACGAGAGATTGTACACAACGACGAGACAATGGTCATATAAATGCCTATTCAAATACCAATTCAACATTTTCCAAGCCTCGTGATAATTATAATGGGCGACAAAATTTTTCATCTAACGGTCACTCAAATAAAATTATTTGCTGGGATTGTAATTCCCCTGGACATATAAGCCGAAACTGTCCAAATAAACCACAGCGACAAAGATTTTCCAAGCCAACATTCTCTCGACGTAGAAACGATAGGTATGATCGTGACCGACATTTAAACTAAAACGCTCTTTCCATGTTGAAGCGAATGGAAAGAGCAACTCGAATAACATGCCAATTTTTACTTTGAATTTATCTCAAAATCCGAGTTCTTGTGTTATTAAAGTAAATAAACAACGTTATAGGTCATTGATAGATAGTGGAGCCGATTGTAGTTTAATTAATTTTAAGATTTATCAACGATTATCAAACAAACCAATCATTGAAAAAGCCGATATAGGTTTACAGTCCGTTAGTGGGGGTTCTTTAATTATACACGGTGCTATTAGTCTCTCCTTTAAGTTAGGACAAAGTCTGTTGACACACAAATTTTATGTTGTTTCTAATATCAATAGAAACTTTATTCCCGGTCGTGATTGGTTGACAAGTCAAGGTGTCCGTCTGTATTATGATTTAGGTTGCTTAAGTGTTAATAATGAATATATTCCTTTGGTTCAAGATGCACATATTTCTTCAATTCTTCGCTTAGTTACTCCGGTAAAAAGTAAACCACAACATTCTGTTTTATGTGCCGCACGTGTAAACATTCCCCACATTTACATCCCTCTAAAATGTACGAGATTAATTCCATCCATCAAGGTTATCTAAGTCACCAAGCAGGTTTATCAATTAATAATAGTATTAATATAGCAAAATCGCATAACAAATTTTCTGTAGCAATTACAAATAACTCTAATCGAACTTATTATCTCCGTAAAGGTTGCGTAGTTGGTAAAATCGAAAGGTGGAATCAGCTAGTGTGAACTCTGTTAATGAATTTTCTTCTTCTATGCAAAGCGTACCAGATACCGACAACGTATTAGACAACATTAATGTCCCCAAGGAACACAAATTAAACATAGAAAATTTTTTGAGCCAGAATAAGGATTTATTTGCTAAATCTGATTTAGACTTGACGCAGACTGATACTGTGCAAATGAAAATTGATACAGGTTCCCACCCTCCAATTAAATTGCGACCTTACCGCACACCTTTAAACAAACTTGAGACTGTAGACAAAGCTATTGATGACATGTTAGCTGCACGAGTTATATCTCCCTCACAATCGCCGTGGTCATTTCCAATCGTTATCGTAGATAAAAAGGATGGTAGTAAGCGCTTTTGCGTAGATTTCCGCAAACTTAACCAAATTACCAAGCCTAATTCTTATCCTCTTCCCCTAATTGATAACATTTTGGCACAACTTCACAATAAGCAATACTTTACAACCCTTGATTTAAAATCTGGCTATTGGCAAATATTAATGGATGAACAAGATCGTGAAAAAACTGCTTTTAGTTGTCATAGAGGGTTATTCGAATTCAATACCATGCCTTTCGGGATCGCCAATGCCCCATGAATTTTTCAAAATTTGATGCAAGTCGTACTAAAAGATCTCAACGCTTTTGCAATTGCTTATCTTGATGATATTCTTATCTTTTCTTCATCCTATGATGAACACATTTCCGATATTGATCAAGTATTTCATCGTCTAAGAGAACATAATTTAAAACTCAAACTTTCTAAATGCAATTTTCTTCAAAAAGAAACCAATTATCTTGGTTTTATCATTTCGGAACACGGAATTAAGACTGACCCAGAGAACGTACAGGCGATAAATTCTTTGGCTGAACCTAAATCCGTAAAAGGTGTTCGGAGCTTTATAGGAATGTGTGGTTATTACCGCCGTTTTATCCCTGACTTTTCTAAGATCGCCGAACCTCTTATCGCCTTAACTAGAAAGAACGTTAAATTTAATTTTCATGCAGAATGTAGACTAGCTTTTAAGAAACTTAAAGATCAGCTAGCCAGTACTCCCTTGCTAATATATCCAGATCGCAATAAGCCATATGTTCTGTATACCGATGCTAGCGATTCTACAATAGGCGCATGTCTTGTGCAAAACATATCAAATCATCATGGCGAAGAAATCGAAGCTCCCATATATTTACTCTCTCATAAATTGTCTGACACTCAAACACGGTGGTCCACCATCGAAAAGGAGTGTTATGCAATACATTATGCTTTGCAGAAATTCGACTATTATCTACACGACGCAAATTTTGTCATTAGGACTGATCACAAACCCCTCAAGTATATCTTTGATTCGCCTATGCAAAAAAAGAAAATACAACTTTGGGCCTTAAATATGACCAGCTACAATTGTACAATCGAATATCTCCCCGGCAAACTAAATATTATTGCCGATTTCTTAAGTCGCATGTCGCAAAAGTCTGCTATTACTGAGGATCACCAGGAATTACAACTTGTCGAAAATGCATTAGAAATAAATGCTCTTAATTCCAATCGATTTGACCCCAACGAATATGCAAAATGCGAGATTGAGCCCGAGTCCCAAACTACGACGGATATATCTATAGCCGGTTATGATATTATTGAGGAGCAATCGAAAGACAAACAAATTAGTAAAATTATCTCTCAGTTGACTAAGAACGATCATAAATCAGCAAATTTCAAGAAATATCTAATTATAAATCATGTTCTGTACTATGTTTCTCATGTCGACAGCGAACCTAATCCCCGATTATATGTACCGGTTCATCTGCAAGCTGAAGTCTTACAACAATATCACAATTTGTTTCATCTTGGTATTGATAAGACCTACAGTATGGTTGCACAAAAGTATTATTGGCCTAACCTGTATAAACAGATTTATACGTATGTGTCTGCATGCGTCCCGTGTCAAACCAGGTCACTTCGTAAAGCCAAGCCCACTCTGCAGGAAACTGACATCCCTCCTTACCCCTTTGCAAAGTTGTCGTTAGACTTATCAGGCCCTTATCCAATTTCCCTATCTGGCAATAAGTACATCATTTCGTTTGTTGATTGGTATAGTGGTTGGCCTGAGGCTTTTCCGGTCAAGGACAAAGCTGCCGTTAACGTTGCCCACCTTTTGCTGGAAGAAATATTTCCACGTTACGGCACTCCACTGCAATTGGTAACTGACAATGGTTCAGAAAACGAAAATAAAATCATGCTTGAAACTCTAGCAGAATTAAATATTAAACACATTACTACTTCATTCTACCACCCACAGAGTAATGCTAAGGTTGAACGATTTCACCGAACCCTCCATGACGTGCTTTCAAAATAAATGGAAGATAATTTAGAAACATGGGATCTATTTATCAATCAAACGCTGGCTGCTGTTCGATTCAATATCAGCGAATCTTCTCGTTTCTCTCCATTTTACCTGTTATTTAACCGAGATGTGGTATTGCCTATAGACAATTTGTTGAAACCACGTCGAAAATACCTCGGTGACGACTTTCATAAGATTGCTTTAGAAAATCAACATAAATCTTTTATGCTAGTTCATAAACACCTCAAACAAGCAAAGCGACGCCAGGCTCATTATGCAAATAAAACCGCAAAAGATGAAGCTTTCAGCGTAGGTGATCCGGTTTATCTTAAAAATCACGTCCGGTCTAGCAAACTACAAGGAAAATGGAAACCATATTTTCGGATCATTGAGCAAACTTCGCCCGTCACGTTTATTTTGAGAAATCAGTTAGATGGAAAGACTACTGCATCTCATGCTGAACATATACGGCTAGCTAAAATTGACAACTGGGATATCCCTACACCAGACGACACCCGTCCCCTTCGCAATGCTAACTATGTGGTTCCACCAGACAGTGACGAGTCCGGAAACGAGTCTGACATAGAAGATAATGCTACTTTTGACATAGTACAACGATATCGCTTAACTCGCGATGATTCTTCGTCAGAGGACGATATACCACTGATGGAATTAGCTAAACGCATTCGTTCTAATCCCACACAACCATTATCACCCTGCGAATCAAATACATCGGATATCGATCAACCGTGTACTGATCCCCCTTCTTCAATTAACAATGTTATTAGGCATGTAACTACCCCCCAAATGGATGTCTCTCAAGAATGTCTCGATAATGTGGTTATAAATCAAACGGACGACACTTGTTTCCGTGTTGTCAAACATCCTGTTTCTACGCAAACTGCCCCCACACCGTTAATGACCGGAGCAACTACTGAAAAACACAATAATTCGGATTTACGAAATTTACTTTCGGGAATCCTCGGCATGATGGATAATTAAGCTTCACTTGTATATATTGTAAATATAAATAGTTTACCTAGTATCAACCCTTATTTAGCATAAGGTCGCGTAAAATAATATTGTCTGCATATAGTCCATGTAATACAATCTAATCATTATTTTTTGTTTTGTTTTCATAGGAAAATGTATCGACTATTACTCGTTGTTATGCTGTTTGGCTCGGTCGGGGGTTTACACTTTTACGAAAATGTTATTTTTCAATCAATTAGCGAGTTTAGCACTTCTCGTTCACGTTGGCTTGTCACTTTTGTTGTGGATTTAAAACCGTCTCAACACTTCGTGTTGTCCTTGAAGCAAGATGCGCAAAAAAGCATTTTCCTTTTTACATATAATTATCGACACATATACGTCACACCAGGACGATTTCTTTTATGTTAAATTATTACAAACAACCTCACAAAAGCTCCGCAGTACCGAAAAGAAATTTGTTAAATTACTAAATAGCGCCTCACAATTCAAATTACTACATCCAAAACGACCTCGTCGGGCTCTCATACCCTTCATTGGCAAAGCGTTAAGCTTTCTTTTTGGCACTGCTAGTGAATCCGATTTAAATTCTATAAACGCAAAAATTAAAAAATTAAGCGAAACTCAAAATGACGTGATTCATGTTGTCCATTTTAAATACGTCCCGAATCGCAATTGCTAAGAATAGAGCATCGATAAATACATTGGTGACCAATCTAAAATCTTTCGAATCTAATTTTGACTGCATACTTGCCAATATTACTCAAGAGATTAGGAAAGTCAAAAGTTTTTTACGATTGTCATATAAAATTCGGTACATTTTATCGGAATTGCAAACGCTTATGGATAAGGGATTAGATTACTTCGCGCATTTAACATTACAACTCAACATGCTTTCACTCGGTCACATATCTCCAAGTACAATCTCTCCAAAAGACCTAAAATCCCTACTTTTAGATATTAAATCACATCTGCCCACTTCAGTTCACTTACCAGTCGACACGAATTCAGCACTTTGGAAATATTATAAAATTTTAACATGTTCCGCCGTAATAATTGATGACAAAATTTTAATAATGTTTAATATCCCTCTCCTAGATTCTAATAGTAAATTAGAAATATTCCAGGCTCATAATCTTCCTATTCCGTATACGCCGCAAGACAAAATTCACAAGAATCATGATTTAACAAATATTACCGCAACTTATGCACTTGAAAGTCGTTATTTGGCAGTAAACGCTGAATGCATGCAAGTCGCTTTAATGAACGCAGATGAAGTCACTCGATGTTCGAATCATCTTATTAACTTTTGCTCGCTACGTAGCCCCCTATATCCGATTAACCTAAATAAACTATGCATATTGGCAATATTTCTTAAAGATAAAAACTTAGTAAAGAAGGTATGTGAAATTAACGTTCAGCCTACATCTGTACTTCCACTAGCCATTTATTTAGTAGATGGAATTTGGGCAATCGCTACCCACGAGACATTACGCTTTACTTTAGTCTGTTACGGGAAGAAGTCTTTAAATAGAAATTTCCAAATTGAAGCCCACCCACCTAATTCATCTAAATATGACTTGCTCGGCATCTAATGCATACTTATCTCTTTTGCCTTATTTTCAAAAGGAGACTCGCTATAATGCGGCTCATATCTTTAAGCAAATGTATACCCATTTTAATATTTCTAATATTAATTTATGGAAACCTTTAGCGAATGCTTTTCCTAATACCTCTATTCCGCCATTACCGAAAAAATTACGTAAACTCGACTCCGTCCCTATTAAGTCTTTGGTCTCTGAATTAAATGCCATTCGTCATGTCAAAGTAGTAGACAAGCCCTGGCCCCATTGGACACATGTATCCATTGGTTTCAGTTTTTTAATTGGGTTGAGTATATGTATATGTATTCTCATAAAGTGTTTAAGTTCTAAGTTCCGCCAAGCCAAACGGTATCGAAACAAAGAAGGTGACAATACCGAGTATAGAGTATTGAAGAAGATGGTGGCGGCTCAAGCCACAAGCGGCAGTAAGCTTGCAAATGGAGATATTAACCATTCACCATCCATCGACAAAAACCGAGCATACGAAACCACAGGAGAATATAAGCTCCTTGTATCCCTCGCTCCAGCTTGCAGCCACAGAGATGACTGCAATTTCCACGACCCATAGTAAATAAATGGTGAACAATATATGCTGACATGATGATACATACATGGTGGACAATTATGGTGGAAAATATATGCTGACACGATGATACATACATAGTGGATATAAATGGTGGAAAATATATGCTGACACAATGATACATACATGGTGGATACTATATGTGCCTAATTGGTGGAAGATATCCATCTATGTTGTGTGTTTCCTTTAACATTTATACAGCATTAATTTGTGACGATTTTTCCCGCATAATGTGGAAGATATCCATCTACGTTTGTGTTTCATTTACCATTTATACAGCATTAATTTGTGACGATTTTTCTCGCATAATGTGGAAGATATCCATCTATGTTTGTGTGTTTCATTTAACATTTATACAGCATTAATTTGTGACGATTTTTCCCGCATAACGTGGAAGATATCCATCTATGTTTGTGTGTTTTATTTAACATTTATACAGCATTCATTTGTGACGATTTTTCCCGCATTTTGTGGAAGACAGTGACTTTTATACTTTGTGAATATTTTTAGTTTTGATTTTGTGCTTTTCTTTTATATATCTTTTAATGCTTCCATTATTGTATTTTGCTTTAATCTTTTTAAAATCGTTTCATATTATTTTATATATTCCACTATTTTAAAATTGTGGAAATGGAGGAATGTAATACAATATCATTTGAGACCTAAAATTTAATATTGTATTTGAATCTATGTCAGTATTTTATATTTTTTTCATTCTTTCCTTATTTTTGACATTCTAATAGACAGATTAATTACAAGTTTAATCTTATGTAACAGCTGATAGGTGGTACTCACTTGTATGCTCGGAGTACCTATATGAGATAAGATTTAAGCACAACAGATATTGACACCTATTGTTTAAAGTTAGAATGGGTGACCATTAATAATTAGTTTCATTGTTAATTACCTGCGTTGTATAAACTTCTAAATTCCGCACGCCTTTTATCTGTATCAGTCGTAGACTTAAGACATAATATTATGTAAGACGTGATAGCTTGTACAAACGTGTATCAGTCAGAATCCATGACAGGTGTTAACATTGTTGCTTTAGAGCTTAGTGGTGCGAATTCTAGTAATTAGTTTATGTTGGATTATCTTACTGTCAATCAAACTCAATGTGACTACGAGTTAGCCAATCAGTCTAATTGTTTATGTAACCTGTAAACCAATCAGGATTCAGGCGGCAGAGATGACACTGCGTTATTTAGATTGGTTTTGAGAGTCAAAGGGCAGTTGGGTTGTCTGTGACCTAGGGAGAACATCTTTAGTTAGATATATCCTGATCCAACCACCATATGTATATATTATGCAGTAATAAAACATCTGTTTAATAAAAAGAGTATGTGTTATGTTACAAATGCTCTATTACTTTATTATTTAAACAAATTTTTACAAAAAGATTACAGATTCGGATAGCTGACCTAATTACGATTCTAACGATGTATAATATGTATTGAGTTATTGAAATTTAATTTTCGATATTTTGACATTTTTGCATTTTTGGTACCTTTGAACATAGGATTTCTCAGGGTCATTTTATCTGATCAGATAATGTAATATATCATTACAGAGCCCTGTCGCTATTTAATTGCCCAAACTGGTTATTAAAACTATTCCGAAAATAATCTCCATACCGGAAGTATTCAAAAAATGAAAAAAAAGGTTAAAAAATTGTCGCTTTTGCGAAAAGCTGGATTTCTCGGTCAGATATTACCGGACCAAAAGAAGTAAAGTGTCTTTGGATAGCCCCATTCAAGGACTATTATATGGCATCTCAATGGTACGATTTCGATGGTTAGAAAATAAATTGTGGTACGCCGAAAATCTAGTATTTTCCCTTTTTGGGGCCTTTTTAGACGACTTTTTCTCGAAAACGACAACTCCGATTTTTCTGAAACTGTTTTAACGCAGAGTCCTGTGGGTGGGCTATGGCGTGAGTCCAACAATAAAAGCATTGAATTAGTTGTCCAAAAAGAGCCTCAATCTTGGAAAAAAGTTGAAAAATCCTTAGATTACTGAAAATGATCTTCTAATTTTCTTTCTTTGGAAAACAGCTGAATGGATTATTCTGAAACTTCTTGTACAGAAGGTAAGGTAACCAAACAACTTGTTAAAGCTATCCCGACAATGATAAAAAAACGGAAGTAGTCGATAAAATATCGGATATTTTGAGAAAAAAAACCCGTAAAAATTTAAAAAAAATGGAGATCTTGCGAAAAAAAAGTGATTACTACGCCAGATTTCATCGAATCAAAACAACTAAAGTGCCATTGGATAGTTCGAACAATGGACAATCTTATGAGATCTAAATGGTAAAAATTCGCGGGTTCGGCAATATATAATGGAACGCTGAAAATCTATTATTTTCCTTTTTGGAGCCTATTCAGACGCTTTTATTTCGAAAACTTCTCTTATTTCCTTTCTTAAACTTCTGTTACTTATAGTCCTAACGGTGGTCTATGGTGTGAATCCAAATTTAAAAGCCTCAATATAGTATAAATGGTCCAAAAGGGCCACAATCTTTGAAAAGAAGTCGAAAAATCGTTATATCTGTAAATCTGCTTCTAATGGCATAAGGGAGGTAAAACTGTCCAATGGATCTTTCTGAAACTTCTGGTACAGGAAATTAAGTTCCCATACCACTTGTTAAATCTATCCCGATAACGATCCGTAAACAGGAAGTAGTCAAATAAATATTCGATATTTAAAAAAAAAGACAGTAAAAAAAATCGGTGCTCTTGCAACAATCGGGATTTCACCGTCGGGTGTGACCGGATCAAAACATCTAAAGTATCGTTTGGTAGCTCGATAAATGGGCTATTGTATAACGCACTTCCTGTCTGATTCCTGAAAGCCGGTTCAGTGCTGCTTGCAGATCTAGTTATTATTATTTTTTTGTGTGTTTTTCCTGCAAATCTTATATCTCAGAATCTAACCGTGGGATCTTTCTGAAACTTTGACCTATCCCCCCCCCCCCCAAGAATGGGTGGTGGCTTTGGAATAGTTATGTTTTCAAAACGTTTTACACATCCGAAATCACCGAATTTTACTAACGAATGCATTTGACCTACATTGCTGTAACTTTGTGACTTTTTGACCTATTTTACTAAATAAAAATTCTTTGAGTACCTTGAATCATTTACTTCAAATCTGCAATTTCGGATTTTCGAATTTCAAAAATGTATTATCTCCCCTTGATGAAATTAAGGATCAAAGTTTTAAAAAAAATCGACGAAATATAGGTCCGATTGCCTTGAAATTGTTTTTCTTCACTAGTTACGACACTACTGATTCGTACACAAAAAATGGAGTTTGTAGCCGAAACCGGAAGTGCCACCATCTTGAAATGTGAAATATCGCTAAGGCTTTTTTGATATTTTACTTACAGACAAGGGGATTATATTTTCCAAATCCTTGAAGGAAAGCCCATAAAATGTACGCAGTAGAATTTTGATTTAGGTCAACTGATGGACGCCATTTTGAATTGAAAATGAAAATAGTGAAAAATCCACATTAATGGGATTGAAAACATACACAATTGGTCGTGACTTAGAGAATGTGTCTCCTATTACCGAAATTATTACATTTCAGGATAGCCTGGATCATGGTCGAATGTTTGGTATTTGAATATTTCAAAAATTCGAATTTCTCATTTGATGTTTTCCGTGCCGACAAGGTTGTTTTCGAGTTTAGCTGGTTTTGATTTCGCGCATGCGGTACACAGGAACCAACGGTACCATGAGTACTAAATTCCGGCGAGCAACTTTTCACGTTGGTACCTAGGTACTCTGAAAATTTCAAGGTGATACCTGCATTCGTTCAAGTCGTTTGTCCTTGTCACCTGCCTTTCGTCATTTTTTTTCTAAGTCAATTTACGGCTTCCATGAGGAGAAAAAAGTGGAATTTTGCAGTGACACCAGCACCGATTGTCCGAAAACCATGAAATTAGGACACAATACGCCCATTACCACCCCAGACTCTGTGCTTTACCCCCATTTCGATCCCATTAAAAAAAAAAGAGTTTTAGCAAAAAAACGATTTTCGGAATTTAATATTGGTTTTAACCCTGTCATACCCAGACATAAGAGTTACATTTTCTGAATGCTCGAAGGAAAGCCTAAAAATCTATCGGTTTAGAATTTTGATTTAGGTCAACTGATGGACGCCATTTTGAAATGAAAATGAAAATTAGTGAAAAATCCACATTTATGGGCTTGAAAACATACACAATTGGTCGTGGCTTAGAGAATCTGTCTCCTATTACCGAAATTAATACATTTGAGGATAGCCTGGATCATGGTCGAATGTTTGGTATTTGAATATTTCAAAAATTCGAATTTCTCCTTTGATGTTTTCCGTGCCGACAAGGTTGTTTTCGAGTTTAGCTGGTTTTGATTTCGCGCATGCGCTACACAGGAACCAACGGTACCATGAGTACTAAATTCCGGCGAGCAACTTTTCACGTTGGTACCTAGGCACCCTGAAAATTTCAAGGTGATACCTGCATTCGTTCAAGTCGTTTGTTCTTGTCACCTGCCTTTCGTCGTTTTTTTTTTCTAAGTCAATTTACGGCTTCCATGAGGGGAAAAAAGTGGAATTTCGCCGTGACACCGGCACCGATTGTCCGAAAACCATGAAATTTGGACACAATACGCCCATTACCACCCCGGACTCTGTGCTTTACCCCCATTTTGATCCCATTAAAAAAAAAGAGTTTTAGCAAAAAAACGATTTTCGGAATTTAATATTGGTTTTAACCCTGTAATACCCAGACATGATATATTATTATAATCCCTATGAAATATTTTAATTATTTACTGCTATAATATGAATTATCACTTATTCCCCGTTAAATAAATATCGGTCACCTGGTGCCGCTGTACAACTTAAAGGACACTGGCCTCAAGTCAATTTACGGAGAGAGAGAGAGAGAGAGAAATGGGGTTTAACGTCCACTCGACACAAACTAGGTCATTTCGGGACCAACATATGGTTTAATTTTATTTCAATAATTCGCTTGCGCGTAGGGGTCTTTAGCAGTGGGAGGAAACCGGAGGACCCGGAGAAAACCCACAAGGTTGGACAGGCGACCCTACTCCTTGCGTCAATTTACGGCTTCCATGAGGGGAAAAAAGTGGAATTTCGCCGTGACACCGGCACCGATTGTCCGAAAACCATGAAATTAGGACACAATACGCCCATTACCACCCCTGACTCTGTGCTTTACCCCCATTTTGATCACATTAAAAAGAAAAGAGTTTTAGCAAAAAAATGATTTTCGGAATTTAATATTGGTTTTAATTAATTTTGAAATTGGAAATGCAAAGAGATTTTATCGCCTCTTCCGTATGTGATAGGTATTGGTACTATACACATTATCCTTAAAAGACAATTTTTTAAACTGACCGTAACGATGCATCGACACTAGAAACCGAAATCGCCTATTTTGACCTATTTTGACTGCTGGGGTATCTTTCCGTACGTGACAAGGAGTAGGTCGCCCGTCCAACCTGTGTATTTTTTCAGGATCACCCGGTTTCCCCCCACTGCTAGACCCCTACGCGCAAGCGAATTATTGAAATAAAATTGAACCAAATGTTAGTCCCGAAATGACCTAGTTTGTGTCGAGTGGTCGATCAACCCCATTTCGCCCTCTCAATTTTAGCACTCCTAACTCTAAAACTAAATGCAAGGAACGGGCCTATTTACAGAGGTCACAATTTTAACCTACATGCACACCTACATGATATACATATTATTATAATCCCTATGGGATATTTTAATTATTTACTGTTATAATATGAATTATCACTTATTCCCCGTTAAATAAATATCGGTCACCGGGTGCAGCTGTACAACTTCAAGGACCTTGGCCTCAAGTGCATGGGACCAACTCTTCATTTTCTGAAATGTCAATAAAAGCCCTGGAATGATTTCATTTAAAAAAAATAATCAGAAAGTAAATCTAGTTTTATTTATATGCTATTTGTTGCCAGAAAATATATTTTGTTACGAGTCTAATTCAAATTTAAAAATAAACAATGGGTCTGAGGCATATTTTATTGATATATAGAAATTAATGCAGTGTTCTCATTATGTGATAAAAGAGTGCCAGAAATGTCTCGAAATTCAGCCATTTGTGTATTTAGTATATCAAGTATATGCGTGTATTACAAAGCTCTGATTTGTGTGATTTGTGTACACCCCGCTCCCCCCCCCCTCCTCGTGTCACTATCATGTACATATCAATTCTGCTGCCAACCCACCCACGCGAACATGACTAAATTATGAAACATTGTCTAGTCGTTTGTATGTTACGACAAAACGAGGCCAGCGTGGCTCATTTGCTGCAGAACGGAAGGCCTTGCAAGGATTAGTGTCTAGTCGTTTGGATGGTACGAAAACCCGAGGTCAAAGTGGTTCCCCGTTGGCAGTGGTGAAGTATGGAAGGCCTAGCAAGGATCTGTGTCTAGTCGTTTCGATGGGACGAAAAACGCCCGTCCCCTCGTCCATGGTACAAGGATTAGTGCCTAGTCGCTTGGATGGTATGCAAAACAGAGGTCCCCGTTCTCTCCCTTTGTCTGTGGTTCTTGACCGAAGGCCCGACAACTAACTTTGCGTGCAGTTTTTTAGGTAGGACGAAAAATCAAAATCCTGTGTGCATATTGGCGTGCACGAAAAATAACCCTTTGCATTTGGAATTTTATGCACCCACCCCACCCTCGAACAACGCTTAACATAACATTTTGTTTTCACTACCTACATTGTAAAATTTGTTTGATTTCAGATGACTTAGCCCCGGTTTTTCACAGTGAAAGATTTTGATGAAACTTGACATGCATGTTTATAACCCAAAGATATAGTTCCTTTCGATATTTGCGCATATCGAATCGTAACTTCATGAATTATGGTCCCTGATTGTAAGAAAAATCACTTTATATTTCGCGTGTTCTCTATCTATCTCTCGGAAATGGAACATGGAAATACACAAGCTAGCTAGTGTATTACAGGTTGGTGGTGGTGGGGATGAGGTCTTCTATTTGCAATGATTTTTTGACTACAAAATATACGCTCTAACTCATTACTCAAACTACAGCAAAAAAAAGCGGAACGGAAACCCGATTTTATATATTCTTACAATAGCAACGCACTTCGGGATTAACTTAGAAATGGTTCCACTACTGATGTCTTCCGCCTTACTCCTGCCACAGTAGTGGCTTGTCCTACGGAGTTCCTTTCCGCAAGTTTTTTTTAGTCAAATGACTACAAAAAGGTTACTGGCCTATGTATAGCTCCCTTAATTTACACATAAACTGACCTAAAACTGCACTGCACATATAATAAACCAATTCCCATTGAAATAAAGGTGAAGCCGTACCGCATAATTATATGATTTGATGAAACCCAACTGCTACCTGAAGTTTCTCGCCTATCGAAGTTATAATATCCGCCGGTGTCATGGCGGCTCGCACATTATAAGAATCATTGCTTTGAAAATGTAGAACGCATTAACACAAAGAAAAACTGATGGGTAACTAGTTTAGTGGTCCAGTCTTCACTATAATTTGTGATAGAATTACTTATTTAAAAAAAACTGAATGATGTAAAAATAAAAATGGTTGGAGTGCCCAAGTTTAGATTTGTCGTTGATTTCATAAAGATGTTAGGATATAGAACGTTAAATACTGTGTGATTCAACATGGCGGCCGAGGGGTTTAATATGATATAAGTACGAAATACATGTACATGTAGTACCAAATGGTTTATATGTATGAGAGTCAAGGTTTGGACTAAATGTCTTGGGGAAGTAGGGGGCGACTAGCATGTGCCTCTCTTAGTGGACCGATGTGAGATTGCCCATTGTATTAACTGGACGGGTAGGCCTATTCACCTTCAGTTATGTGTCAATGTCAAATAAGCGGCTTCGTATCAACACGGTCGGCTCTGGGCCGGTTTAATTCTACGTATCTCTCGTAGCTGAGAGAAAAAAGATTTTTTAGCCCAGAGAATATCTTCCGTCAGAGTGGTTGTTGATTCATAGATTCTAATAACCCCTTTTGAAGTTTATATGAAAGCTTTGATATCTGCTATGCAGATCTAGTTATTATTTTTTTGTGTGTGTGTTTTATCCACAAATCGGATTTCTCAGAATCTAACCATAGGATCTTTCTGAAACTTTTACCTATCCCCACAAAAATGGGTGGTGGCTGTTGATTAAATATATTTTCAAAACGTTTTACGAATCCGAAATCACCGAATTTTACGAACGAATGCATTTGACCTACAATGCTGTAATTTTGTGAATATTTGACCTATTTTACTAAATCTTTTTTCTTTGAGTACCTTGAGACAATTACTTCAAATCTGCAGATTCAGATTTTCGAATTTCGAAAATTCGTCGCTGTGATTTCGAACCGGAAGTTGAAACCAACTTTACAATTTCTTTAATATTTGTACGATTTTCATGAAATTTAGCATGTAAGTAGATCTTACCAATGCGACTTCAAAAATATGATTAGAAGTTTGCTAAATTATCTCCCCTTAATAAAATTAGGGATCAAAATTTTCAATAAAATTATCGAAATATAGGTCAGAATGACCTAAAAAAATTTTTCGATACTAGACAAGTAATTACTGATTCGTACACAAAAAATGGAATTTGTAGCCAAAACCGGAAGTGCCACCATCTTGAAATGTGAAATATCGCTAAGGCTTTTTTGATATTTTACTTACAGACAAGGGACTTATATTTTCCAAATCCTTGAAGGAAAGCCCATAAAATGTATGCAGTAGAATTTTGATTTAGGTCAACTGATTGACGCCATTTTGAATTGAAAATGAAAAATAGTGAAAAATCCACATTAATGGGCTTGAAAACTCACACAATTGGTCGTGACTTAGAGAATGTGTCTCCTATTACCGAAATTAATACATTTCAGGATAGCCTGGTTCATGGTCGAATGTTTGGTATTTGAATATTTCAAAAATTTGAATTTCGCCTTTGATGTTTTCCGTGCCGACAAGGTTGCTTTGAGTTTAGCTGGTTTTGACTTCGCGCATGCGCAACGCTGTAACCAAAGGTACCATGTCTACCAAATTCCGGTGAGGAACTTTTCACGTTGGTACCTAGGTGCCCTGAAAATTTCAAGGTGATACCTGCATTCGTTCAAGTCGTTTGTTCTTGGCACGGCTCCAGGTCAATTTACGGCTTCTATAAGGGAAAAAAGGTGGAATTTCGTTGCGAAACCTGCACCGATTGTCCGAAAACCATGAAATTTTGACACAAAACGCCCATTACCACCCCGGACTCTGTGCTTTACTCCCATTTTGATCCTATTAAAAAAAAAGAGATTTAGCAAAAAAACGATTTTCGGAATTTAATATTGGTTTTAATTAATTTTGAAATTGCAAATGCAAAGAGATTTTATCGCCTCTCCCGTGTGTGATAGGTGTTAGTACTATACACATTATCCTTAAAAGACAATTTTTTAAAATGACCGCAACGATGTATCGACACTAGAAACCGAAATCGCCTATTTTGACCTTTTTTGACTGCTGAGGCATCCTTCCGGTGGTCCAAATATCTGGAATTAAAAGGAGAAAATGCTCAGATATAAAGAACAATAAAAATTCGATAAAATGGATTAAACGAATTAAGCTTTCGTTGAGTGGCCCGAGGAATGGACGGTCGAATGATGCCCAATTTATACGGATACTGTTACCAAGCAGCAAAATATGACAAGCAGAAAATCAAGTATTTTCTGATTTGGAGCGTTTTTGGACGCCTGTATCTCGAAATCTTAACCGCAACTTTTTTTTTAACTTTCTCTATCGAGAGTCCATTCGATAGTCTTGTGAATTATGCCATCCAATAAGACTTTGAAATGTCTGGAATACGATAAAAAAGGGACTGAAAATCGAAAAAAGTTGAAAAATCGTGAAATTTTGCAAAATGCTCTATTACTTTATTATTTAAACAAATTTTTACAAAAAGATTACAGATTCGGATAGCTGACCTAATTACGATTCTAACGATGTATAATATGTCTTGAGTTATTGAAATTTAATTTTCGATATTTTGACATTTTTGCATTTTTGGCACCTTTGAACATAGGATTTCTCAGGGTCATTTTATCTGATCCGATAATGTAATATATCATTACAGAGCCCTGCCGCTATTTCATTGACCAAACTGGTTATTAAAACTATTCCGACAATAATCTCCATACCGGAAGTATTCAAAAAATGAAAAAATAAAGGTTAAAAAATTGTCGCTCTTGCGAAAAGCTGGATTTCTCGGTCAGATATTACCGGATCAAAAGAAGTAAAGTGTCTTTGGATAGCCCCATTAATGGACTATTATATGGCATCTCAATGGTACGATTTCGATGGTTAGAAAATAAATTGTGGTACGCCGAAAATCTAGTATTTTCCGTTTTTGGAGCCTTTTTAAGACGTCTTTTTCTCAAAAACGACAACTCCGATTTTTCTGAAACTCTTTTAACGCAGAGTCCTATCGGTAGTCTTTGGCGTGAATCTAAAAGGAAAAGGTTTGAAATAATATAAGGGGTCCAAAAATGGCCTCAATCTTTGAAAAAAGTTGAAAAATCGTTAAATTATTGAAAATGTTCTTTTATTTATCTTTTTTACAAAAAACTACTGAATAGATGTTTCTGACACTTCTGTGACTGAAAGTTAAGTATCTAAACAAATTGTTAAAACTATCTCGACAATGAACCAAAAACCGGAAGTAGTCGAAAAAATATCCGATATTTTTGAAAAAAAACGTAAAAAGTAAAAGAAGTGGTGATCTTGTGAAAAAGTGATTACTATGCCAGATTTCACCGCATCAAAAGAACTAAAGTATCATTGTATATCCTAATCAATGGACGATTTTATGACATCTAAATGGTAAAAATTTGCTGGTTAGGCAATACATTATGGGACGCTGAAAATCTTGTATTTTCCTTTTTGGAGCCTATTCAGGCGCTTTTATTTCGCAAATTCATTTCATAAACTTCTGTTACTTGGAGTCCTAGGGTGGTCTAGCCTCAATATATACTCATGTCCAAAAGAAAGTATACGCTGTGCATTTCATACTGCATCAACCAAAGTCGTTTTTCCATTCTATGCGGTATTTGGGTACAATTTCAATTTGTTTCACCTTTTATTTTGCAAAAATCGCGATTTCTCAGCCGGGTGTCACTGAATCAAAACAACTAAAGTATCGTTTGGTAGCTCAATTAATGGGCTAATGTATGACACACTTCCTGTCTGATTCCTGAAAGCCGGTTCAGTGCTGCTTGCAGGTCTAGTTATTATTATTTTTTTCCGCGGGAACCTATTTCTCCATGATCGGAAACAGATATCGATCTGGAACCAAATTTTCTATTGGGAAGTTACCGAATTTCGTGCGGTGCATAAAAATTAAAAAATGGCTGTAGCTTCGTCAATTCTGTACCTATTTTCATACAAATGACATTTTCAGAAACCCTGAGTCTTTTCTCGGATGATAGCAGTTGAAAAATTCGAAATTTCGTCGCTGACTTCTAGCGTTCGAAAAACGAAAATTTTTCTTTAAAACACAATTTTTTTTATTTTTCAAAATTTTCAAATTTGACCTGCATTTTTGGATACCTGAAGACCATCCGATAAGAGAAATATAAGTTTCATTCCGAGTTATCGCCCTTTATTTTAGATTTTTTTCGAATTTTCTGCCCATTTCCCAACCCTTATATTTTTTGGAAAGGATAAATCGACAGTTCTGAAAGTCTTGGAACATAAAGCTATATAGTCAGACGGCTGCATAAAGCAATTTCAACAACGATCCGGAAACCGGAAGTAGTGGAAATAATGATAGATATTTCGAAAAAAACGCAAAAAATGGGTGTTATGGGGAAAAACTTGATTTCTCCGTCCAGTATCAATGGATTAAACAAATTAAGCTTCCGTTGTGTGGCCCGAGGAATGGACTGTCGTATGATGCCCAATTTATACGGATACTATGGCATCTCAATGGTACGATTTAGATGGCTAGAAAATAAATTATGGTATGCCGAAAATTTAGTATTTTCCGTTTGGGAGCATTTTGAGACGCCATTTTCTCGAAAACGAAAACTACGATTTTTCTTAAACTTTTTTTTACTCAGAGTCCTATCGGTGGACTATAGCGTGAGTCCAAAAATAAAAGCATTGAAATAATACAAGTGGTCGAAAAAGAGCCTCAATCTTGGAAAAAAGTTGAAAAAACCTTAAATTACTGAAAATGCTCTTCTATTTTTCTTTGTTGGTAAAACAGCTGAATGGATTATTCTGAAACTTCTTGTTCAGAAGGTAAGGTAACCAAACAACTTGTTAAAGCTATCCCGACAATGATCCGAAAACCGGAAGTAGTCGAAAAAAATTCCGATATTTTGAGAGAAAAAAACGTAAAAAGTAAAAAAAATGGTGATTTTGCGAAAAAAGTGATTACTACGCCAGATTTCACCGAATCAAACCAACTAAAGTGTCATTGGATAGTTCGACCAATGGACGATCTTATGACATCTAAATGGTAAAAATTCGCGGGTTAGGCAATATATAATGGAACGCTGAAGATCTATTATTTTCCTTTTTGGAGCCTATTCAGGCGCTTTTATCTCGAAAACTTCTCTTATTTCCTTTCTTAAACTTCTGTAACTTAGAGTCCTAACGGTGGTCTATGGTGTGAATCCAAATTTAAAAGCCTCAATATATTATAAATGGTCCAAAAGTGCTACAATCTTTGAAAAAAGTGGAAAAATCGTTATGTCTGTAAATCTTTCTGAAACTTCTGGTACAGGAAGTTAAGTTCCCATACAACGTGTTCAATCTATCCCGATAATGATCCGTAAACAGGAAGTAGTCAAATAAATATTCGATATTTATAAAAAAAGGCAGTAAAAAAATCGGTGCTCTTGCAACAATCGGGATTTCACCGTCGGGTGTGACGGGATCAAAACATCTAAAGTACCGTTTGGTAGCTCGATAAATGGGCAATTGTATGACACACTTCCTGTCTGATTCCTGAAAGCCGGTTCAGTGCTGCTTGCAGGTCTAGTTATTATTTCTCAGTGTCTGTAACAGATACCGATATGGGACTTAATTTCCTATCGGAAACCATGTGGTGGCTACTTGATAAACTATTTTTGAATCTTCTGCGCCGACCAGAAGTGGCCGAATTTTGTGCGGTGCATAAAAATTAAAAAACGGCTGTAGCTTCGTCAATTCTGTACCTATTTTCATACAAATGACATTTTCAGAAACCCTGAGTCTTTTCTCGGACAATAGCAGTTGAAAATTTCGAAATTTCGAAACTTCGTCGCTGACTTCTAGCGTTCGAAAAATGAAAAATTTTGTTTCAGAGACAATTTTTGTTATTTTTCAAAATTTTCAAATTTGACTTACATTTTTGGATACCTGAAGACCATCCGATTCCAGAAATATAATTTTCATTCCGAGTTATCGCCCTTTATTTTTCGATTTTTTTCGAATTTTCTGCCCATTGCCCAACCCTTATATTTTTGGGAAAGGAGAAATCTATTCTTCTGAAAGTCCTGGAACATAAAGCTATATAGTCAGACCGCTGGATAAAGCAATTTCAACAACGATCCGGAAACCGGAAGTAGTCGAAATAATGATAGATATTTCGAAAAAAAAGCAAAAAATGGGTGTTTTGGCGAAAAACTCGATTTCTCCGTCCATTATCAATGGGTTAAACGAATTAAGCTTTCGTTGGGTGTCCTGGGGAATGGACTGTCGAATGATGCCCAATTTATACGGATACTATGACCAAGCAGTAATATATGACAAGCTGAAAATCAAGTATTTTCTGATTTGGAGCGTTTTTGGACGCCTTTATCTCAAAAACTTAACCTACAATTTTTTTTTAACTTTCTCTATCGAGAGTCCTTTCGGTAGTCTTGTGCATGAAAACATCCAATAAGTCTTTGAAATGTCTGGAATACGATAAAAAAGGACTGAAAATCGAAAAAAGTCGAAAAATCGTTAAATTTTGCAAAATGCTCTGTTACTTTATTATTTAAACAAATTTTTACGAAAATGGGTGTTTTGGGGAAAAACTCGATTTCGCCGTCGAGTATCAATGGATTAAACGAATTAAGCTTTCGTTCAGTGGCCCGAGGAGTAGACTGTCGTATGATGCCCAATTTATACGGATACTATGACCAAGCAGCAAAATATGACAAGCTGAAAATCAAGTATTTTCTGATTTGGAGCGTTTTTGGACGCCTTTATCTCAAAAACTTAAAATACAATTTTTTTTTAACTTTCTGTAACGAGAGTCCTTTCTGTTGCCTTGTGCATGAAAACATCCAATAAGTCTTTGAAATGTCTGGAATACGATAAAAAAGGACTGAAAATCGAAAAAAGTCGAAAAATCGTTAAATTTTGCAAAATGCTCTGTTACTTTATTATTTAAACAAATTTTTACGAAAATGGGTGTTTTGGGGAAAAACTCGATTTCGCCGTCGAGTATCAATGGATTAAACGAATTAAGCTTTCGTTCAGTGGCCCGAGGAGTGGACTGTCGTATGATGCCCAATTTATACGGATACTATGACCAAGCAGCAAAATATGACAAGCTGAAAATCAAGTATTTTCTGATTTGGAGCGTTTTTGGACGCCTTTATCTCAAAAACTTAAAATACAATTTTTTTTTAACTTTCTGTATCGAGAGTCCTTTCTGTTGCCTTGTGCATGAAAACATCCAATAAGTCTTTGAAATGTCTTGAATAGGATAAAAAAAAAGGGACTGAAAATCGAAAAAAGTCGAAAAATCGTGAAATTTTGGAAAATGCTATATTATTTTATTTTTTAATCAGATTTTTATGAAAAGGTTACACATTCAGATAGCTGACCTAATTACGATTCTAACGATGTATAATATGTATTGAGTTATTGAAATTTAATTTTCGATATTTTGACATTTTTGACACTTTTGAACATAGGATTTCTCAGGGCCATTTTATCTGATCAGATAATGTAATATATCATTACAGAGCCCTGTGGCTATCTAATCGTCCAAATTGGTTATTAAAACTACCCCGACAATAATCTCCATACCGGACGTATTCAAATAGTGAAGAAAAAGGTTAAAAAAAATTAGTACTCGTTCGGAAAAACTTGATTTCTCCATCAAATCTTAGCGGACCAAAAGAACTAAAGTGTTGCTGGATAGCCCCATTAATGGACTATCATATGACATCTGAATGATAATATTTAGATGGCTAGAAAATAAATTATTGTACGCCGAAAATCTAGTATTTTCCGTTTTGGAGCATTTGGAGAGGCCCTTTTCTCAAACACAACAACTACGTTTTTTCTTAAACCTTTTTTTACTCAGAGTCCTATGGGTGGACTATGGCGTGAGTCCAAAAATAAAAGCATTGAAATAACATAAGTTGTCCAAAAAGAGCCTCAATCTTGGAAAAAAGTTGAAAAATCCTCAAATTACTAAAAGTGCTCTACTATTATTCTTTGTTTTGGAAACAGCTTAATGGGTGTTTCTGAAATTTCTGGCACAGAAAGTTAACTATCTAAACAACATGTTAAAACTATCACAACAATGATCCAAAAACCGGAAGTACTCGAAAAAATATCCGATATTTTGAAAAAAAAAACTTAAAAAGTAAAAAATGGTGATCTTACGAAAAAAGTGATTACAACGCCATATTTCAACGAATCAAAACAACTAAAGTGTCATTGGATAGCCCGAACAATGGGCGATCTTATGACATCTCAATGGTAAAAAATCGCTGGTTAGGTAATATATTATGAGATGCTGAATATCTAGTATTTTCCTTTTTGGAGCCTATTCAGACGCTTTTATCTCGAAAATTACTCTTATTTCCTTTCTTAAACTTCTGTTACTTAGAGTCCTAACGCTGGTCTGGGGTGTGAATTCAAATTTAAAAGCCTCAATATAGAATAAATGGTCCAAAAGGGCCACAATCTTTGAAAAAAGTCGAAAAATCGTTATATCTGTAAATCTGCTTCTAGTGGTATAAGGGTGGTAAAACTGTCCAATGAATCTTTCTGAAACTTCTAGTACAGGAAGTTAAGTTCCCATACCACTGTTTAATGATCCGTAAACAGGAAGTAGTCAAAAAAATATTCGATATTTAAAAAAGAAAAAAGACAGTAAAAAAATCGGTACTCTTGCAACAATCGGGATTTCACCGTCGGGTGTGACTGGATCAAAACATCTAAAGTATCGTTTGGTAGCTCGATAAATGGGCTATTGTATGACTCACTTCCTGTCTGATTCCTGAAAGCCGGTTCAGTGCTGCTTGCAGGTGTAGTTATTATTATTTTTTTCCGCGGGAGCCTGTAACAGATACCGATATGGGACCTAATTTTCATTGGGAAACCATGTCGTGGCTACTTGATAAACTATTTTTGAAACTTCTGCGCAGACCGAAAGTGGCCGAATTTCGTGCGGTGCCAAAAAATTAAAAAACGGCCGTAGCTTCGTCAATTCTGTACCTATTTTCATACAAATGACATTTTCAGAAACCCTGAGTCTTTTGTCGGACGATAGCAGTTGAAGATTTTGAAATTTCGAAACTTCGTCGCTGACTTCTAGCGTTCGAAAAATGAAAAATTTTGTTTAATAGACAATTTTTGTTATTTTTCAAAATTTTCAAATTTGACCTACATTTTTGGATACCTGAAGACCATCGAATTCTAGAAATATGTTTCATTCCGAGTTATCGCCCTTTATTTTTCGATTTTTTTCGAATTTTCTGCCCATTTCCCAACCCTTATATTTTTGGGAAAGGATAAATCGATATTTCTGAAAGTCCTGGAACATAAAGCTATATAGTCAGACCGCTGGATAAAGCAATTTCAACAACGGTCCGGAAACCGGAAGTAGTCGAAATAATGTCCCATATTTCGGAAAAAAATCAAAAAATGGGTGTTTTGGGGAAAAACTCGATTTCTCCGTCCAATATCAATGGATAAAACAAATTAAGCTTTCGTTGAGTGGCCCGAGGAATGGACTGTCGTATGATGCCCAATTTATACGGATACTATGACCAAGCAGCAAAATATGACAAGCTGAAAATCAAGTATTTTCTGATTTGGGGCGTTTTTGGACGCCTGTATCTCGAAATCTTAACCGCAACTTTTTTTTAACTTTCTCTATCGAGAGTCCATTCGATAGTCTTGTGAATTATGCCATCCAATAAGACTTTGAAATGTCTGGAATAGGATAAAAAAGGGACTGAAAATCGAAAAAAGTCGAAAAATCGTGAAATTTTGCAAAATGCTCTATTACTTTATTATTTAAACAAATTTTTACAAAAAGATTACAGATTCGGATAGCTGACCTTATTACAATTCTAACGATGTATAATATGCATTGAGTTATTGAAATTTAATTTTCGATATTTTGACATTTTTGCATTTTTGGCAACTTTGAACATAGGATTTCTCAGGGTCATTTTATCTGATCCGATAATGTAATATATCATTACAGAGCCCTGCCGCTATTTAATTGCCCAAACTGGTTATTAAAACTATTCCGACAATAATCTCCATACCGGAAGAATTCAAAAAATGAAAAAAAAGGTTAAAAAATTGTCGCTCTTGCGAAAAGCTGGATTTCTCGGTCAGATATTACCGGACCAAAAGAAGTAAAGTGTCTTTGGATAGCCCCATTAATGGACTATTATATGGCATCTCAATGGTACGATTTCGATGGTTAGAAAATAAATTGTGGTACGTCGAAAATGTAGTATTTTCCGTTTTTGGAGCCTTTTTAGACGTCTTTTTCTCGAAAACGACAACTCCGATTTTTCTGAAACGTTTTTAACGCAGAGTCCTGTGGGTGGGCTATGGCGTGAATCCAACAATAAAAACATTGAAATAACATAAGTTGTCCAAAAAGAGCCTCAATCTTGGAAAAAAGTTGAAAAATCCTTAGATTACTGAAAATGATCTTCTAATTTTCTTTTTTGGAAAACAGCTGAATGGATTATTCTGAAACTTCTTGTACAGAAGGTAAGGTAACCAAACAACTTGTTAAAGCTATCCCGACAATGATCCAAAAAATGGAAGTAGTCGAAAAAAATTTCGGATATTTTGAGAAAAAAAAAACGTAAAAATTAAAAAAATGGAGATCTTGCGAAAAAAGTGATTACTACGCCAGATTTCACCGAATCAAAACAACTAAAGTGTCATTGGATAGTTCGAACAATGGACAATCTTATGAGATCTAAATGGTAAAAATTCGCGGGTTAGGCAATATATAATGGAACGCTGAAGATCTATTATTTTCCTTTTGGGAGCCTATTCAGACGCTTTTATTTCGAAAACTTCTCTTATTTCCTTTCTTAAACTTCTGTTACTTAGAGTCCTAACGGTGGTATATGGTGTGAATCCAAATTTAAAAGCCTCAATATAGTGTAAATGGTACAAAAGGGCCACAATCTTTGAAAAGAAGTCGAAAAATCGTTATATCTGTAAATCTGCTTCTAATGGTATAAGGGAGGTAAAACTGTCCAATGGATCTTTCTGAAACTTCTGGTACAGGAAATTAAGTTCCCATACCACTTGTTAAATCTATCCCGATAATGATCCGTAAACAGGAAGTAGTCAAATAAATATTCGATATTTAAAAAAAAAGACAGTAAAAAAAAATCGGTGCTCTTGAAACAATCAGGATTTCACCGTCGGGTGTGACCGGATCAAAACATCTAAAGTATCGTTTGGTATGACACACTTCCTGTCTGATTCCTGAAAGCCGGTTCAGTGCTGCTTGCAGGTCTAGTTATTATTATTACCTCGATGTTCGATCCTGGTGTTGGCCAAGAAAGTTCATAACGATTTTGCCCCGTAGATCCCCCTTGTCAGTAGTGCAGGACTGAGGGTCTGGTACGGGACAACGTGTGGTCGTTCGGATGGGGCCAAAACCCGAAGTTCCGTGTACACATTGGCGTGCACGTAAATATTCCTTTACAGTTGGAATTCGAAATAAGAGTAGGCCGTAGTGCCGCTGTCTAGACAAAATTTCCCCCATAGCACGCTGTATGTGGTTTTTTTTCTTGACAGGGAGGGTGGGGGCTCTGTGGGTAAGGCGCTAACTCACTTGCCAGGAGGTCCGGGGTTCTAGATCGGTGTTGTCGAAGAAAGTTTCCAGGAATTGTCTGTGGGTGCAGGGCGGAGGGCATGTCAAGGACAGTGTCTATTCGTTCGGGTGGTATGAAAACCCGAAGTTCCGTAACTTCCGTATTAAAGAACCATTGCCATTTGGAAATCAAAATAAGAGTATGCCGTTGTGCCGCTGGCAGGGCAAAATATACCTTCATTAGCCCTGTCGGTGCAGAAAAGTAGGACGTTAAACCCCATTTCATTTCACTTTTGTTCTGACATGGACTGAGACTTTGTCCATCGTTTCAACTTTTGTAAATAGTTTAAAATGACTAGATATCTCTGTCGGCTATAGATAAAACCAGTTGTCAGATATAACTGTTTTATGTGCCCCTGTCAGCCAAGGTTTAAACTAAAATTAGTAAACTGGCCGACTTTCGCTTAATCTTCTGAAACAAAACCCTAATCGTAAAGAGTTTGTTCCATGACCATGACCCTTGTTACATAACTAATCAAAATAACACAGAAGATCAAACTAATTCAATATTTTATTTTCACCGAAATCAAAGAGGTTTAATGACTTTGTATTTACTTTGCACATTCCATTACTTGCAGTTTGATAGTGGAGTGCCATAGATGTGCAGGCATAAACAGTTGAGAGACAGTATACGTAACAAGATAGTGGTGATAATTGGCATATAATTGCTATGATGTGTAATGAAATTGAAACTCGGACGGGATAAGCACCATGATTAGTGGTAGTCCTATTGTTTACTTCACATAAAGTCGTTGTGAGTGACCGTAACGTTTGAAATTAACAATGGGGTTAGTATGTGTGAATGCAGGTAATTTGGTCCGATTATACACAAGTATCTCTAATATCACCTGTAACCGCCTTTGTGAAGAAAATAAGTTTAATTTTTACAGGATTGCAACTGGTTATTTTATACAATAGTTTTGTTTGAATAGCGCGGCGTATGCAATTACGGTGCACGGATTCACGCAAATACGGCATTGTTTAATTACCTCACTAATTCATTTAGTATGAGACCGACTGCAGGGAGCACTTATTTTGAGACCAACATGGCAACATACGCACAGCAGAATAAGAGTGAAAAACATTTTTTTCAAACATGACAAGTTTATTTTATACTGTAATTTTGCGTGAGGAGCTTGACGGATTCGCCAAAATACATTATTTGGGATTCTTCCCTTCTATTTCGGCATTGTTTGTTTATGTCATTAATTCATTTAGTCGCCGATGGATAATTTCTTGACCGACTGCACTTAATTTGCGACCGACTTCATTTTCCTTTGGGGGGATATTTACGCCCCTGACTAAAATTTACAGGGGGGGGGGGGTATCACGTGGCTAAGTGGGTAAGACGCTGGCTCGCTAGCCTGGAGGTCGGGTGTTCGATCCCTGCATTGGCCAAGAAAGTTCTACCAGATTTTCCGACGTGGTTTCCCCTTGTCAGTGATGCAGGATGGAGGGCCTGACAAGGACAGCTGTCTAGTCGTTCGGATGGGACGAAAAACCGAGGTCCCGTGTACACATAGGCGTGCACGTAAAAGATCCCTTGGCAAAATTTCCCCCATAGCACACTGTATGGCGTATGCCCGTCTTCATTAGCCCAGGTTTGGAGCAGAACAGTAGGACATTAAACTCCATTTCATTTCATTTCATTTCAAAATCTACAGGGTGAAATAAAATGGGTAAAAGCAAAATAAATTGTTGATGACTTTTAAATATGACACACAGGTTAGTACAAACTCCATTTCATTTCATTTCATTTCAAAATCTACAGGGTGAAATAAAATGGGTAAAAGCAAAATAAATTGTTGATGACTTTTAAATATGACACACAGGTTAGTACAAAATAAAAGTGTTCGTTGCTTTTTTTTTTTGGTTTCAAAATTAACAACGACGGGTGATATTAGAACTATAAGATAAAATTGCACACGATTTTGACAATAAAACACAGGCAAATTTAGTCACATATACAGTCGCTGCTTTGTTTTTTCCCTTTTAATTTACATTTTAAAATCTTAAAATAACAGGTAACTATTGTTATTAACACCCTTACACGGCCTCGATTCATCGCCATGAGCATAATGACATAAATAATGTACTGTTTAAACACATGAGTCATTTTAACTAAATTACTAGAAAAAAAACAGTGTAGAATTTATTCAAGTATTGTTTTAACCTTGTACAATTGTTACCCCGAGGTGTTGTCTTTTGTACAGGATTTAGATAAAACTAAAAATAAACACAAAGATGACTATCCCACTTTACACCAAAATAGTTTTTTTTTTATATTTTATTCTTTATTGCAAACATTCATAGGTCTGCGTATTCTTCACTCATGAGTGTATTACTATCCATAACTAAAAGAACTTGACGTGCGAGAGTTGCATATGCGATAAGATCCGGGTGCCATAATAGAAGTCTGGATATTCGTGACCCCCCCCCCCCCCCACACACACACACACCGACCATTTTTGTGTTACAACCAGTGGTAGACGGAGTTTTCCTGCTGTTATCGACCAATGAAATGGCTGGACGAGTCACGTGCTATCAGTCAATAAATCTCGCGCTGAGTAACTATTTATAACCATTACAGGTAGTTGAAGCGAAACACAAGCCAAGATGTCGTCGATGGAAGGTTAATCTTACGAGTGACCATCTCCGAACTTCACCAGGAGCAACTCTTTATCAAGTTCTACGGACATTTGGCATGGTGTTTGTCTAGCGATCAAAGCGTGGATGTGTTATTCTTACCTGTGAGCTGAATTTCTTTGTAAAGGAGATTTGACAAATAGGTTAATATATCCGCTACTCGATAAAAACTTGAACCAGCTGGCGACAATCTTGTGTACACAGTCGTCAAACGAGGACAAGGAATTTGTTACCTGACTACTTGTTAAGTACTGTCGAGGTTTTTTCCAGTTTGTGTGTTATCATCAGCGCTATAGTAATTTGACTTATATTATATTAAAAGAAAACTTAAAACACCAAGATGAGTATATTCGGGTGGCGAAAGAGCTTATCTATAAGTGAAAAAGACCCGACCTACAAAGTTCGATATTTGGGCAATGTCCAAACGTCAATGATGAAGGGCGAAGGATGTGTGGACAAACCCGTGTCAACTATTTGGAATAATTATATGAGAAGCTCACATCCTGGTTTAGAAATGAAACTGAGTATAACCGCTTCTGGACTTAAAGCGCACACAAAAGAACAAGGACTAACCGAATACAGGGCACACAGAATATCGTACTGTATTGCCCACCCATCGTACCCGCGTTTATTTATTTGGGTTTATAGGCATGAAGGCAAACGAATGAAGATGGAGTTACGTTGTCATGCGGTCCTGTGTAAAACGGAAGCTAAGGCGAAAGCTATGGCCGTACAACTTCACGAAAAACTTTCTTTTGCTCTAAAGGAATTTCAACGAGATAAATTGCGAAAACAAAATTCCAGATTAGTGCTACAGAGAACGAACTCGTTACCCGTGGCTGGGTCAGTGTTGCCATTACGGACACAATTTCTGAGCACAGGTACAAACTTTAAACCCCCGATTTCAAAATCTAACACGGCCCCAAGATTAGGTTCAATCACGGAAACCCTGGAATGTGAGGACGAGGAGTTACTAGAGGAATTAGAGGAGTGTGTTGAAAATTTGGACTTGTCTAATATTTCAGACGAAAGTGAAATAATAGAGGCCTTGACATTAGCAGGGCATGCTAATAGGTCTGTTAGCGACCAACTGGCAAGACATATTATAAATGTAGAAATTGGTAACGACATCGACGCACTGCGTCAAGACGAAGACGTTCAGTACTGCTTGGATGGCACCGGTAGCACCGACTCTGACGAAGAAAGTGCAGAATCGGGTTATCACGAGGCTGACTCCAAGGACACCTTCGCCTCTTACGATGATGTTGAAGAAGATAGTGTATGCGAATTACCATGTGTGATATCAGACGAGGACAGCATTCCAGATACAGGAAAGGCTTTTTAAACCGTCATTTCTTAAAGTGCGAACATTTGTTTTTACAAACAGAAGAAAGACATTTTTGCCTGTTTACTTCAAATTAATGTGTAACAATAGGTATTGTATACATATAGGATAAATATCTATATTACTGTGTCTGTATAGTGAGATTCCATTATCTCCTTCAGAGAGAGAGAGATAAATGGGATTTAACGTCCACTCGACACAAACTAGGTCATTTCGGAACTAACATATGGTTCAATTTATTTGAATAATTCGCTTGCGCGCAGGGGTTTTTAGCAGAGGGAGGAAACCGGAGGACCCGGGGAAAACCCACGAGGTTGGACAGGTGACCCTACACCTTGTCACGTACATACAGGGAATCGAAACCAATCCAGCTGACTCAATCACAGGCCTTATGATACAGCGCGCACGTGCTAACCATTCGGCCATCCAACCACCCTATCCCCTTCAGACTGTGTGAAGATATCTTATATTATTATGTGTTAGACATTCCAATCATCACATATATTTCGAAGAACTGATTCTGGTTATTTACTCTTAATAACCATTCTATTTGCTTTAAGATTTAGACGTTAATACCATAATTGAAAGGGCAAAAAATATATATGGAAAATGCAAGGACTGTCCTCCCCAGATACATTGGATATAAAACTATGACATATAGCTATCAAACGATGTGAAATTAAGTGCAATTGTTTGTTTTGTTTAAAATCATAAATAGTAGCTGTAATTAAAGACATTTGTATATACATTTCAATTGTTTATTTGTACGAGAATTTCTTTGTAAAAACCAACTGAATACCATGGAAAAATTTGATAAATCAATCATTTATTCATAAGATGAATATGTGTAATATAAGTATTTTTTTTTTCAAATCCCAATTGCTTACATGTACATGGCGTACCTTCAATCTCTCGGGTTATATCCTAAACAAACATGACCTATTTGAAAGTACTTTTTTTTATTTCGGGTTTTTAGCTGGATGGATAATTTGAAGTAAATCGTAAATAAAATGGTGTAAATAGAATTACTAAGACTGACGCGCAGAATAATTATAAGCATCGACAATATTATGTGATATTATTTTATGAGAAATTACGTTTTGTTAATTGTTATATTTTGTTGAAAGGCTGAGAATATTCAGCCTGTATTTGTTATAGGTTATATATCATCTTTGTTAGTGTTAGTTATTTACATAAGTTGTACGAATCTCCGGTCGGGACAAATTGTTATCAACAAAGATGGCGACACGGCCACTAGTGACGTATTTTAAGTGATAAATATTACGGTCTAATTCTTGCATTTCTTCGTCTTCTTTGTAGCGATTAAGATTAACTTGTTTAAGAAAATATTTTGATGCATTATTTGGTATACATGCAATAAAAATCCTTAAAAGACATAATCGGAATTTTAACTTATTTGTAAAGCTTGAAATTTTATATCTTTTGATGGACAGCTTGCCATTCGAGGTAAAACCATCTGTCAGAACGCCACTGAAAATATGTTCAAAAGTAGGCGTTTTACAGTTAACAATATACCTGTAAATGCTTCTCTTTGTGACCGGTGATGTCGAGGAACTTGATAAATATTTTCACTCGTGGCGCCTAAGGATACCGTTTTTATTTCTGTCTGTGCATCATAAATCTTATTACTAAAGTCTTATGTGAAAAGATTATAATATATCATTCTGTTTTATGACGTTGATTAATGCACGGTTAAACATTATATACGCAATATTTATTGTAGCGAAATATACATTCCTATCTGTTCCCTGAAACTTTTCTCAATACTAAAACACACTGTAAGCATTTCAAATTCGAAGCGCCATAAGGTATTCTGAGAACGAGTATGCATATTCTGCTTCGTGTAAGACATCCGCCACCTTAATATATAGCTGAGACGTTTCTGAATACTAATTGGGTATCTACTCAAATTCTAAATGCCAAATGGTGTTCTGGGATCGAGTAAGCATATTCTGTTTCGTGTAAAACACCCGCCACAATATAATGTATAGCTGTAAAGTAAATCTATACAAATGTATCATGATTTGGCCCAGAATTAAAATAATTTCTCCCGAACTATAAACCTTTCAATTATAGAACTAAAGGTTGCCTAATAAATTTGCAAGTCACTTATGTCATTATAGATTATATATATTTACATGTCTATATGATATATATAATTGTTTACCTTCATATGATATGTCTTTCAAACCTTAGAAAATGTGAAATATATTTATGTTAAGAACATCGTGTCGTTTGTTTGATTATACAGCAAGGAGAAAGAAATGAATCGGGGTTTAACGTCCTGCTATTCTACGCCAACCGGGTTAAAAAGACTGGTAAACACCATGCAATGTGCAATGTATGAGGGACATTTTGCCAGATAGGAGCATTTTCAACATTTCTTCGCATTTCAACTGTCAGGGATTCTTTTACATATATGTCAGGTTTTTTTTTTTATCTCATCCGAACGATTAGACGCCTTTTCCTTGCCAGGCCCTCTATCCTGCATCACTGACAAGGGGAAACCAGGCTGGATAATTCCAGACACCGGGGATCGACCCTCCTGGTTAGTGAGCCACCGTGGCACCCATAGAGAATCTGACAGCAAAGTGGATTATAAAAGCATAGCAGTTCATCTATTAACAAAGTTCGTAGGGGACACTTCCATATGAAATTAAGCGGGTTACGCCCATTCGGTTTTGTTTGGGGGTGGGGTGGTAACTAAGGGGATACCAGTAGAGCGAATAGAACTGGTTTATGATAAACGATATATACACTACAACTTGCCGTGATTTGAATATGCGGGTATTTAAATTTGATTGGATACTAAATTTGAGACATATATACCAATTCATAACTGAGACATAGGTGTTGTAGAGTTCAACGGACTCGAATGAACAATACATTGATGTAAGTAGGCTAGTTCCTGGAGAGTCCATTGTCTCTTTAACCATGATCTTGTGATCGTACTCAGAATTTTGACGATGTCGTTGCGCATTAAACGCTGGATCTGTTGTTTAGCTTCCCAATGACAGATATTAAATATACCGTCATGGGTATCTTCTTTGAGTATCAATTAGGTTACTAAAATACTAACGGGAGGCAGCAACCGAGGCAGCTGAAAACAAATGGATTTACAGTTTGATTTGCTAAACCGATTTGGTGAATTTATAACACATCGATTGTGAAATATTTAAATTCTGATATTGTGAGAAAAGATGAGTATTGTTGTAACGATTGATGATGAAGATGGCGAAATCTGATTTGTTGACACATAAATTATTATATCAGCACTTTTAAAAGCTAAGATTAACAACATTTTATTGATGCTGTGGGAAATCTTGGGCGTTCATTCACATTTAAAGAGCCTTTAACAAACTCCATGCGATAAACACCTTAGTCAGGTGACTAAGGTTAGTTACGGATTAAAATAAATAGCACTGTACAGACGTAGGATTTGGCCTTTTTAATAGCTTAAGTTAGACGATGCATGGTTGTGTAGAATTCGATATCTTCCTGAAGACAGCATTATCAATGTCGCAATCAAACAATATAAAACATCCCCATTGTTCAAATGAAAACACGAGCGGCTGAAAGGAAATGTCCTACTTTTCTGTCGAATTCAAACTGACAAGGGGAAACCAGGCTAGAAAATCTCCCTCGGTCAATACCCGATTGTTACCAAGCCAGTGCCATACCCTCTCCGCCATTGCAGAGCTCTGCTTTAACGAGTATGCCGCATTTTGCACCCAGCATAGCAGTAATCACCCGCTAATAACTTCTCGCAAAATTTTCTTCAGACCCCCGTTTTGTCATTGAATGTCATCAATATGACAGCCATTATTAATACGTCTATCCTGTGATTTGTCTAGTGTAAACAGTTCATTAATCCATGATTAATCACGATGTTTTGAAGGTTTTACGTCAAAGATTCAGTCGATAATCCAGATCTAATGTGTCAATTGTCGTTTAGAAATAACCCACACTAACACATCATATTGTCTTAACTTTGAAACATATAAACCGCGACCCGAAAAAAGAAAAGGACAATAAAAATCAAATTGTAATTTTTTTGATTACGAAGATATAGCCTTCTAACCTTGTCTGTACACGTGATATTTACGTGATATTGTGTGATTGTCAGGCGCTCGCCAATGAAATAATTTTAAAGTATCTTAAAAAAAATAAATCCCTATATAACTAATATCCCCAAACAAAATTCGTTTTGTCGTTTAAACCGTTTATCGATAACCGACCTTCATATTGTAAATGATATTATGATGTCGCAGAAGACAATGTGGTGTGTTTAATAGGATCAAATATCTCATGGCAGATGCCTATAATATGTAGTCTACTCCACTGTTGGCGTCTTAAGATACAATGATAATCATATGGTGTATGTATATGGCTCTTAATCCCAACTGAGCCAGCAAAGTAAATAAAATGAATGGAGTCTCGTCAGCTATATAGACTAACGCGAAGACAATATTTGTTTTCCATCTGTCAGTGGTGCAGGACCAGTGCGTAGGGCCTGACAAGGAACAGTGTTCATTCATTCGGATGGCACGAAAAACCGAGGTCCCATGCACATATTGACATGACAGTTGGTAATTCAAAATAAGAGTAAGCAGCAGCGCCACTGCCCGACCAAACTTTTACGTCATGTCCGTCTTCATTAGCACAGTAGGTGTATAACGCAGGACGTTAAACTCCATCTCATTTTGTTTTCTATATGCGTGTACATTGAAGAATGGATTTATTTTACCAAAGCAACACACACTTGTACCACATTTATTGTAGAGCGTTACTTTTGCCATGGCGATTGCAAATTCCGAAAATCCTCCCTTTACTCTGCCGTTCTCTGACCGTAACATATATACCGAGAATTGATATGAACAAAGTATTTATATCATAGGTTCCCAATCTTTTTTGGGTGGCGACCCCATTCCAGACTCAGGATCAGATCGCGACCCCTCGAAGAACAAAGTCACATTTTATTATGAAACATCATTATCATTCACTTTTATTATTGTTTACTTATTAAAAGTCTGATAACAAATTATTGATTTTTATAATCAGTGTTATGGTTGCGCCTGTTTTTCAGCGACCAGATTTTCAATGCGTGGCTCAACGCCACTCATCGCGACAATCATGTCCCTTTCTATTTCAAGCCGGTTCCTAAATTTTGTTTTTATCACAACCATTGTAGAAAACGACTGTTCGCATAGGTATGACGACGGGTACGGCATGAGGAACCGTGTTGCATTCTTGGATAGACGTGGATAGGATTCAAGCATTTTGCACCAGTAACTGGACAAATGAAATGAAATGGGGTTTAACGTCCTGCTGTTCTCCTCCGAACTGGGATAATGAAGACGGGCATACGCCATACAGTGTGCTATGGGGGAAATTTTGCCCGGACAGCGGCACTACTGTCAAGGGATCTTTTACGTGCACGCCAATGTGTACACCGGACCTTCTTTTTTCGTCCCGTCCGAACGACTAGACAGCTTTCCTTGTCAGGCCTGCCGTCCTGCATCACTGACAAGGGAAAACCACGCCGGAAAATCTGGATGAACTTTCTCGGCCAATGCAGGGATCGAACACCCAACCTCCAGGCTATTGAGCCAGCGTCTTACCCACTTAGCCACGTGATCCCCCGTAACTGGACAAAGACAAGGACTTGTACAGTGATTTAGCTCCGGAATCCTGCTGCAGTCTCCCGACCTCCTCTTGAGCGATATCATCGTCGGTGATGGCGTCTAATGGTGCACTGTATGGGTCTCGGACCACGGTGAATGACTGGACTTCGAGCTCGGGGAAGTAGTGTTCGAACTGATCGATCAGTGACTGAAGATGTTCAATGAATAGATAAGTTTACAGCCGTTAAAGGGATGTTTTTTTCAGTTGAAAAACTCACGGAAAAACAATCGAAACTGTTTTAGAGACTAGAGAAGTATTTATATCCCCTTGTCAGTGGTACAGGGCAGAAGGTCTGACAAGAAAGTGTCTAGTCGTTCGTATGGGACGAAAAACAGCTGTCCCGTGTACGCGTTGGCATGCAGGTAAAAGAACCCTTTATAGATGTAATCCGAAATAAGAGTAGGCCGAGCAAGGAATAGTGTCTAGTCGTTCGGGCGCTAAACTTAGTGCCGTGTACACGATGACATAAGCGCAATGAAACTCTTGGCAGTTGGAATTCGAATAAGAATAGACAGAAATGCTGCTCTCCGGATAATTTCTTTCTCATAACACACTGCATCGCGTATATTAGCCTTAATTCGTCCGGTTGTTGAAAACAAGTAGGACGTTAAACCCCATTTCACTTTTATTGAGTCAACTGGTGTGGTTTCGATTACCCGGTTGTACGTGACAAGGAGTAGGGTCGTCTGTTCTACCACGTGTGTTTTCTCCGGGTAATCTTGTTTCCTCCCACTGTGACCTAGTTTGTGTCGAGTGGACGTTAAACCCCCCTCTCCCCCCCCTCTCCCTCTCTCTCCCTCTGAATATCATGGATTAAACTATTTGAAGAGTGCTCGATATCAAGTGGCAGAGGTGACAAATCTTTTTTTTGAACCCCTGGTTATAAAGAGCGATTGAAGGTTAGTCACGTTACTAGGGATTGTTGGCTATAATTGTAGTGAAGTAATTTACACCGTATTTGCGGGTGGGTTCTAGAGTGCCGCGCTTCAACCTCTAGCTGGCCGGTCACCTCTGGCGTGCGGTTGTGGTTTCGACCCTGGTGTGAGCGTATGTGGCTTGGAGATAGGGGCGCCATCCCATCCTCGTGAGTTTACTCCGGGTACTCCGGTTACCCTCCACAGGAAAGACCCCTGTGCGTGCGCTAAGATAATAAAAATGAAAAATAAGATATCATCTACAACAACATTACACCGTATTATTAGAGTTCAGGACGTTTTATTGTTATCAGGAGTTTTGGTCAACCCCACTTGACTTAAATCTTACGAATTTCACTTACACAGTGCTAACATCATACTAACTTCATCATTACTAACGATTTAATGATTGACCTATACAGATTTATTATCCGCCCTAAAGTTCATCTGTAGGGAAGATTGGTCAAAGTTGGGAGTATAAATGAAGGGAGTAGCAGCTGTGGATAGAAGGAAGTGGGGCACTGATTAGAATGTGTTCTCAATATGTTTAAACCAACCCAAGAAAATATTTATTATTAAAAATTACATAACTGTAGAAAGGCGATGAACACTGAATGCTGTGGTATAAATCAATTGTATCAGTTTTTGAAATATATAATGTGAAAGACGAAAATTATTAATTTGGTTATTCTATAGCAAAAATACAGAATTTTCGTTTTTTGACGGTGCATGAGCATAAATTGTAACATAGAGGAACTTAGGTATTCAATTAATATTCATATCACACTGGGGAGCCACGGTGGCTCTGTGGGTAAGGGTTAGGATCCGAGGTTCGATGACGATGTTGGTCGGGAAAGTTCCCCGGGATCCCAAGCGTGGATTCCCCTTGTCAGTGGTGCAGGGTGCTGATAGATTTTAATTTGTGTGAAACACTAAAACAG
Organism: Patella vulgata; assembly: GCF_932274485.2. NCBI lineage: Eukaryota > Metazoa > Mollusca > Gastropoda > Patellidae > Patella > Patella vulgata. The sequence continues at coordinate 48,335,990 of NC_065879.2, forward strand.
TATAATATGATACCACTTTTACACAGTTGTACATTGTATTTCCAAAAATCACCTATCAATTTGACCCGTATGTGTCAAAATAAACTCATTTAGACACAATTTGTATCAAATTCAAAGACGATGCACTAAACAGAGCCAAAATGTCATGATTTAATCAGGGGGGGGGGGGGCACTCTCCACAATGAGGAGCTATATTCATAACCCCCAGTCACTCAATCCCGAATATTCTGGACTAGCCAATTCCGACTGGTTCGTCAGGCAAATTCCCTAGGAAACATTTGTTTTCGATATCACCCTCTGCGGAAATCGACGTTAAGCACAACGAACGAACAAGATTAGGTAGTGTTATCACCATCATTAACTGCGTTCCTTTCCAACCAATGCCTTTGTCTGCAATTATTAAATTAAAGATCAGTGAATCATTTTGTTCGCTCAGCTAATTTTTAATTTAAATTTTAACCACCTGTTGCTATTGCTCAAAATGTAGCCACCAAAGTCACATATGGAACGCTGGACTGGGTATGGGTATTAATGAAAGACTAGGGGTAGGGACTCGTGGTTTCTATAGATCAAATAAATACAAACTTTATTCTATCTTTGTTCATTATAGGTGTCCGATCCTGTTGCGGGCAATGAAGTTATTTCGTAATATAAGATATTAGACCAAATATCTCATAATAGACCGTAGTTTCAATAATTTATATCCGCATTGTCCGAATTGTTGTAATGTGTGTATTATTGTAGGTAACGTTTTATGACGCATATGAGCACACAATAGAGGATGAACACTGCACTACATGCAAAACAAAAATCTACAAGATATCCCTGCGGACAAGACAGAAAATAGACATTGCACTAAATAAACCAATATCAAATCAAGTGAATGGATCCGGTGCCAGCTCAATCTGGTTAAAACACAGATCCTATTTCGTTTCGTTTTTATAGTTCAAAATTTCGTTTTACTTGTCTTTACTACACTTGGATCTAGAAGAGTTGTTATTTAACTCGTGTTCTGAATGGTGTCAGGGATAAGCCAATGAAACGGTCTGTCACGGCGAGCTTTAGGCGTGTTTTGCACGGAACTGTGGGTAATCCACTATTAACATCAATGCTGATTGGTTAATCAAAAGTCTGACATCATAGGGTCATAAGTCGGTCTTTTGACCCCTGACGTGACCTATCGCCATAACTTGTCAGATCTTCATGTAGTGTAGCCCATCGGAAGTATAAAAAAAAACGAAACGAAATATAGATCTGTATTTTAATCAGATTGGGGCCAGCCGTAAGCGAATGTCAAAATACACTGTACTATCCACCAATAACGTTAGAATTCATCATAGGTTCCGCCCTTTTTTCTTACTTATTTACAATAAATATTGTAGTTGCCTAGTGATGACATCATTACTGTTTGACGTAATTCTGAAAGTGACGTCATTCTGGACAAAAGAAGTACGTTTTCAAACCAGTGAATACAACCACAGAGTAAAAATACTCTGTGATACAACCATAGGTTATTCAATGGCTGTATTCAGTGATATTTGCTTGTATTTGCATATAGTTATGGAATATTTGTGCTGATTGGTTAAAAGCTGTGGGAAATTTGATATTTTAGTGAAAAATGTAAATGGCACATCGTAATCGTTACTTTAAGAAGAAAATGGACATTTATTTTTATCTGACTATAGCCCATTACATGAATAAACGTTTTTTCCCTTTCCTTTATCGTTTCAGGCACTTCCGAGAAGGGGAAACCATGTTGGAACTTCCCGAGGAACTTTCTTGACTAACACCTGGCACTGGTTCCACTGCACACTGCACTAATTAACTCGCTAATAAAGTTTAAACCTTACTCGATCAAAAATTCAAAAGTATTTTTGTTATAAAATCAATGAACTCTAACATTTCAAGTTTACATTGGTTTCTATTCAACTCATTGTTTTTGTCTTAGACAAATAAAGTAATTTTTATTCTGCTATCATTTTCGTGTAATACAAGCCAGCTTTTTAAAATAACAGTCATTAAAATAGTACATCTTTTAACAGGAATAGGAACATCCACACACGCACATGTGGCCTTTCTGCGACCGTGTCGTTAATAGATAAAATAAATTGATGAGAAAGACAATTTCTCCTTTAAACGAACCAGATATCAATCAAATAATTGCATGTACTAACCCAAACTTTATCAATTCTCCTGTAATAAGTATGTACAAGTTATTGTGAAAATCAACAACACTATTTAATAATTCTCTTTTAAAAAAGACCGATAACACTTATTTCACATTATAAACTACTAAAGTGGACTCAGATTAAACATTTTCGTATATTACAGAATCACTGCGAGGGAGTATAGGTTGTTAAATAAGCTAAATTTAACACTTATATTAGAGAGGACATTGCCCAGGTTACTTGGCACCGGGTGCAACAATCTAGAATAATTTGTTGATTATTTATATATTACTAGAGTTTAAAGATGCATTATGCCCGAGCTAAATCTGCCTACGTTAAACGATAATATGACAGCACTCACAGTAACGACCAATCGAAGGGCTGAAAATCGAGACTTCGTTTATTATGTGACAATGATACAAACTCCAACGATTCAGGACTTCTCTCAGAATAGATTAATTTAACTGAAATTTTCAATAAATATAATTAATTTTCATTATCTAACACAATGCCTCTTTAATGTCCGATAATTATTTACTTCTCTACAAGCGTTGTTCTGGTTGACAACTAATTTAAGGTTAAAATCAGAGTTTTTAAATGTTTTGTTTGAGAAATGTGGAGGTTTTCTTTGTGATAAAATAACTTGGTAGTATGTCAAAACCCCAACGTAAAGTCCGTACGTGGTTTTATAAATTAATAACAATATTACTATTTTAAACAAAATTTCTAAATTAACTAGTATCTCTAGTAGGTTCTTTTGACAGTTCACAGATTAGGAATCTAAACCCGATGAAGCAAACATCAGTAGGCCTACCCGTTCACGTAATTTATGTTGCATAACCACACCCATTTCAAATATATATACTCTTCAAAAAAAGTAGGGGATATTCAGAAACAATACAAAACTGCAGAAATACACTCCTGTTTTTATTAGAGGTAACCAGTGTATGTTAATAACAGGCCAACTGCCTGCACATGAACATAAACAGTTCATATGGGCGGCTTATCTGACGGACCCATTTCACTCGCAAATACTATTCAAAAAAAGTAGGGGATATTTGATTTTTAAGTGTTATTAAAGTCACCTAATGAAACTGACGAAGAAACAAATGACAAAATGAAATGAAGTTCACATTCATCGATTTATTCCAAATGATCGTTAGACTAAGTAAGGCACAGACTGACCATTATAAGGGTAAAATGATACCCGGGGTCAAACAGCAAAGTTACCACAGCATCACAACCAAGTCAGTAACGGGTAAATCCTCCTCTGTTTGCCAAACAAGCATTGATCCGACGTGGCATACTCCTAATGAGACGTCTAAGGTCATTTTGGTCCAGATTGTCCCATTCCTGTTGCAACGCAGCAGCAAATTCTTGGACATTGGCAGGACGTTGTTGACGTTGACGTAACCTCTGTCCAAACATGTCCCAGACATGCTCGATGGGGGAGAGGTCGGGACTCAGTGCTGGCCAAGGTAATGTGGTGATGTTCTGTTGTTGGAGGTAACCTGTAACGATCCTGGCCCTGTGACATCTTGCGTTGTCATCCTGGAAGATGAAACGGCGGCCATGACGTCGTGCGAACGGCACAACATGGACTGCCAAGATGTTGTCCCGGTAGTACTGGCCTGTAACACGCCCTGCAACAACATGTAAAGCCGTTCTTCCAGCAACAGTGATGCCTCCCCACACCATAACAGAACCACCCCCAAATCGATCATGTCTGATGACGTTAACGTCTTGGAAGCGCTCGTTTCGACGACGCCACACCCTCCTACGTCTGTCCAAAAAATCAACAGTGAACCTTGACTCATCTGAAAACATCACATTGCTCCAGCGTCGATTATCCCAGTGTTGACGATCCCTACACCAACGACGTCTTGCCTGAATGTGATGATCTCTCAAACAAGGGATCACGCGAGGACGTCGGGCGCGAAGGTGACCCCTATGCAGTCGATTCCGAATCGTCTGGCCACTCACTCTCACACCAGTGTCTGTTTGAAGACGAGCGCTGATCTGATTTGCTGTGATGACACGATTTCTCAAGGCCAAGGTACGGATAAATCGATCCTGGGCTTGAGTTGTCGCCCTTGGCCGACCTGAGCGTGGTCTGTCCTGTACAGATTGTGTATCACAGTATCTGGACCTTAGCCTGCTTATGACAGACTGAGAAACATTCATCGTCCGCGCCACAACCGCCTGTGTTGTGCCGATCTGTAGCATGCCAAGGGCACGTAACCTTTCATTTTGGGTAAGCCGACGCATATCAAAATTTGTTTTCTGGTCACTAAAACAATTAAACTGATGTTTCCACCCTGGAATTCAATGCCACAATGACTGTAACATTCAAAGTCAGAGTCGTGCAAATCTTGGGTTGGACCCCCATGATGATCCCAAGCATCACCTGCATTCCATGCGGTAGCTATTGGTGCGTTTGGGCGTCACATGTAACTGGAAATGTTTCATCTGTTAGGTTCTATAGTGACTTTTTTCGTAGTCATTTGCATATTTTAGTATTATGCCCCCAAAATCAAATATCCCCTACTTTTTTTGAATAGTATATAGATACACTCTCAAAAGTGAAAATGGACGTTTTTCAATTTTTGTCTTAATAATGAGTAATTGCTCCACCAATCCTCAGATATTCAGCAATTCGTCGTGGCATGCTCCTAATCAACCGTCCAATCACGATTTTGGCAATCTGACCCACCCCTCTCTCTTGCAGTGCCTCGGCCAATTCTTGTAGTGTTGTCGGTTGACGTTGACAGCGACGAAAACGTCTCTCGATCAAATGAAAGTAACACACTAAAGCAAAGATACGCTAAACAGTAAATCTTAAGCAAGAAGCGATAGGAAAACAAACATGGATAGATAAACCAGCACTCGGCAGTTTTAATCAACCCTTCCCTGAAGTCTCAAATTTGACAATAAACGCCGCCCACGTGTATAGCGCTATTGTGTGTCGCATGTGCAGCTCAGTGGTTCTGTTGGGGCGACAAGTTCTTCATCTGTGAAGATACTCTCAAAGCATGTCAAGTGTCCATGGCTACTTATCATATCACAACCTGCATAGGTATTTGCATTTCAAAATCCGCTACTTTTTTGAAGAGTATAAATCAAATGCATATAATGTGTAGATTTGTTTGATTTTCGGCTTTTGTTTGATAGTTACCAATAATCCATCACGTACACTTCTATTTAATCTTAAAAGAGGGGCGTAGAGCCAATACAATATTGACCTTGGTGTTAAAACAGTATTTGTTTTTTTATGATCAACAGTACACCCTGGCCAACAAATACAACTTTTAATTTACTCAAATATAATATAATCACCCCTATAGCCCAGCACAGACGCGCGATCTATTGCTGAACCTACGAGCAATAATTGGGCAACAAGTCATGATGAAAATATAGTCAATGGTTGTCCGCTATTATGTAACAACACGTTTGATATTTTAGAATGCGCTGATTGGTCCAATAAAAATTAGGTCCAAGATAGACTGCCTTCTGTCGCACGGGAGCCGCGGTGATTCAGTGAGTAAGACGCTGGCTCGCTTCTTGAAGGTCCTGGCTTCGCTCCCGGTGTTGGCCGAGAACCTTACTCGGGGTTTTCCGGCGTGGTTTCCCCGTGTTAGTGGTACAGGACGGGGGGCTTGGCAAGGAACAGTGTATGTTCGTTTAGATGGAACAAAATACCGAGCTCCTGTGTACACACTTGCGTGCACATAAAAGAACTCCTGGCAATTGGAATTCTAGATAGGAGTAGGCCTTATAGCGCCGGTGTCCGGGCAAAATTTCCCTCATGACGTATCCTCACCATCTTCTTTATCCCAGTCGGTGAAGAAAAGTAGGACTTAAGATTCCTTTTTATTTCATTTCCTTTTGTTGCCGCATACACAGCTAATGCTGTAGGATTTCAGAGCGACAAACATTTCTTTGTCGCTGAGTATCAGATTTGTTTAATATTTGGCAACAAGTCGCCGTCGAGAAAAATCATAATCATATGTCCTCGCAATGACGCACATAGGGGAAATTCTATTTTTCTAGCAATATAGTGGCAATTAAAAATCGCTTACGAGCTGCCTCTGAACATCACCAGTGTTCGCTCGACTAAATTGTAATACAGATATTTGTCGAACGCATAGATACCGATGCTCTATAAAAGTGTATTTTTTAGCCCAGTGGAAATTGCTGCTACATGTAACTAATGTACATCTGATTGAATTATACCAGTCAAGAAAAATGTGAAAGGAAGAGAGAAATATGTGGTGTAACAGACTGTAACATCTTCCCCTGGCGCCAGTGTGAATAGGCCCAAATTTTTCTATTAATAATTATGCCATCCCTGTTTTCACTTTTATATTTCTTTTCAAATATAAGCGACAGTATAGAAAGATAAGTTTGTTATAACATTTATTCGGTACACAATTATTAAATTTCATGACTACCGATATAGGGATGGCAAAAGTGTCTTTTCCTCCCCAGGGCTGAAAACCCTTACTATGCAATAATTGGCTTGACACAACGAGAGACCACGGGGCTCCAATACAACATCGTCCCCTCTCCCAAGATAATAAGTTGTAGTATTTTTAACATCTTGTACATATATTCTATAAGAAAATGTGTTGTTAGATGAGAATTCCAATGCAAATGTTTCAAATACACTCTATAACGTCATCTTACCTTTATAGAACAATATTGGTGTCAGTCATTATCATATGGGATAGAACTGGTTAAACACGTTCCAAATATAATTATAACACAGAAACCATTGCTATGATAGATGCGTAATGAAGATTTCAAGAAATAGCTGACTGAAGTGACGAGTGATAACAGATAAACGGGCGAATTTCTGCTCACTAATAATTCCTTCGAAGACCAAAAGTTGTTAATGAGATTATGGGGAGGATATCTGACAATTCAAAAAAAATAATTAGCTGTCACTAGATTAGAGAAAACGAAAAAAAAAAAAATAGAAAAAGTCCGTGCATTACCATGTTTTTATTGGATTTTGCCATATTTGAATCTTTTATGCCTTCAAGAAATTTGATCTTTACCGTGTTCACATGCTTTTCCGCATGCGAACAATATCCCCAGATCCCTAAAACAAAAAGTGCTAAAATGATGAAATTCAACAGAATAGGCAAAATTTGTCACATAGCACACTGCTTAACTTATGACCGCTAAACCCTCTTTCATTTCTTAACCATGGTTGATACTTTCTACTCGGTTCAGTGATAGAAATGTGATTTTAGTAGGGGGCAATTAAAGTTCATCGAGCAATATGTATTTCTATGAACATGAAGTTATAAAATGTCAAGTCATACACTCACCCCAGGCCATAATGACCCGGTATATTGTAGTGAGTATGGTGGAGTGTTTCGGCATTCTTTCTAATACAAATTATGATATTTAATAGGCTTTTGACGATTTCTTGTTACTGGTCATTTTAGGTGATAGAGGTGGACATTGGTCAATCCATCAAGGCAAATGTCTTCCCCGACAGTTAGCAAATAATTTAGGTGTTATATCCAGATACATTATGAAGATGTTAATAGCTAACACTCCATCAAACAAAATACACCCACCAGACTTTAAATAAATCAGTTGTTGATTGGTTGATGTCGAGGTTATGTGGTACATCATTGGATGTCCATCTTGGGTAGTTTCAATAGTGAATTTATTTTATCAAACATTATAAAATAAGATCCATTTATTTTGCTCATAGGTAAGATTAAATCGAATGTGAACTCTTTGGATAAAATGAAAATGCCAGATAGTATTCTACTTATTTAGCCAAGGGCTATTTTGATTATTTAACAATGAAATATTTTGATTATTTACGTTATCACAACAACGGATAGAAGAATAAAGACGCCATCGAAGGACCAACAGATCCATGGTGTCCCAACAGGACCTACTACTACGTCCAGGTTCGGTTACCTTTTAACTTTGTAATAGCCAGAACCAATCTGATTAACTCCTAATCTAGTAATACGTATGCTAATATGCTTACTTCTATGCATGTAACTTCTTACTAACACATGTTAAATTGGCTATTTACACATGTAAAAATGCTCATTTCTATGACTTATTTTTTTAAATATTGCAGTTAGAATTTGTATTTTGTTCTATTTCCATTATTACTTTTAATTTATTGTATTATTACGCGATAAAAGCGTTATAATTCTAAGCCCATTTTGGTAACAGATGGCGCTGTTTACATTTGTATGTAGCTTGATTGGGGACATGTAAAATCTCGCCTTTTTCATAACCCGACAGATAAAAATCATAAAATATTTTTTGTACCAAAAGCAAACTATTCTAGATATTTTTAAAATAAATAATAGGATTGTCCTGCGTTTTCCCTAATACTGCTATATCGATTGATTTGGCTTATTTTGTTTCTAAAAGAACAATAAAATATATAGTAAGAACTCATTACGTCATGCATGAGAGTGAATAAATGAATATAAATAGTGTAAACATATGACATATAATATTACATTTCATGTTATATGTACCATTCCCAAATTTTAGTGTACTATTCCAGAATATTAATACAGCCTATATACGGTCAAGGTCAGCTTTTGGTTCTTAGTAAAAGGACACAGATCACCCACGAAACAAGGGCCAAAGTTGAAGTAAATATCGTCACTGTGAAAGAAAAAGCACTCTCGAATATGCTCTATACGTTGGATATGTAGTAGTTATTAGCACACTTTCCTCGGTGTATCGGTGAATATCTGGAAAGTTTTGGTCGAGGGGCCCAGCCTAGGCGGCTCCCGACCAAAACTGTCCTGATATTCACCGATACACCGAGGAAAGGTGCTAATAAGTTACTTACATCCCATTTCTATCGAATATTGTGAAGCAAAATGTGAAAAATAGTATTTATTATCGAGTAGTTTCAACCGAAAAGTGACAAATACTTTCTGCTCTTTCATTATTTATCCCTTTCTGAGCCTCACGTTACATTTCATGGTAGAATGATTTCGCAGTGGAGAAACGACCTGAGTAGTATTTACACGTGCGTCTTGCTGTGATACTCTGAGCGTAAAACAATCACGTGTTTGTTTAGACCACATCGTGAAAACAACTTGTCTATGGCGTAGAGGACTGAGATATTATTAAATGTAGTAAAGGAAATGCGAAACGTGGGTCATTCCTGGTGACAGTATGCATCGGCGGATGGTTCTTCCGTTGAAACTTATTTGGAATAAAGTTTATGACTTTCTAGGCGTTTTTTTTCATCCTGCTTATTTTCAATGCCTGTGAAGTGTCCAGCAAGAGAACTGCGCCTTCTATCATCACAATTAATTAAAATAATTATTCAATATTCTAATTTATATATTTTGCATATTAATATAAATCAAACCAAATTATGAAATAGATGCCAATTGATATGTATACTAATTGATTTTTGTAATATGTTGTTATGTTAATTTAATGTCATTGTATATGTTTTTGAACTGCCTTGTAGTTCCCCCCATTTTGTTTTGTTACTATGATTTTGACTAGTTGTTTCATGTACATTATCCTTGTGCATAGTATAGAGCCATCGTTATCAATTGCGATCTGGGTTGGACTAAACGTCCGCTACCTATTGCTTGATAGGTATCTAACACGGTAAAAAAAAGTATCCGTGTATCAGAAATGAACAGTACTCTTTCTGTACATTTCTGATACACGGATACTTTTAAGCATGTATTGAAAATAAACAGGACAGTTTTATCAAAGGTTGCCAGTGGCAACGAGTAGAAGTGGGATGTAAACGTTGGTTATACCTTCAGATATGAGTCCCTTAACAATGAAAGATGCCGTTTTCAATTTTCGACCCCGTTGTTCTCCTACTCCTGATATTTGGAACTGTTGTACAGTGGTTGTATAAATAACACTGCCGATAACTAATTTTAACATACATTTTCTTCGTATGGATTATAGCTACAAGGTTATAAAAGTTACGTAGATATATTTTAAAATTTGAAAAGCCTGAATGGGTTGTAAAGAGGTTAATTTTAGACCTTTTTTCACCTCTATATCGAATTTGCTCGAAAATGAAATCGAAATTAAAAAAAAAACTAAGCTCAGCGTTTTTTGCGCCTTTAAAGGGCACACTCTTTTAGTTATATCAGTTTTAAAAAAATAATATTTGCTTTTGAAAAATGGTACCTAACTGTCAAAATTGTAGTTTTTGGTAAAATTATGCCACTTCCGGTGCCGACAGATAACACTATCGGTAACAAAAAAAAAAAAATGACAATTGAGACAACAGAGCATATGAACTTTGTTTTATATAAATCGAACAAGAAATAATTTCCGCACAGGCACCCATTTTTCTGAATTTTGTCAAACTTTGGATACCTTTCTTGACTACTTCCGGTGATTAGAGGATTTTCATTTATAGTTCATGGACTTGTTTGGTCCTTCGACTTTATATTCCTGAAGTTTCAGAAAAATCGTTTGAGCCGTTTTAAAAACAAAACTTATATTGCTGAAATCTGATTGATGACAGCTATCCAAAAATGTAAGTCGAATTTCAAAATTCCAAAAAATAACAATTTTAGAAAATTTTGAAAATTTTCCAATTTTCACCGAAAAAATGAGAGTTACAAAGTCTCTAAACTCGACATTTTTGAACTGCTATCTGCTCAGAAATGTCTCCAGCTATCCAAAAATGTAAATGTCTGAAAAATCGGTTAAGAATTAACAGAATTATGGCCGATTTTCAATTTGCGTGCACGTTAAAGATTTGACGCATTTCCGCTATGCGAACAAATTTTGTTTTACATTTAAGCACTAACTACCACCCAGTTTCCCGAGAAAAAAATCAAACTTCAGACCTCTATCTCTTATAGTTGCTGAGAAATAGGCAAAATGGAAAAAAAAAATAATAATATTAATCTTAGTAATAACAATAGCCTTTCAATGGTGAAAACCTTATAATAATCTTAACAAAAACAATAGTGTTTCACACTGGCTACGCAGTGTGAAACCCTAACTAGATCTGCTACTGTCCCACGCAGATATGAAAGCTTTCATATTCATCGTCACGTGACATGGGTTATATCAAGTATCTTAAAATAAAAAAGAACAACAAAAAATAATTATCAAAATCGGTGAAAAAGTCGCGAAGTTACAAGTCTAAATATAGTGAGAAACATTGCACCCGGGCAACCAAATAATCTGGAAACTAAAGGGAAATAACTGAGACTTGGATTGCTGTAATCGGAATGACTTTCCGTTCCAGAAGTTTCAGAAAAACGGATCAAGCCGTTTAAAAACGGGACGGATGAGAATATGAAACGAAAATGGCGGGAAAGAACTAAAAAGGAGCAGAAAAATATCAAAAAAATAAATGAAATAACTTTGAACGGAACTAATATTTTTTGAATCAGATTGACCTTAGCTGTTCGAATATTTAGGTTAAATTTGTAAATTTTGAAAATTAAAGGCATAAATTGTCCTGCAAACAACTTTGTCGGCACATAAAAGGTCAAAAGGCGAAATACGAAATTTTGAAAATTTTCAAATACCAAAAAATCGATCTTGATCCCGAGCTATCCTGAAATGCATTAATTTCAGAAATAATAGACGCATTGAACATATTACGGCCTATTGTGTTTATTTTCACGTCTGTTCAAGTGGATTTTTCACTGTTCGCCATATTCAATTCCAAATGGAGACCATCAATTGACCGAAATCAAAATTCTGTTCTGAACGTGTTTTAGGCATTCCTTCAAGGATTCGGAAAATATAACTCCCATGTCAGTAAGTATAATATCGCGGGGTTTTTTTCCTTTTAATATATGATAAATATTATCGCGGCGCAGCCAACCAATGGAAATTCCAGAGATTTTGAACACCGGAAGGATGCCTCAGCAGTCAAAAAAAGTCAAAATAGTCGATTTCGGTTTTTAGTGTTGCGGTCATTTTCAAAAATTGTCTTGTAAGGATAATGTGAATAGTACTAACACCTATCACTTAGGGAAGAGGCGATAAGATCCTTTTACATTTGCAATGTCAAAATTAATTAACCATGCATTATGGAAGAGCAAAATCTGCTTATTACAAGTCTTTTTTTAGGCCTGAAGTGTTATCTAAATTATCAATTAGACATTAATTAACTTATCCAGACCATAATAAACTCTCGATGTCAAGGCTAGCCTTCGATGTTGGCTGGATTAGATTCCTATATGCCGCTAACGGCCGTTGATAATTAAATCAGAAAAAGTGGATAATAGAGACTATGCTGTTTATAAAATGATTTTAGTCATGAATACCGAGACTATGCAAAAATTTCACCTCCTTCTTTCTCGGCTCATAGTGGATCAATTTGACTGAAATTTTCAGCAAATTACCGTTACACTATCTAGTTTTTAACTATTATAGGAGAACTGCCATCTCTTTATCTTACCTCCCATAATGTATCTTTAAAACAAAAATTAAATTCCGAAAATCCTTTTTTTTGCTAAAACTCTTTTTTTTAATCGGATCAAAATGGGAGTAAAGTACAGAGTCCGGTGTGGTAATGGGCGTAATGTATCCAAATTTCATGGTTTTCGGACTACCGGTGCCGGTGTCGTAGCGAAATTCCAATTTTTTCCCCTTACAGAATCCGTAAATTGACGAACGGCAGGAACCGTGTCAAGAACAAACGACATGAACGAATGCATGTATCGCCTTGAAATTTTCAGGGCACCTAGGTACCAACGTACCGGAATTTGGTAGTCATGGTACCTTTAGTTCCAGTGTGGCGCATGCGCGAAGTCAAACGAAGTTGTGGTGGATATTGGGTGAATTTCGGAGTGGTTTGGTGTGGTCGGGTGGATCCGCGAGGTCGGGTGGACCTAAGATAGAAATGAAATGAAATGAAATGAGGTTTAACGTCCTACTGTTCTGCTCCTAACCTGGGCTAATGAAGACGGGCATACGCCATACAGTGTGCTATGAGGGAAATTTTGCCCGGACAGCGGCACTACGGCCTACTCTTATATCGAATTCCAACTGCCAAGGGATCTTTTACGTGCACGCCAATGTGTACACGGGATCTCGGTTTTTCGTCCCATCCGAACGACTAGACAGCTTTCCTTGTCAGCCCCTTCGTCCTGCATCACTGACAAGGGAGAACCATGCCGGAAAATCTGGATGAACTTTCTCGGCCAATGCAGGGATCGAACACCCGACCTCGACCTAAGATAGCGGCCATAATACAGGCGTTCATGAATTTTTGCGACCGGGGTTGATTTTCAATGCACAGGCATGCACATCATGTACCTTGGGATTCTAGCTATCACATATTAAAAATAGAAGAGTGTGGAATTTCGAGAACGTTGAAAATAAATTCGAAGCCCACCCTCACCCATCAATGTTTTTTTTGCTTAAAAAATTGCCGTAGTTTATCGATTTTGTATTGTTCTTGATATCTGAGCATTTTCTCCCTTTTATATGTGATAAATATCATCGCGGCGCAGCCAACCGCTAGAAATTCCAGAGATTTTGACCTCCGGAAGGATGCCTCAGCAGTCAAAAAAGGTCAAAATAGGCGATTTCTGATTTTAGTGTCGCAAACATCGTTGCGGTCATTTTAAAAAATTGTCTTTTAAGGATAATGTGTATAGTACTAATACCTATCACATACGAAAGAGGCGATAAAATACCTTTCATTTGCAATTTCAAAATTAATTAAAACTAATATTAAATTCCGAAAATCGTTTTTTTTTTGCTAAAACTCTTTTTTTTTAATCGGATCAAAATGGGAGTAAAGTACAGAATCCGGGGTGGTAATAGGTGTATTGTGTCCAAATTTCATGGTTCTCGGACAATCCGTTTCGGTGTCGTGGAGAAATTCCCACTTTTTCCCCTTACGGAAGCCGTATCTGGACTTCGAAAAAATGAGAACGGCAGCTGACCTGGAGCCGTGCCAAGAACAAACGACTTGAAGAAATTCAGGTATCGCCTTAAAATTTTCAGGGCACCTAGGTACCAACATGAAAGGTTCCTAGCCGGAATTTGGTGGACATGGTTCCTTTGGTTCCAGCGTTGCGCATGCGCGAAGTCAAAAGCAGCTAAATATGTTTGTTATGAAGGGTTTTGTTTTACAAAATGGACCTATCTCTTCGAAACTTCGGCTAACTCCCCATTTCCGTCCTCGGCGCATCCAAAAATTGTCTCCAAATTAAAATCGAACACCCAGTTCGATCTCTATTTTCTTGTTTTACTTTATGTACCCCCGGGAAAATGGCCCCCGCTATCCCCCCCATGGGTCGAACCATAAAATTTCTTGTTTGGAAATGTGCTTGGGACCATAAGCCAGATACCCGGTGAGTTTCAAGTTGGTGTGCACGATAGTAGAGTTGTGACGCGCATTCGCGGGCCTACACTCGAAAACAACCTTGTCGGCACAGAAAACATCAAAGGCGAAATTCGAATTTTTGAAATATTCAAATACCAAACATTCGAGCCGTATCCCGGCTATCCTGAAATATATTAATTTCAGAAATAGGAGACGTATTGAACATACTATGCCCTATTGTGTTTGTTTAGCAGACCGTAAATGTCAATTTTTCGCTATTTTTCATATTCACTTCAAAATGGCGGCCATTAGTTGACCTAAATCAAAAATCTGCTCTGGATGTTTTTTTAGGCATTTCTCCCATGTCTGTAAGTGCAATATCACAAAAGTTATTAAGAATTTTCACGTTTCAAGATGGTGGCATTTCCGGTTCGATCGACAAACTCCATATTTTGTATATGAATCAGTAATTACTTGTCTAGTGTCCTGACCTATATTGCGATGATTTTTTTTGAAAATTTAGATCCTTAATTTCATTAAGGGGAGATAATTTAGCAAATTTCTAATCATAATTTTGAAGTCGCATCGGTAAGATCTACTTACATGCTAAATTTCATGAAAAACGTACAACTATTAAAGAAGTTGTCTAATTGGTCATAAATACCGGTTCGAAATCACAACGACGAATTTTCGAAATTCGAAAATCTGAATCTGCAGATTTGAAGTAATTGTCTCAAGGAACTCAAAGAAAAAAGATTTAGTAAAATAGGTCAAATAGTCACAAAGTTACAGCATTGTAGGTCAAATGCATTTGTTCGTAAAATTCGGTGATTTCGGATTCGTAAAACGTTTTGAAAATATATTTAATCAACAGCCACCTCCCATTTTTGCGGGGATAGGTAAAAGTTTCAGAAAGATCTTATGGTTAGATTCTGAGAAATCCGATTTGTGGATAAAACACAAAAAAGAAAAAAAATAATAATAACTAGATCTGCATAGCAGATATCAAAGCTTTCATATAAACTGCAAAAGGGGTTATTAGAATCTATGAATCAACAATCACTTTGACGGAAGATATTCTCTCGGCTAAAAAATCTTTCTTCTCTCAGCTACGAGAGATACGTAGAATTAAACCGGCCCAGAGCCGATCGTGTTGATAAGAAGCCGCATATTTGACATTGACACATAACCGAAGGTGAATAGGCCTACCCGTCCAGTTAATACAATGGGCAATCTCACATCGGTCCACTAAAGAGAGGCACATACTAGTCGCCTCCTACTTCCCCAAGACATTTAGTCCAAACCTTGACTCTCATACATATAAACCATTTGGTACTACATGTACATGTATTTCGTACTTATATCATATTAAACCCCTCGGCCGCCATGTTGAATCACACAGTATTTAACGTTCTATATCCTAACATCTTTATGAAATCAACGACAAATCTAAACTTGGGCACTCCAACCATTTTTATTTTTACATCATTCAGTTTTTTTTTAAATAAGTAATTCTATCACAAATTATAGTGAAGACTGGGCCACTAAACTAGTTACCGATCAGTTTTTCTTTGTGTTAATGCGTTCTACATTTTCAAAGCAATGATTCTTATAATGTGCGAGCCGCCATGACACCGGCGGATATTATAACTTCGATAGGCGAGAAACTTCAGGTAGCAGTTGGGTTTCATCAAATCATATAATTATGCGGTAGGGCTTCACCTTTATTTCAATGAGAATTGGTTTATTATATGCGCAGTGCAGTTTTAGGTCAGTTTATGTGTAAATTAAGGGAGCTATACATAGGCCAGTAACCTTTTTGTAGTCATTTGACTAAAAAAAACTTGCGGAAAGGAACTCCGTAGGACAAGCCACTACTGTGGCAGGAGTAAGGCGGAAGACATCAGTAGTGGAACCATTTCTAAGTTAATCCCGAAGAGCGTTGCTTTTTTGCTGTAGTTTGAGTAATGAGTTAGAGCGTATATTTTGTAGTCAAAAAATCATTGCTAATAGAAGACCTCATCCCCACCACCACCACCCTGTAATACACTAGCTAGCTTGTGTATTTCCATATTCCATTTCCGAGAGATAGATAGAGAACACGCGAAATATAAAGTGATTTTTCTTACAATCAGGGACCATAATTCATGAAGTTACGATTCGATATGCGCAAATATCGAAAGGAACCATATCTTTGGGTTATAAACATGCATGTCAAGTTTCATCAAAATCTTTCACTGTGAAAAACCGGGGCTAAGTCATCTGAAATCAAACAAATTTTACAATGTAGGTAGTGAAAACAAAATGTCATGTTAAGCGTTGTTCGAGGGTGGGGTGGGTGCATAAAATTCCAAATGCAAAGGGTTATTTTTCGTGCACGCCAATATGCACACAGGACTTCGATTTTTCGTCCTACACAAAAAACTGCACGGAAAGTTAGTTGTCGGACCTTCGGTCAAGAACCACGGACAAAGGGAGAGAACGGGGACCTCTGTTTTGCATACCATCCAAGCGAGTAGGCACTAATCCTTGTACCATGGACGAGGGGACGGGCGTTTTTCGTCCCATCGAAACGACTAGACCCTTCACCACTGACAACGGGGAACCACTTTGACCTCGGGTTTTCGTACCATCCGAACGACTAGACATTAAACCTTGCAAGGCCTTCCGTTCTGCACAGATGAGCCACGCTGGCCTCGTTTTGTCGTAACATACAAACGACTAAACAATGTTTCATAATTTAGTCATGTTCGCGTGGGTGGGTTGGCAGCAGAATTAATATGTACATGATAGTGACACGAGGAGGAGGGGGTGGGGAGCGGGGTGTACACAAATCAGAGCTTTGTAATACACGCATATACTTGAAATACTAAATACACAAATGGCTGAATTTCGAGACATTTCTGGCACTCTTTTAACACATAATGAGAACACTGCATTAATTTCTATATATCAATAAAGTATGCCTCAGACCCATTGTATCATATATGATACACTAAATTTCGACATTGATTTTCAGAAAAAATATTGTTTATTTTTAAATTTGAATTAGACTAGTAACAAAATATATTTTCTGGCAACAAAAAGCATATAAATAAAAATAGATTTACTTTCTGATTATTTTTTTTTAAATGAAATCATTCCAGGGCTTTTATTGACATTTCAGAAAATGTAGAGTTGGTCCCATGCACTTGAGACCAGGGTCCTTGAAGTTGTACAGCTGCACCCGGTGACCGATATTTATTTAACGGGGAATAAGTGATAATTCATATTATAGCAGTGAATAATTAAAATATTTCATAGGGATTATAATAATATGATATCATGTCTGGGTATGACAGGGTTAAAACCAATATTCAATTCCGAAAATCGTTTTTTTGCTAAAACTCTTTTTTTTTTAATGGGGTCAAAATGGAGGTAAAGCACAGAGTCTGGGGTGGTAATGGGCGTATTGTGTCCAAATTTCATGGTTTTCGGACAGCGACGAATTTTCGAAATTTAAAAATCCGAAATTGCAGATTTGAAGTAAATGATTCAGGGTACTCAAAGAATTGTTTTTTAGTAAAATAGGTCAATGAGTCACAAAGTTACAGCAATGTAGGTCAAATGCATTCGTTCGTAAAATTCGGTGATTTCGGATGTGTAAAACATTTTGAAAACATGCCTATTCCAAAGCCACCACCCATTCTTGTGGGGGTAGGTCAAAGTTTCAGAAAGATCCCACGGTTAGATTCTGAGATATAAGATTTGCAGGAAAAACACACACAAAAAAATAAGTAATAATAACTAGATCTGCATAGCAGATATGAAAGCTTTCATATTAACTGCAAAGGGGGTTATTAGAATCTATTGAAACAATAAGTATAAATGTCATCAGGTATCTGAAAAATTACATTTACCTTATGAACAAAATGGGAAAAATACAAAACAAAAATTGTCGACTTGTGGCTACCATCCAAGGCATATTTAGAAAACCGTATATTATATACAGAGTACGCAGGACAGGAATTAGTTGTGCTTCAATGTAAACCGGCCCGTTTCTTGCCTTTAGTTTTAGAGTTAGGTGTGATTTTCAAAGGATTCAATCGGAAATCGCTGAAAATCAATTGGCTTCTTCATCTCATGACCTTAAACACTGTATAAATTTAAAGTCAATCGGATATTGAATTTAGCCTCTAGAGAGTCCACAAGATTTTTTAAAGTGATCAAGGGCAATAACTCTGACGGTAATTATCGGAAATGGCAGTAAATATCAGATATCGCTGAAAATCAATACTGTAGGCATCTTCGTGTCATGACCTTAAACACTTAGCATAAATTTAAAGTCAATCGGATATTAACTTTGGCCTCTAGAGCATCCACAAGATATTTTGAAGTGATCAGGGGCCACAACTGAAAATCAATCGCCTACTTCGTCTCATGACCTTAACCACTGTGTATAAATTTAAAGTCAATCGGACATTAACTTTGGCCTCTAGAGCATCCACAAGATTTTTTTAAGCGATGAAGGGCCATAACTCTGACAGTAATTATCGGAAATCGCTGAAAATCAATTGGCTTCTTCATCTCATGACCTTAAACACTGTGTATAAATTTAAAGTCAATCGGATATTGAATTTAGCCTCTAGAGCGTGCACAAGATTTTTTGAAGTGGTCAAGGACCATAATTCCGACAGTAATTATCGGAAATCGCTGAAAATCAATAGGCTTCTTCGTCTCATGACCTTAAACACTGTGTATAAATTTAAAGTAATCGGATATTAACTTTAGCCGGCCGGACGGCGGCGACGACAATATACGACCACATTTCAATGTGGGCGTATAAAAATTAACCGATGTCATATAACATTTAATGTATGATAAAGTCAAAATAGTCGATTTCGGTTTTTGGTGTTGCGTTCATTTAAAAAAAAATGTCTTTTACGGATAATGTGTATAGTACTAATAGCAATCACATACGGAAGAGGCGACAAGAGCCCTTTGCATTTGGAATTTCAAAATTAATTAAAACCAAATTTAAATTCCGAAAATCGGTTGTTTATTTTTTGCTGAAACTCCTTTTGTTTAATCTGATCAAAATGGGAATAAGTCACAGAGTGGTAATGGGTGTATTGTGTCCAAATTTCATGGTTTTGGGACAATCAGTGCCGGTGCCGTGGCGAAATTCCACTTTTTTCGCCCTTACAGAAGCCGTAAATGGCGAAAAAAACGAACGGCAGGAACCGTGTCAAGAACAAACGACCTGAACGAATGCAGGTATCGCCTTGAAGTTTTCAGTGCACCTAGGTACCAACGTGAAAAGTTCCTCGCCGGAATTTGGTAGTCAACGTACCTTTGGTTCCAGCGTGGCGCATGCGCGAAGTAAAAAGAAATTACAGTCGATTTTGGGATTTTGGGTATATTTCGGAGTGGTTTGGTAGGTGACGGTGGATCAGGGACTCAGATTGATCTAACATGGCGATCATAACACAATATGATAATCACTTTGAAGAATGAGCAAATTTTCGCGACCGGGTTGATTTCCTCTGCCCAGGCAACGTTCCTGTGCTCCGATTTCCTTCATATTTCCTGCACAGAATGTACCTTGGGATTCTAGCTATCACATAGTAAAAATAGAAGAGTGTTGGATGCCGAGAACGTTCAAAATAAATTCAAAACCAACCCCCAACAATCAAAGGGTTTTTTTTGCTTAAAAAATTGCCGTATTTTATCGAATTTTTATTGTTCTTGATATCTGAGGATTTTCTCAATTTAATATGTGATAATTATCATCGCGGTGCCCAAACGCTAGAAATTCCAGAGATTTGGACCACCGGAAGGATGCCTCAGCAGTCAAAAAAGGTCAAAATAGGCGATTTCGGTTTCTAGTGTCGATATATCGTTACGGTCATTTTAATAAATTGTCTTTTAAGGATAATGTGTATAGTACCAATACCTATCACATACGGAAGAGGCGATAAAATCTCTTTGCATTTGCAATTTCAAAATTAATTAAAACCAATATTAAATTCCGAAGATCGGTTTTTTGCTAAAACTCTTTTTTTTTTAATCGGATCAAAATGGGAGTAAGGCACAGAGTCCGGGGTGGTAATAGGCGTTTTGTACCCAAATTTCATGGTTTTCGGACAATCGGCGCCGGTGTCGTTGCGAAATTCCTCTTTTTTCGCCCTTACTGAAGCCGTAAATCGCGGAAAAAGCCGAACGACAGGAACCATTTGGAACACCGGAAGAATGCCTCAGCAGTCAAAAAAGGTCAAAATAGGCGATTTCGGTTTCTAGTGTCGATATATCGTTACGGTCATTTTAATAAATTGTCTTTTAAGGATAATGTGTATAGTACCAATACCTATCACATACGGAAGAGGCGATAAAATCTCTTTGCATTTGCAATTTCAAAATTAATTAAAACCAATATTAAATTCCGAAGATCGGTTTTTTGCTAAAACTCTTTTTTTTTCAATCGGATCAAAATGGGAGTAAGGCACAGAGTCCGGGGTGGTAATAGGCGTTTTGTACCCAAATTTCATGGTTTTCGGACAATCGGCGCCGGTGTCGTTGCGAAATTCCTCTTTTTTCGCCCTTACTGAAGCCGTAAATCGCGGAAAAAGCCGAACGACAGGAACCATGTGAAGAACAAACAACCTGAACGAATGCAGGTATCGCCTTGAATTTTTCAGGGCACCTAGGTACCAACGTCAAAAGTTCCTCACCGGAATTTGGTAGTCATGGTACCTTTGGTTCCAGCGCGGCGCATGCGCGAAGTCAAAAGAAATTATGGTCGATTTGGGGATTTTGGGTATATTTCGGAGTGGTTTGGTAATTGACGGTGTATCTAAGATGGCGGTCATAACACAATATTATAATAACTTTGAAGAATCAGCAAATTTTCGCGACCAGGTTGATTTACTCTGCCCAGGCAACGTTCCTGTGCTCCGATTGCCTTCAAATTTGCACAGAATGTACCTTGGGATTCTAGCTATCACATATTACAAATAGAAGAGTGTTGGATTCCGAGAACGTTCAAAATAAATTCAAAACCCACCCCCAACAATCAAAGGTTTTTTGCTTAAAAAATTGCCGTATTTTATCGAATTTTTATTATTCTTGATATTTGAGGATTTTCTCAATTTAATATGTGATAAAGATCATCGCGGCGCAGCCAACCGCTAGAAATTCCAGAGATTTGGACCACCGGAAGGATGCCTCAGCAGTCAAAAAAGGTCAAAATAGGCGATTTCGGTTTCTAGTGTCGATACATCGTTACGGTCATTTTAAAAAATTGACCTTTAAAGATAATGTGCATAGTACCAATACCTATCAAATACGGAAGAGGCGATAAAAACTCTTTCCATTTGCAATTTCAAAATTAATTTTGCACCAATATTAAATTCCGAAAATCGTTTTTTTGCTAAAACTCTTTTTTTTTAATCGGATCAAAATGGGAGTAAGGCACAGCGTCCGGGGTGGTAATGGGCGTATTGTGTCCAAATTTCATGGTTTTCGGACAATCAGTGCCGGTGTCACGGCGAAATTCCACTTTTTTCCCCTCATGGAAGCCGTAAATTGACTTAAAAAAAAAAACCCGACGAAAGGCAGGTGACAAGAACAAACGACTTGAACGAATGCAGGTATCACCTTGAAATTTTCAGGGTACCTAGGTACCAACGTGAAAAGTTGCTCGCCGGAATTTAGTACTCATGGTACCGTTGGTTCCTGTGTAGCGCATGCGCGAAATCAAAACCAGCTAAAGTCGAAAACAACCTTGTCGGCACGGAAAACATCAAAGGAGAAATTCGAATTTTTGAAATATTCAAATACCAAACATTCGATCATGATCCAGGCTATCCTGAAATGTAATAATTTCGGTAATAGGAGACACGACCAATTGTGTATGTTTTCAAGCCCATTAATGTGGATTTTTCACTATTTTTCATTTTCAATTCAAAATGGCGTCCATCAGTTGACCTAAATCAAAATTCTACTGCCTACATTTTATGGGCTTTCCTTCGAGGATTTGGAAAATATAATCCCCTTGTCTGTAAGTAAAATATCAAAAAAGCCTTAGCGATATTTCACATTTCAAGATGGTGGCACTTCCGGTTTGGGCTACAAACTCCATTTTTTGTGCACGAATCAGTAGTGTCGTAACTAGTAAAGAAATACAATTTCAAGGCAATCGGACCTATATTTCGTCGATTTTTTTTAAAACTTTGATCCTTAATTTCATCAAGGGGAGATAATACAGAAAATTTCTAATGACATTTTTCAAGTTGTATCGGTAAGATCTACTTACATACTGAATTTCATGAAAATCGTGCAACTATTAAAGGAGTTGTCAAGTTGATTTTAACTTCCGGTTCGAAATCACAGCGACGAATTTTTGAAATTCGAAAATCCAAAATTGGAGATTTGAAGTAAATGATTCAAGGTACTCAAAGAATTTTTTTTTAGTAAAATAGGTCAAAAAGTCACAAAGTTACAGCAATGTAGTTCAAATGCATTCGTTCGTAAAATTCGGTGATTTCGGATGTGTAAAACGTTTTGAAAACATACCTATTCCAAAGCCACCACCCATTCTTGGGGGGGGGGGGGGTAGGTTAAAGTTTCAGAAAGATCCCACGGTTAGATTCTGAGATATAAGATTTGCAGGAAAAACACAAAAAAAAAAAAATAATAATAATCTTAACAGAAACAATAAGCTTAATAAGCTTAATAATAATCTTAACAGAAACAATAAGCTTTCATATGTAATGCATATGAAAGCTTAATAACAACTAGATCTACTTAGCAGATATTTAAGCTTTCATATTCACAATCACTTCCCGTTACATGCCAAGGGTCATATAAAGAACCTCAACAAGATAAAAAAAAAATAATTAAAATCGGTCAAAAACTCACGAAGTTAATGGGATTTTTCACTCGTAAACAACTCTGTCAGCACGAAAAACGACAAAGGCAAAATTCAAAATTGTAACATTTTCAAATACCACAAATTGGACCCTGATCCCGGCTATCCAGAAATGTATTCATTTTCGAAATAGGAGAAGTATTCTCCAAACTACGGCCTATTGTTTTCATTTTCATGTCCGTTATCGTCGATTTTTCCCTTTTTCTCATATTCAGTTCAAAATGGTTTCCATCAATTGACCTAGATCAAAATTCAAATCCTTCAAGGATTCAGAAAATGTAACTCCCATGTCTGTATTAAAATATTGCAAACGCCTTATGGATTTTTCACGTTTTAAGATGGTGGCACTTCCGGTTCAATCGGCAGACTTCATAGTTTGTGTACACATCAATACTGTCTAAGCTAGTACAGAAAAAAAAAATCAAGGCAATCTGACCTGTATTTCGTCGATTTTTTTGAAAAATTTGATCCTTGATTTCATCAAGAGGAGATAATTTAGAAAATTTCTAATGGCATCTTTCAAGTCGCATCGGTAAGATCTACTTACATACTAAATTTCATGAAAATCGTGCAACTATTAAAGAAGTTGTCAAGCTGGTTTCAACTTCCGGTTCGAAATCACAGCGACGAATTTTTGAAATTCGAAAATCTGAAATTGCAGATTTGAAGTAAATGTTTCAATGTACTCAAAGAAAAAAAATAGTAAAATAGGTCAAATAGTCACAAAGTTACAGCAATGTAGGTCAAATGCATTCGTAAGATGGTGGCACTTCCGGTTCAATCGGCAGACTTCATATTTTGTGTACACATCAATACTGGTCTAAGCTGGTACAGAAAAAAAATTCAAGGCAATCTGACCTATATTTCGTCGATTTTTTTGAAAACTTTGATCCTTAATTTCATCAAGAGGAAATAATTTAGAAAATTTCTAATGAATTTTTTCAAGTCGCATCGATAAGTTCTACTTACATACTAAATTTCATAAAAATCTTGCAACTATTAAAGAAGTTGTCAAGTTGGTCTCAACTTCCGGTTCGAAATCAAAGCGATTTGAAGTAAATGTTTCAAGGTACTCAAAGAAAAAAGAATTAGTAAAATTTAACCTCTAGAGCGTCCACAAGATTTTTTGAAGTGATCAAGGGCCATAACTCTGACTAATTATCGGAAATCGCTGAAAATCAATATGATTCTTCGTCTCATGACCTTAAAGGAGCTAAATCGCTAACATTTGGGACCTAGAAATTGACCAAAGTGGGTCGCAACGCATTTAATACTGTAATATGAATGTATATAAACTGATTTACATTCAATGGTTTCCGTTTTTACTCCAATTTCAAAATCAGTTATGTTCGGCGAAATAAGCCAGCAGTCTCAAGCGAGTCTAAATTTCTAGCGTCTGGTTATTCCAGTCTACATACGCCGTTAGATTTGGTGCAATGTGTCTAGCCTCGTCCCTCGAGTCTCTTGATACAACTGGGGCTGAAGCGCATTATGGTACACGATTCGTGTACCAATGGTAAAATTTTTATTTTGTCTTAAATATTGGATATCAAAAGTCCATCTTTTTCCGGTAAGATCACAACATGAATGTTGATTTAATTTGACAAATAAATCGTGTTTTCAATGTTGAAGATTTTGGACGATATTGAGTTAGAGACTTAGCTACTTTAAACACTGTCTATAAATTTAAAGTCGATCGGATACTAAATGTAACCTCTAGAGCGTCCACAAGATTTTTTGAAGTGATCAAGGGCCATAACTCTGACTGTAATTATCGGAAATCGTTGAAAATCAATAGGCTTCTTCGTCTCATGACCTTAAACACTGTGTATAAATTTAAAGTAATCGCATAATAACTTTAGCCGGCCGGACGGGGGCGACGACAATATACGACCACATTTCAATATGGGCGTATAAAAATTAACCGCATGCATATAATATTTAATGGGAGTAAGGCACAGAATCCGGGGTGGTAATGGGCGTATTGTGTCCAAATTTCATGGTTTTAGGACAATCGGTGCCGGTGTCGTGGCGAAATTCCACTGTTTTCGCCCTTACTGAAGCCGTATCTGGACTTAGAAAAAATGAGAACGGCAGCCGACCTGGAGCCGTGCCAAGAACAAACGACTTGAAGGAATGCAGGTATCGCCTTGAAAATTTCAGGGCACCTAGGTACCAACGTGAAAAGTTCCTAGCCGGTGTCGTGGCGAAATTCCCCCTTTTTCCCCTTACGGAAGCCGTATCTGGACTTAAAAAAAATGAGAACGGCAGCCGACCTGGAGCCGTGCCAAGAACAAACGACTTGAAGGAATGCAGGTATCACCTTGAAATTTTCAGGGCTCCTGAAACGTGAAAAGTTCCTAGCCGGAATTTGGTATACATGGTACTATTGGTTCCAGCGTTTACAAAATGGACCCATCTCTTCGAAACTTCGGCTAACCCACCATTTCCGACCTCGACGCATCCAAAAATTGTCTCCAAATTAAAATCGAACACCTAGTTCCATCTCTATTTTCTTGTTTTACTTTATGTACCCCCGGGAAAATGGCCAACGCTCGCCCCCATGGGTCGGGCCCTAAAATTTCTTGTTTGGAATTGTGCTTGGGACCATAAGCCAGATACCCGGAGAGTTTCAAGTTGGTGTGCACGATAGTAAGGTTGTGACGCGCATGCGCGGGCCTACACTTGAAAACAACCTTGTCGGAACGGAAAACATCAAAGGCGAAATTCGAATTTTTGAAATATTCAAATACCAAACATTCGACCCGTATCCCGGCTATCCTGAAATGTATTAATTTCAGAAATAGGAGACGTATTGAACATACCATGCCCTATTGTGTTTGTTTAGCAGACCGTAAATGTCGATTTTTCGCTATTTTTCATATTCACTTCAAAATAGCGGCCATCAGTTGACCTAAATCAAAATTCCGGTCTGAACGTTTTTTAGGCATTCCTTCAGGGATTCAGAAAATATAACTCCCATGTCTGTAAGTGCAATATCGCAAAAGTTATTAGGACATATTTTGTATATGAATCAGTAATTACTTGTCTAGTGTCGAAATATTTTTTTGGGTCATTCTGACCTATATTTCGATGATTTTTTTTAAAATTTTGATTCTTAATTTCATCCAGGGGAGATAATTTAGCAAATTTCTAATCATATTTTTGAAGTCGCATCAGTAAGATCTACTTACATGCTAAATTTCATGAAAAACGTACAACTATTAAAGAAGTTGTCTAATTGGTCATAAATACCGGTTCGAAATCACAGCGACGAATTTTCGAAATTCGAAAATCTGAAACTGCAGATTTGAAGTAATTGTCTAAAGGTACTCAAAGAAAAAAGATTTAGTAAAATAGGTCAAATAGTCACAAAGTTACAGCATTGTAGGTCAAATGCATTCGTTCGTTAAATTCGGTGATTTCGGATTCGTAAAACGTTTTGAAAATATATTTAATCAACAGCCACCATCCATTTTTGTGGGGATAGGTAAAAGTTTCAGAAAGATCCTATGGTTAGATTCTGAGAAATCCGATTTGTGGATAAAACACACAAAAAAAAAATAATAATCTTAACAGAAAAAATAAGCTTTCATATGAAATATGAAAGCTTAATAATCTTAACAAAAACAATAGTGTTTCACACAAGCTAAGCAGTGTGAAACCCTAATTAAGTCCAAATCAGAAAGTTGTTGTATTTGATCAGAATTCCAAAACTTGGAACCCAGCTGTAATAAATGAAAAAGCTGACACTCCCAGATCTTATATTGTATCTAATGATAATGGCCCAAAATTCCGTCGAAACAGATCATTTATAAAACCTGTTCAAAACGATTCGACTAAAACCAGATCCGGTCGCATTGTAAAGCCAAATAAGAAACACGATGTGTAACTTATTCTGCCATATTTAGTTTGTCTAGTCAGCTTTGTTATTTAATCCGTCCAAGTAGTATTACAATAGTTTTAATAAGCATGTTAGAAAATGTTTTATATTTCGTTCTAGTAGTTATAAAGTATATCATAAAAGGGTACATGTAAACATATGACATATAATGTTATATGTACCATTCCCAAATTTTAGTGTACTATTCAGAATATTAATACAGCCTTGATAGGGTCAAGGTCATCTCTTGGTTCTTAGTAAAAGCACGTGTATTATATGTAGCCAACTCAGGTGAGAGAGAGAGAGAAATGGGGTTTAACGTCCACTCGACACAAACTAGGTCATTTCGGGACTAATATATGGTATAATTTTATTTCAATAATTCGCTTGCGCGTAGGGGTCTTTAGCAGTGGGAGGAAACCGGAGGACCCGGAGAAAACCCAGGAGGTTGGACAGGCGACCCTACTCCTTGTCACGTACAACCGGGGATTCGAAACCACGCCAGTCGACTCAATGACAGAATTTATGATACAGCGCGCGCACGCTATCATTCAGCCATTCCACCCCCCCCCCCCAACTCAGGTGAATAAACAGTTGTTATCCTCCAACTAGCTTTATGGTATACTATTCAAATAAAGTAGGGGATATTTGATTTTTAAGTGTTATTAAAGTCACCTAATGAAACTGACGAAGAAACAAATGACAAAATGAAATGAAGTTCACATTCATCGATTTATTCCAAATGATCGTTAGACTAAGTAAGGCACAGACTGACCATTATAAGGGTAAAATGATACCCGGGGTCAAACAGCAAAGTTACCACAGCATCACAACCAAGTCAGTAACGGGTAAATCCTCCTCTGTTTGCCAAACAAGCATTGATCCGACGTGGCATACTCCTAATGAGACGTCTAAGGTCATTTTGGTCCAGATTGTCCCATTCATGTTGCAACGCAGCAGCAAGGTCTTGGACATTGGCAGGACGTTGTTGACGTTGACGTAACCTCTGTCCAAGCATGTCCCAGACATGCTCGATGGGGGAGAGGTCGGGACTCAGTGCTGGCCAAGGTAATGTGGTGATGTTCTGTTGTTGGAGGTAACCTGTAACGATCCTGGCCCTGTGACATCTTGCGTTGTCATCCTGGAAGATGAAACGGCGGCCATGACGTCGTGCGAGCGGCACAACATGGACTGCCAAGATGTTGTCCCGGTAGTACTGGCCTGTAACACGCCCTGCAACAACATGTAAAGCCGTTCTTCCAGCAACAGTGATGCCTCCCCACAGCATAACAGAACCACCCCCAAATCGATCATGTCTGATGACGTTAACGTCTTGGAAGCGCTCGTTTCGACGACGCCACACCCTCCTACGTCTGTCCAAAAAATCAACAGTGAACCTTGACTCATCTGAAAACATCACATTGCTCCAGCGTCGATTATCCCAGTGTTGACGATCCCTACACCAACGACGTCTTGCCTGAATGTGATGATCTCTCAAACAAGGGATCACGCGAGGACGTCGGGCGCGAAGGTGACCCCTATGCAGTCGATTCCGAATCGTCTGGCCACTCACTCTCACACCAGTGTCTGTTTGAAAACGAGCGCTGATCTGATTTGCTGTGATGACACGATTTCTCAAGGCCAAGGTACGGATAAATCGATCCTGGGCTTGAGTTGTCGCCCTTGGTCGACCTGAGCGTGGTCTGTCCTGTACAGATTGTGTATCACGGTATCTGGACCATAGCCTGCTTATGACAGACTGAGAAACATTCATCGTCCGCGCCACAACCGCCTGTGTTGTGCCGATCTGTAGCATGCCAAGGGCACGTAACCTTTCATTTTGGGTAAGCCGACGCATATCAAAATTTGTTTTCTGGTCACTAAAACAATTAAACTGATGTTTCCACCCTGGAATTCAATGCCACAATGACTGTAACATTCAAAGTCAGAGTCGTGCAAATCTTGGGTTGGACCCCCATGATGATCCCAAGCATCACCTGCATTCCATGCGGTAGCTATTGGTGCGTTTGGGCGTCACATGTAACTGGAAATGTTTCTTGTGTTAGGTTCTATAGTGACTTTTTTCGTAGTCATTTGCATATTTTTGTATTATGCCCCCAAAATCAAATATCCCCTACTTTTTTTGAATAGTATATATTCGAACCTCAATAGATATTATATACAAATAGGTAATGATTAGTTTAGCTTATCTTTTCCCCTCAAAATTATGAAATAGTTTACGCACACAAATAAAGTATTTTTGATATTATTTTAGCTTTCTATCGGGTCAAGCTTCCAAATCATCGTGATCCGCGGTGGCTCGGTGAGTAAATCCCTGACTCGGTCTCGGGTTCGCTCCCGGTGTTGGAAGAGAAAGTCCTTCGGGTTTTCCGGCGTGGTTTCCCCTTTTCAGTGATGCAAGCCCGGGTTCCTGACAAGGAACACTGTCTAGTGGTTTTAATGGCGTGCACGTAAAAGAACCCTTGGCAGTTAGAATTTGAAATAAGAGTAAGCCGTAGCGCCGCTGTCTGTGCAAATTCACCTCACACTGCACACTTCATGGCGTATTCCCGTCTTGATTAGCACAGTTGGTGCTGAACGACGGGACGTTAAACTTTATTTCATTTAATTTATAGATACATTATGGGAGATTAGATAAAAAGCTGGCAGTTCTCGCAACAATAGTTAAAAACTTGTCAATTTGCTGAAAATTTCAGTCAAATTGATCCACAATGAACCGAGAATTTAGGGATTTCATTTTGGACCTAGCCTCGATTATCATTACTAAAGTCAAATTGATCCACTCTGAAACGAGAATTTAGCGATTGAATTTTGGGCTTATAGCCCCGATCATCATTATTAAAGTCGGTACGATACACAAAAACATATATAGTCTCGATTATCCATTTTCTGATTTTATCACGAATGAGCGTTGAGCAGCAGATCGGATCCTAATTCAGTAAATATCGCAGGCTAGCGATGGCATCGAGAGTTGATTATGGTCTGGCCTAAAGAAAGAACTGCACTAGGCAGATTTAGCTCTTGTATAATGTATGTTTAATGTCCAAACCATCGGTTTTGTCTTATGAGGTAGGGGGCCACTTTTGAGCATTGGGCGAACGATTGTATTGATCTTACTAATCTCATTCCAAAGTTTGGTGTCATAACTAATTGGATAAAGGCCAAACGAATTTGAAATTGGTATAGTTTTGCATTGTGAACACCCTCTAAAAGTCCCATAATATGCTGGGAAAGCATGTAATAAATATACCAATGTTTGTCCGATTTAGAAACACTTAAAATATGCGTTAAAGACCGAAAGATCTTGGATGCGCATATATCTGACATCAGACCACGGCATCTTTGGCTATGACTCCCGTCTTTTGCGTAAAGAGTGTACGTAGTTTGTTCACCCAATTTGAGATGAAACTTAAGATATGGGTTAACACTCGAAAGATCTTGGATTTGTTTGATTTCGGTGTGCATCGGACCCTTTGAATGCGATACAGGCTATAGTTTTTAACAGATTTTTTTGGTTTAATTTGGTTATACTCCCTTAGCCAAAAACCATATCGATATTCAGCGTTCTGCAACCTCCCTTTTCGGAAAACCGTGTAAACTCTATGGAGGCTGCAGTTTTTAAAAGATATTTTTCATCTTCGATATGAAGAATTTGAGACAATGGGGGAAAGAGCCCTATCGATTTTCACTGTTTTTCGTCCATTTCTTGCACAGATGTGAATGTAGCTTGCCTAAGGGATTCCCAGCGTGTGTGTGGGGATGGGGGTGGGGCGGATTACGCTTTGCTGTAATTTTATATCTGAATTATCATTTCCTGTTCCTCAATCCAATCTCAAATAAAATAAAATATTGTTTATAAACCAAAACGAACACAAACAAAACCCTTTGTTCTACTGGCATATTTCTATATTACTTAAATATTATCAGAATAATTTACTTTTGTACGTAAAATATTTTATATATCTTTAGAGAAAAAAAATAGCCTGTTACTTCTCTCAAAAATATCGAGAATGAATATTGCAAAAAAAGAGGCTAAATCAATCGATATGGCCGTATTAGGGCAAATGCACGACAAAGTAGCCTATGTATTCATCTGAAAAAATATCGAGAATAATTTGCTTTTGTACGTAAAATATTTTATTATTTTTGACAGAAAAATGTCTTCATGTCTGACGGGTTATGAAAAGAGCGAGATATAGTAAACAGCGCCATCTGTTAGCATAATGAGTGTAAAATTATGACTCCCTTTTAACCCGTTGTGATAAGTCATAATTCTGACTCTCATTATGGTAACAGGTGGCGCAGTTTACTATATGGTGGCCCATTTAGGGCATGTGAAATTGTGCCCTTTTTATAGAACCCCAAAAAACGACATTTTTTCTTTCAAACATAGATACAAAAGTTAATCATTTTCGACAATTTTGAAAGAAAAGTTAGGCTAATTTTTTTTCTCTAAAGAAGAATAAAGTATTTTACGTGCAAAGGTAAATTATTCTGATATTATTTAAGTAATCTTGAAATACGCCAGTAGAGCAAAGTTGTTTTGGTTTATAAACAATATTTTATTTCACTTGAAATTGGATTGATAAAAGGGAAATGATACTTCAGATGTAAACGTACAGCCACTAGGTCCACAAGATTTCGGAAAAGGCGGATAACGCAGATGGACGGGGTAAACCCACAGGGCTCGTTCTCTCATTGTCCCAATGATTTACATCGGACAAAAATTAAATCTGTTAAAGGGAGCTTACAGAAGATTGAATATTAATGGAGTTTTCGGCGTAGGGGACATAACCTAATTCGATAAAAAAAACAAAATCTGTTATATATTATAGCCTGTATCGCGTCACAATGTTTTCGGAAAAGGGAGATAACTCTTGAGCGGAAGGTCCGATGCTCACCAAATTCAAACCAATTCAGTATATATCGATCCCTAACGCATATTTTAAGTTTCATCTAAAATTGGGCCAGAAACTTCGCGCATACTTCTCTTCTTGCGTAAATGACAGGGGCCATAGCCCATGATGCTGCGGTCCAAACTAGATGCGCATACCAGATCCGTCGACCTTCAACGCATATTTTAAGTGTCATCTAAAAATTGGTAGATGTATAACATGCTTTGTCACTACATGTATTTGCGTAAAGGGACGGGTCAATTTTAACGGGAAGTTACGGTCCGATTTCATCCAAAATCGAATTCATCAGTGATTGTTGTGTATTAAACATATAGCTAATCAAAATTGTGATCTCTTCGGGGCGCACAAGCTATGTACGCGATTGTCGTTCAACCAGGGGCAAAAGTCTAGGAAACTACGGTGCGATATGTACCAAAATTGAACCTATTCGAGATCTGTCGGAAATAACCACGCATTTTAAGTTTTAAAAGCGATTGTATAAAATTGTAAACTCTAGAGGATCCACAAGCTATGTGTGCGAATTTCGTACGATCAGGAGCTATAATCCAAAATGTTATCATGAGATAAGTGCCAAAATCGAACCCATCCGAGATCTTTTGGATATCAACATATAGTTTAAGTTTCATCAATGTCGGATAACAAATTATGACCTGTAGACACACATACGGATGGGGCTGATGGCATAATACGTGCACATGAAAATATGGGTGGATGCAAAATCTTGAAAGCATAATATTTGTCTATACTACCCTATGTTGACTAATCAATTTTAAGGTTATGTACCTTTGTAGTCCTGTCAAGTATCATTGGTATAAATTTATTGATTTCAAATTTATAGGCATGGAAACATTAAAATATAAGAGGGGAGGGGTGGTGACAATTACCCCGGAACCCCCTCAGCGGGAGTATAATATGGGACTTTGAAAGGGTGTAAACAATGTAGAACTATACCAAGTTTAAATTCGTTTAGTTATGACATCAAACTATAGAATGAGATCAATAAGGGTGGTAAATCGTTCGCCCAATCCCCAAAGAGTCCTCCTACCTCCTAACACAAAACCAGTGATTTGGAAATAAAATAAAATTTAACGTCCTGCTGTTATGCACCGATTGTGCTAATGAAGACGGGCATACGCCATGAAGTATGCAATGTAAGGGGATTTTGTACGGACAGGGGCGCTGACAGGTTGAAAACCCACCGGAAAACCCGAGGAACTTTTCTTTCCAACTCCGGGAGCGAACCCGGGACCTTCTGGTTACAGAGTCAGTGACTTACCCACCGAGACACCGCGGCTCCTGATGATTTGGAAGCCTGGCCTGATATAGATTACTTCAATAATATCAAAATACTTTACTTGTATGCGTAAAATATTACATAATTTTGAGGGGAAATAAGCTAAACTAAGCCTTACCGATTTATATTTATTTATTCACTCCATGCATGACGTGAGGAGTTCTTGCTATATATTATTCTCTTAGAAAACAAATTGGTCAAAACAATCGATAGTGCATTATTTGTGAAAATGCACGATAAAATAGCCTATTTATTTATGAAAATAATATCTAGAATAGTTTGCTTTTGTACGTAAAATATTTAATTTATTATTTCTGTCGGGTCGTAGAAAGGGCGCGATTTTACATGTTTCCAATGAGCCACCATACAATTGTAAGCAGCGCCGTCTGTTACCAAAATGAGCGTTAGAATTATGACTCCTTTATCGCGAAACATTTGTAAAATGTCAAAATGTTAACGAAGCTAAACTGACTACAATAAATTAAGAGAAATAATGGAAATACAACAAAATACAAATTCTAAATGCAATATGTATAAAAAAAAGTCTTATAAATTAGCATTTTTACATGTGTAAATAGCCAATTTAACATGTGTTAGTAAGAATTTACATGCACAGAAGTAAGCATATTAGCATACGCATTATTAGGTTAGGAGTTAGAATTATGAGGGAAATTCCGCTCCATAATTTCACTCGTTGCTCAAACCAGCACAAGCTCTTTTATAAACAGATGGAGTACCAATGCATATATCTGCTGGGACAAAATACGAAAGTCGATATACAACAACTCCAACCTATTCCTGGTAGCCATAATTTAGTTATACGTACAAACTATAAGGCGTTTTTGTGAACCGATTAGATTAGACCGATTAGCTATTATACGCATTTGTGAACCAAGTTGATTATGCTAATCGTTACATTTGTGAGACGATTTAACTCAACTGATTAGGCAAATCGACCTAATCGTCCCAGGAGGTGTTTAGGCGATTAGATTTGCCTTTTTCAAAATGGCGGAATGTTCGACGTCGTAAGTAATTTTTAATGCTTATTGTTGTTTTTCTCCATAAAAAAATGATTTTTTTAAAACGCATTTGACATGTTTAATGTTAACTTTATAGTCCACAAGAATGTTAGATCACCTCTAAGCAATTTTATTCATTTACAGTTTTTTTAATATATTCCTCGATCCTAGGTTTTCTCAGGACACTTTTTACATGTTTTGTCACTTCAGTTTTCAAAAAAATACTTGAACTTGATGGACATAGGAGATTGTTTCTAACGGCAACCATTTTCCTTTTTTGCGTAGATAACCTTCATTTGTCTTTAACAAGTCATCAATAATTAGCAGAGACAATTTTTTTTTCTGATCGGTGTCCGTGATGGCAGCCATCTTACCAAATCGTAATTATCAAATTTCACATTTGTGGACCATAGCTAATCAAATCGAACTCATACCAAATCGTACTAGCAAATCAAAACCTCATCTAATCGACTCACAAAAACGCCAATAGTGTATAAAATAAGATTAATCAGTATTAACAACACAACGTCTTAAGCCAAAAGTTTCAACTGAGTTTAGACTTAGTCAGAAATTTTCCAAGTGATAGAAATCTTTAAATTTCACATAAATAACAGGTATAACGACTACAATTAAGAACATAACGGGGGAAGCGTCGTTTTTTAATCCTCAATTACAGAAGTTCTATACTAAAGAGAGAACCTTTCTATCATCGACAGTTATCTACATTTTTCTGTCAAAATTTTTAATTCAAGAACTGAAAATTAAAACAAATTTCATAATTTTATTTGTATGAAACATGATCTTTTGATATATATTTCCTTTATACCAGTAAAAACCACCGTGAACTATATCATGGCGGATAAAGACCGGTGGTCAAGGTGACCGATTTGCATAAGGTAAAAAGTGTGTTTCTAAATATAGCCCTATACCGATGAAATCTACGAACCAATAAGACAGAGAGAGTGAAAAATGCTGTTTAACGTCCACTCGACACAAACTATGTCATTTCGGGAGTAACATATGCTTCAATTTTATTTCAATAATTCGCTTGCGCGGAGGACCCGGAGAAAACCAAAGGAGGATGGACAGGTGACTCTACACCTTGTCACGTACAACCGGGTAATCGAAACTACGCCAGTTGACTCAATGACAGACCTTATGATAGAGCACACACACGCTAACCATTGCCCCCCCCCCCCCCCCAAAAGAGAGACGTCCACTGAATACAAAGGGGAAAGGGGTTTAACGTCCCACTTTTCAACACAAAATAAAGCTGTCTTTTATTTAGAAGCGGTAACCCGCAGAAAATCCCCTAAGTTAAGCAATAGTAACCCTTAAGGTCTAAGGCGCTTCATAATAGAATTTAATCAAGAGTGACAGGCTACCGAGTGCATGATTACTCTCACCGTGCAGATCGGTCATTCGTCTCTTGTATGAAGTCCTTTAAAATACAGAATGTGGATAAACGTAATTTTAATGTGATAAAAGACGTTTCAAAATTTGAAAATGATAGTCGGGCGCCGCAAGTCTTATATAATTCAAAATCTGTGTATGCATTTGTTATATTTTTTATCATTAAACGTGCAAGATATCTTGAAATAACATAACACTAAATGTTTTTTAGTGACCGTAAACGAATGATAAACCCCTTGACACGATTGAATAAATCTTTAAGCACGTAAGGATAACTTACAATTTAGTAAAATATAAAAACCAAGAAAGAATTAAATAATAAACGTGAGAAGATGGGAATTTTATCATTTTTCTAGCTACTTTAGCAACATTTTGTAGACTGATACATTTTTTCGGTTTGAAAGGAAATGGAAATAAGGATACAAAACGCCCTTAATAGAAACATTAATAATACATTAAAGGAGATGATCCATCTATTCTAACACCGGGTCCAGATCTTCGATTGACATTTCCATAATGATATAATGATTAATAAGCCTCTAGCACCACCAAATTCCGTGACCTAAAGTTTGAGAAGGGGTTATATTTTTCTCACTAACAAGCGGGGTGCCCATTCTGCTAATCATACGCAATCCACCAATTGTATTATTTGCCAGGACTGCGGAATGATAAGTGTGTCATTAAAACAAAACCAAGTAGTACTAATATAGACAAGGACTGTAGATACATTGTCCTTCCCCGCACCCCACATAACCCTGTTGTTTGTATTTTCGTGCACCCTGTTAACCTGTAATAAGTCGTCTAAATTACCCCACGTACCTTGAAGGAGATGGTACAGTTGGTTCTATATACGATGTACTAACAAATGATGTAAGCTACTGGAATCAACTTTTAGCAAAATTATATGCGCAACACTTCAGGATAGAATACGTTAGTGACATCCTCAATTGTAACATATCTTTCATAGCGCTACCAAGTAAAGAAATTGCGATTATTTTAGTAAATATGTCAATTGTGTTTAAATTGGGGTTTGAAATTTGATCTACCATTCCAGCTGACAATTGCAAGTTCTGTTTCCACCAGAGTCATCATGGACGCCAGCTTTAATTTAGTTTCGGGGGGGGGGGGGGCGTTTAAACGGGGGCGTCTAGGAAGTTTTCAAAGGCCGATTTTAGT
The DNA here is from genome assembly GCF_932274485.2 of Patella vulgata. Taxonomy (NCBI): domain Eukaryota; kingdom Metazoa; phylum Mollusca; class Gastropoda; family Patellidae; genus Patella; species Patella vulgata. The sequence continues at coordinate 48,373,086 of NC_065879.2, forward strand.
AGCTATCAGGGTTCTAGAAGCAAAATTTTCTATAGTATTCTTCGAGAATATGTTTCTAAAGGATTTTCTCTTATCTTTCAATTGTCTCTTTGGCATCAAAAGATGTAGGAAATGCCGTCGAATAACTCTACGGTCAGCCATCTTTTTTGAAGCAGAAACAGGCTTAAGGTTGGTAAGCAAGCCGTATACCTTGCTTGGGACTTGTGCTCAGATGACAATGTTTAAGAACGAAGTTGTGCTTAAGTTTTTTCTTGGAACACATAATAACGTGCTTGTGCTTACACTAAAGTCTACTTAAAATGTATACCGAGATTGTGTGCTTTGTAGTTTTTTTTAGTAACCATCTAAATTGCGATTGATGGTGTGCTGACTCTAGTTGGGCTCGTTTTGTGCTCTATGTATGGATATAAGTTACAGACGTCGCTTATATCTCACTGATAACGAGACCTCGGGCAAATTTAAAACTGCGGTAAATCATAGAGACGAGGGCAACTATAAACCAGTTTTAAAATAAAACATATGTAAATTTGATGGTTTATGACAGGGTGTGTTGCGCAGTATAAATTTTGTAATCATGTTTAAGAATTGTATGCATCTGCTTAAAACATTTTGTAAATATACTTCAAAATGTGAACGGATGTTAGTTTCTAATTCTGTACTAAAATAATAAAATAGTTGTCTTTTATTGAATGACTAGGTTATAGACATGTCCGTAACACATCATGCCCGGTATAAATATACAGCAAGTGATATCACAACCCTAGACATGCGTGGTTCCCTAGAAGTAAAATTTGGCGAACCTGTAACCTGTAATTAGCATGTCGTTAATCTGCTACCCAATCGACATGATGCCCATAATTTATTATAAGTACTCACTACTGACAGTTTCTCGAGTAGTTGTCATGTTGAAATATGGGACATCTCCTTTAAATAAACTGCCTCGGGGTAAATCGTCTTAAATAACTTTATTATAATGCTATACAACAATTTGAAGCTTTGTGGTACTGTTTCGCAGAATCCCATTCTGAGGTCCACCCGTGTACTTGGCATGCACATAAAAGTACCACTGACAGTTAAAATCCATAAAGAGTAGGCAGAAACGCCATCTCGTCCAGGCATTTATTGGAAGCCGGTGAAATCTCGTTAATCTGCTACCCAATCGACATGATGCCCATAATTTATTATAAGTACTCACTACTGACAGTTTCTCGAGTAGTTGTCATGTTGAAATATGGGACATCTCCTTTAAATAAACTGCCTCGGGGTAAATCGTCTTAAATAACTTTATTATAATGCTATACAACAATTTGAAGCTTTGTGGTACTGTTTCGCAGAATCCCATTCTGAGGTCCACCCGTGTACTTGGCATGCACATAAAAGTACCACTGACAGTTAAAATCCATAAAGAGTAGGCAGAAACGCCATCTCGTCCAGGCATTTATTGGAAGCCGGTGAAATCTCGAAAGTAGGGATTCGAGCCGATGTCATTCCGATGCCCCGACTGCTTGATAGCCCCCCCCCCCCTGGTAAAGTTGCACTGGACAAAAAATTGGACACGCATGTATTTTAGATTACCACTCAAATCAACTTCCTATTGATTTTCATATTTTTGCCACTGTTAGAAGGGCCTGCGGACAACCAAATTATATTATAATTATAAATATCAGATCAGTTATTAACTGGTATTCTATTTTTGTTATACGCCCACATTTTCATTTGGACGTATTATGCCGTCGCCCGTTTGTCCGTCTGTCCGTCCACAATTTGTTAGTGGACAATCTACAGGACACAATTTTTATCCGTTTTCAACGAAACTTGAAAGATAGGTTTATCTCCCTAAGATCTAGGTTCCTTTCGATATTGGCATGTATCAGATCGTAACTTCATGGATTAGGCCCCTGATTGTACGAAAAATCGCGTTTTTAGTTTGTGAACCTTATAGAGGTCACGATTTTTATCCGATTTTGTTAAAACTTGAAATGTAAGTTTATAACCCAAATATCTCGGTTCCTTTCGATATTCGCGCATATCGGACCGTAACTTCCTGAATTATGGCCCCTGATTGTACGAAATATCACGTTTTTAGCTTGTGGACCCTGTACTGGTCATAATTTTTATTCGATTTCAAAAAAGGTTTGAATATATCACCGTTACACCCTAAGGATGGTTGAGTTCGAATTTCGTAAAAATCGGAACAAAACTGACAGACAAAATGGCCGCCCCTCGTACTCAAATAGCGTAAAAATATGGTATATCAATCTTGTGGACCCTCTAGAGGTCATAATTTTCTTCTGATTTTGATGAAACTTGAAATGTAAGTTTATAACCCAAAGACCCTGGCTCCTTTCGATATTCGCCAATATCGGATTGTAACTTCCTGAATTATGGACCCTGATTGTACGAAAAATCGCGGTTTTAACTTGACGTCCCTCTAGATGTCACACTTATTATCCGATTTTAAAAAAAACCAAACATTCAAATATATCACCGTTACACCGTAATGTTCATTGAGTTAGAATTTCGTGAAAATCTGGCCAAAACTGTCGGACAAAATGGCCGGCCTTCGTACGCAAATAGTGTATAACATCTGGTATATCAAGATTGTGGACCCTGTAGAGGTCACAATTTTGATCCGATTTTGATGAAACTTGAAATACACGTTTATAACCCAACGATCTTGGTTGCTGTCGATATTTGCGCATTTCGGATCGTAACTTCCTGAATTATGGCCCCTGGTTGTACTAAAAATCGTATTTTTTAGCTTGTGGTCCCTCTAGAGGTCACAATTATTATCCGATTTAAAAAAAAACGTTCGAATTTGTCACCGTGATGTTTGTTGAGTTCGAATTTCGTGAAAATTGGGCCAAAACTGCCGGACAAAATGGCTGCCCCTCGTACGCACATAGTGTATAGGATCTGGTATATCAAGGTTTTGATGAAAGTTGAAATACATGTTTATAACCCAAAGATCTTGGTTCCTGTTGATATTCGCGCGTATCGGATTGTATCTTCCTGAATTATGGCCTTTGAATGTAGAAAAAATCACGTTTTTAGCTCACAATATTTATCTGATTTTAAAAAAAAATCTTGTGAATATATCACCATTAGAAACTAAGATCTTGGTTCCATTTGATAATCGTGTATATCCGATTGTACGCAAATTGTGTAAAAGTATGCTACGAAGGTTGTGGACCCTCTAGAGGTCACAATTGTTATCCGATTTGGATGAAACTTAAAACATATCTTTATATCCGAAATATCGCAGTCCCTTTTGATATTTGCGCATTTCAGACCATAACTTTCTGGATTATTGTCCCTGATTGTACAAAAAATCATGCTTGTTTTTAGCTTGTTCTCTATTCATCTCTTGCAAAATGTGGGCGTATACTGCTTGGCAGCCGCTGGTTACTATTTAGGAAAGGTGTCTCTCATTTCTATTACAGTTTTGTATTTGAAGAACTTGAGAAGGGAACCACGGTGACTGATTATCCAGCAGATACGGGGTTCTCAGAGCAAGTTCCCCGGCGAGATATTCCAGCGTGGTTTCATCTTGTCAGTGGTGGTGGACGGGGATCTGACAAGGAAAGGCGTATAGATGTTTTGATGGGACGAAAACCCGAGGACCCTGTAAACATTGGCGTGCATGCAAAAGAATCCCTGGCAGTTGGAATTCGAAATAAGAGTAGACCGTAGCACGCTGTCCGGACATTAAACCCCGTTTTATTTCATCTCAGTCAACTCACAAACAATGAAAGCGGCTAAATGACACGTATGTTTCGCAGAAAACCACAAAAACAAAATCATGTTTCATTTGTTTTAACCCTAATAAAATACAACTTGACTTTTATGTTTGTTTTTTGGGACGTATTTATCAAACCACTAGAAGCCAAAAACATTCTAACATAACGGTTATGTCTCCTTGACTTGTTAGCATCATATAACAATTTGTTGATTTCTAAAAACACAGCGAATTTTTGTTTTGTCAATTAATTTAAATGAAGAAAAACAACATATTTTGGATAAAAACGAAACCTATTTCCCTATTCAACCGTATAATCTCCTGCTTCAGTTCGGTCTAAAGATTCATGTTGAAAGAGTGGATCCAAAAATCGTATGGCTATTGATGACGTCACATAATATCAGACAAATCAGCGGCTAGATGACTATAGCGTTTTTCTCCTGATTCTACAGGAAAAGGGATAGGACGTCATGGTGAAGTTTGAGACAACCTAGACATTGACCTACTAACCTAGTCCTGTTGACGGGAAATACCGTGTCGTGTTTTACTAATAGTTGGGGGAGTATTAGATACACAACATCACACAACAACTAAAACATTTCCTTATAAATACCATATACAGACATCTAAATAACATGAACAGTTCAGAGGTCATGTCTCTGGTGATAATTTCTAACTAAAGCCTGGCGCACACTGGCGATGTTTTTCGCTTGTTGAAGTAACAAGCAGCCTTTAGGCAAAGAAGGTGCTGTCGAAACTAGTATGTGTTTTCGCGTACAAGCAATTTACAGGGTCAGTTTCAGATTGCCGCCGCTGATCTTGCGACTATAGTCAAAATGGTGGCGCCCATGGATGAAAATCTTGTTACGCCGGATCGCCATCTTACGGAACACCTTAAGTGCACGATTCCACTCTTATATAATTTTTTCGCTCACGATTCCACTCGTATTTGATACCGCTTAAATCATTAGAGGACGAGATCGAGTAGCGATCGAGTGCCTCTAATGAAAACTTTAAGCGGTATCAAAGGAACAATAACAGTCCGATAAATTCTAAACAGGGGGTATTTATCGATATTGTAGCCCAAAATATTTTAACATTTTTCTTGGAATTCTTTCTTTTGCGATAGTTGACGGTCATTTTTTGGTTTTAATGACGTAAATACCAAAGAAAACAATTTTGGCGTAATGAAAATAGCCGTGACCTAATAAGATAACACTCCCTCCCGTTCGATTTGGTTCACTCGATTTTAAATTCTAACAGTGGCTAGGATCGAAATAAATTGCATATCATGTTTGATAAATGTCTATACACGCATGTGACCGTGTGGATATATGCCGTTTAGCGTATGCATGCGGTTGCTATGCTTACTTGTGTTGTCATTTTGACGGTGTAATTTTTTTTCTTCGCAATAAACCCTTTGTATGAAAATTAGTCTCTGTCCTATTCGTATCAGTATCAGCCGGTCTTGTTTATATATATATTTTTAAAACAATATATCACCATCAGTTATTTACGGTAAATAGGGAGTTCAATAAATTATAGTATTGTTATTCACTTGTTGAAAATCTTCGATTTTGACCAGTCTAATTATGACAGAATGACCATAACAACCCTTGTTGAAAATCTTCGATTTTGACCAGTCTAATTATGACAGAATGACCATAACAACCATTATTGTCAGACCAGCCTTGAAATGAAATTTACTTATTTTTTTTTAAAATAATATAGTTTATTTGCAAATACATACATATAAGTATATGCGTATAATACAAACGGGGATCAGAACAAATTGTACAATTTACGAATCTTCTCCCAGTATAATCTAAAATATTTACAATTACCACTGAAATTTAATTTAATACATAGTTATATACATATATACATGCTACCTTAGGATAATAAATAAGTCCATTTCGTTACATGCTCAGTGAGTATTAACAGTGATAAACCACTGGAGAATTACAATAATAGCTACAGATTACATGTGAATCTTTTTGTTTCTTTAATGTAATTTTGTACGGTGAGAAAAATATGGATATTAAAAGATTTTGGAAACATAGTAGAACCGTCTAAATAAATTTTATGCAACTCCGGTCGTGGTAGATGGCTTATAAAGCCAAGTTTATCAAGTAAGTGATGGCGTTGTAACACATATTTTGAGCAATCAAAGAAGTAGTGAAATGAATTTTATATGCTTTTATTATCGCATTTACAGTATGGATTTTGAACGATGTTTGATTTATTAAGATCATAATTTAGACCACTACAGGTATGACGTACACGATTATGGTAAATGGATAATTTTCTGCTGCCAATGTTTCTTAATTTTGGAGGTTTGACTTTTGTCTTGATATTCGTTTTAAACTCAGATAAAGAGAGTGTGGATTTTAAACCCGGACGTAAACTATTGAATTGTTGAATGGTTTTAGGAAAAAATGAGTTCTTTGTTACAGTTAAACGAACAAGTGGTACTTTTAGATCATTACAGTTTCTAAGATTATAACTATTGCTATGATAACTTATTATGTCTTGAAGATAATACGGTCCTGTTTTGTGAATAAGGTTATGTAGTAAGCACACTCGTCTTATCCTTCTGCGATCATGTAATTTAGTCCATGCAGTTTCAAAATAAAGCGATTCACGAGATGCATAAATAGTGCAACCAGTTACCGTGCGGGCAGCTTTAAGCTGCAATTTTTCAAGTTTTTCTGAGTTATAATTTGAACAGTTATCCCATACTTCGCAGGCATACTCAAGTATTGGTAAGATATAACATTTATATAATTTATTTAAATTGGATTGTGTAAGTTGAAACTTAGCTCTACGTAAATGGTTAAGTTTAAAAGACGCTTAGATTCAATATGATAGTTCCATTTAAGGTCATCTTGGATATACACACCTAGATGTTTATGAAAAGAAACCATATGTAAATACGTGCTTTGAAATTTAATATTTAATGGAAACATAATATTTTTGTTAGTGAAAATCATTAATTCAGTTCTTTCAGGATTAAAAGATATTAGCCATTTATTTGCCCAGATACACAACTGGTTTAAATCATAATTCAATTCAGCTTCAACATTTGATAAATCTGTCGTCAGCAAATAATCTCGTTAAGCCTTTAAGTTGATCAGATACATCATTTATATAAATAAAAAAAAGCAGAGGACAAAGAATCGAACCTTGTGGAACGCCAAAATTTGTAGACATAGTATCAGATAAACAATTTTCTAACATAAGAACTTGAATTCTGTTATTTAAGTAACTAGAAATTAGTACGAGTCGGTCATCTTGGATTCCATAACTATTCAATTTATGCAATAATCCTTTATGAGAAACTTTATCGAAAGCTTTGGAAATGTCACAGAAGACTAAGCCTGTGTTTTTTTTTTACCTAATGAATTGCAAATATATTGATATGTTTCAATAAACTGATGTACCGTAGATATGCCTGGTAGAAAACCCGATTGGTACTTGTTAAAAAGTTCATTTTTTGAGAAATAACTAAAAAGATTCTGATAAATTAATCGTTCAAAAACTTTAGATATACTATTTAACAGGGAAATGGGTCTATAATTTTTTGGATCCGACCTATCACCTTTTTTATACAAAAGAATAATATTGGCTTGTTTCCATTTACTCGGGAAATATATTCTGTTTTACAATAACTTTGAAAAGTAAATAGAGAGGATTACAGATACTATGATTTACAGATTTTAATACTTTATTATTAACTGGCCCGGGTCCGCTGGCTTTCGATTCGTTTATTGAATTTAATACATTTTTGACATCCGTTAAAGTAAAAGAATAAGTGGGGCATATTGATGTACAGCGTGTCGGGAATTCGGGTAACACTTTCATATATCTTGTATTGTCGAAATAGATGTGAAATATTGGTTCAAAATATTGGCTTTTGATTTAGATTCGTTTACATAAGAACCATGAGAATTTTTCAAGGGGGGAATTAATGTTTTTTGTGAAGTGGGGATGAAATTATTCATCGCTTTCCAGTAATCTCTTTGGGAAAGATTGGACATATCTTTTATTCTATTATTAACGGATTCATTATACTGAGTTTTGGCATATTGTTTCATGTTATTCACTTTATTCCTTGCTTTTTTAAAAAGAGCAATATGCGATTCACTTTTGGTTTTTAAGGCTTTCTTTCTTAATATATCACGTTGTCGAATTTGACGTCTTATTTGGTTGTTAAACCAAGGTTTATCATTAGAATGAACAGTAATTGTTTTAGTAGGAATATATAGAGATATTAATTGTTCAATTTTCTCATCAAATTTCAATAATATTATCAATTTGGTACAAGTCGTTAATAATTTCATGCCAATTAAAACTGTTCATTTCATTATTTAGGGCGGTAAAATTTGCTCTTTTGTAAAGAAAAAGTTCCCTTTTAAAAGATCTTTTAGAAGGTATACCATGATTTAAATAGATAAATGTTGCTCTGTGATCAGATACAAAACTAGGAACATCTAAAGTATCGGCAATAGCGTAAGTCATAAACGATGGGATGATAATAGGATCTATTAATGTAGATTTTGTTTTAGATAATCTAGTGGGCTTAGTTATTACGTTTTTTAAATCATATAAATTAATCAATGATTGTACCTTGTTATCTAATGTTAAAAGGTCAGAGTTCAAATCACCCAAAATTATTATGTTATTCGATATATCTAGAGCATTTTCGATTGATTCATCCAATAAAGGCCAAAAGTTATCTGGCGATTGTTCAGACCTATAAACACAACATAACAACAATTTAATTGTATTAATTTCAATTTTCAGCCAAATAATATCAGCATCAAATTCAAGTGTAGGTACTCTGAATGATATAATATCATGTTGAGTGTAAATTAAAATCCCCCCACCACGATTATTTCTATCTTTACGGTATGGTAAATTATATCCAGCTATATCTATCTCTTCGTTTTTAATGTTACTGTCCAAATGGGTTTCAGTAAAACATAATATTTTAAAATCTGATAGTTTATTTGTAATGAAGTCTATTTTGGATCTGACTGATCTCGCATTCAAATGACAAATTGAAAAGTTGGAATTAGTATCAATGGGGCCCGGATTGGGATGAATGTCTATTTGTATAAGACGTGATACTAGAGCTACTATAACGCTTAACGTTAATTCTTTTTGAATTAAGAACAGGATCAATTTCAAATTCATATGGTCATCTTCCATAATTACATATTTTATGGTAGCAGTTAAATACAATATTATAATACAACATGCAATATGCTCAATAAGCTTGAAATATACAAAGTCATTAAAACAATCAACAATTGAAAATGAAAAATTATAAACTATTTGAATAGTCTTTCCTTGTAAAAATAAACTAGATTTTAAAAGTTTACTTCTGAAGATAAACATAACGTTTAATGTTTATACTAGAAGAAGTTGCCAGTACAAATAGAACTATATGAAAAAAGAGATATGAGATAATAGCACAATATCGTTTTCCGTCGAAATTATAAATGATTTTCTAAATAAGATCAATGACATAGGTAAATTTTAATTCACTTGTTACGTGAAATTGTCAATTTAGAGTGAATTGTTTCTTTATGTATAAATTACTAGTTTATCATTCAGCATCGATTTTTCGGATTCATGTATATCTATTATTGTTAGAGAGGATGATAAAATGATTGCGTTTTAATCAACATATTATTTTACAAACAAGATAAGTTTAAATATACATTTATGTGATAGATACCAGATTTGTGTTTTTATATCTATCTGCGTTCAACAGGTTGGTACGTGTAATTTATTATTGGTGCACATAATTGGATTATAATCAAAGAAATTGCGCGCTCATAATACTACAATAGGCTATTATTTATAGCCATAAGAGGAATGAAAGCTGAACGCAATGTTTGAAAAAAAATAATAATAAATAAATGAAAATAAAACCTTATCTATTAGTTTTGTGTTGAAATGATTACCTAATGCATAGAACATGGGAATGTAGGACATGAAAACAAGAGTTGACACAAGAAAATTATTCAGATGAATTACAATTATATCTTATTTGTGCCTTTTCCTATAGGACTATAAAACTGTGTTATAACACCCATTTTAGGTCTCACGCTGATAGAATTTGGTTGCGAATCTGAATTTGTCTCATATGTTGAATCTTCTCTGATGTCCTGATCGCGCCAAGATGAAGGCTCATCTTCATTATTTGACATCTCAATTATTGGCTCAGTTGATAGCCGTGCTTGGCTGTTACCGTTATTCTCCTCCACTTGGTTATGAGCGTTCGAACTTTCTGCAAATAGACCGGATACCAAAGTGTTTTCAATAAAGTCATTTAGATCCATATGATGACTGATTTTGATGATCTTGTTATTTGAAAGTTAAGCCCATATAATACCTTCTGTTGACCAAGCACTGATAACGCCGTGCGCATTTTAAGTTTTATACAACAAATCAGCGTTTAAGGTAGTTAAGTCTTCCCTGATAACAATCTTTGATCCTTTAAGTAATTTACGATTTCGTATTACTGCTATTTTGTCCTTGCGGGAGTGAAATTTCACAATGATGCCCCGGTTTTTTTATGTTGAAATTTGCCAAGTCTATGAGCTATATCGATATGATCCGGTGGAATTTCAATGCCTATAGATTTAAACACTTCAATGGCTAGATTTATCGACATATTAAAATCTTCTGCGGGGTCTTTATCAGCAACGCCATAGACTAGACCGCCTTGTCCACTGTTCGAGATCGTTTACTCTTTTTGTTGCAACAGCAGCGATCCCTGTAGCGTCCTCAAGGTCAGACTGGAGACGTCGCTCAATTTCACTTCTTCTTTCAAGCAGGTTTTTCAAGGATATATTTTCATGTTTCAGATTCTGTATTTCGAGTTGTAATTTCAAGAGCTGGTCTTCCACACTTTTCAGGATAGCTTTTTTTTTTATATTATCCATTGCAAGCCGATTCAATTTTATTTCCTGCATTACATATTCTAAAGAGTATTCTGGACATTCACCCATAGTTTTATCCTCATTTGGTAAATTAATTTTTTTTGTTGCTGGCCGCAGTGATTTCACAGTGGATTGTACAGGTTTTGAAGTTGCTGGTGAGAAGCTGTCACTAGAAGTTGAGCTGTTTTACGCTTGGTTGATTCAGCGGTTGGCTTGCCCATTATTTAGTAAAGTGGCTGTACGTGTAGAGAGAGATCAGTCAACCGTGAAAAAGAGTTTTAATATTTAGGAAATTATTTCGACAAATTCAGAAATTGAGCACAATTCCAGAACCAAATAATAGGAAATTTTAAATCCTTATATCATTACTTGTCCTCTTGTAAAGATCTATACTTGCCTGGCACTTCTCCGACTCATATTATTTTCGCATTTTGTTAGACACACGTTAAACCCCACGCGTGACTTGACTGATCAACAATATCAAGATTACTTATTATCTTTCAAATACACTCACTAACTTTGTTTTTTTGTGTTTAAGGTGTGTGTTTCAATAAGCCAATGGTCGAATTTCATTGTTGATGACATACAAAAAAAAATCTTGAAGATTTCCTAGAATAATGTTTTGATGTGTAGAATTTTTGGCCACTGCAAACAGAAAATATTACCCAGAAAATATTCATTCGCAGTGAGTCGCCCAGGAAATTAAGAGGACTGTTATACATATTCGACGCCACTTTTCGACCAATCAGAATCCAAGAAATTTCCATTTCGGGCTACCATAATATGTTTCAACGAAATTTTAACTCGTTTCTACGAAATATTAAACGTAATTCGATTCAACCAGTATTAATTCCTTTCAACCAAATATCAATTTGTTTCTACGAAATGTTAAACGAAATAATTATATAAGAGTGGAATCGTGCACCTTATGCGCCCCGTACCAACTTGTATGTTCGCGTGACACTTAGAGCTCGCTCATTTGGCAAAAGACGAAAAGCATTGCTCCACGATAAATATCTTGCTGCAGCATTTAGCGATTCGTGCGCGATTTCAGCCATTCTTTGTCACCAATCTTAATAAAATCGCATTTTTTTTTGTTAAAGTTTAAAACTAACGTCTGTATTGTCCTTCAAATGTGAAAATTGAAAAGACATCGTAGTAGATGATAGTCATAATATCCCAACCACCTTTGTTTACCCATGTTTCGGATTCCCACAAAACCTATCGAGCTGTGGCAGTGCAAGTTTATATTCATAAAACAATTGATAGGCTAACATTTCTGATTTTATCCCAATCCCAATTTCATGTAGAACGTTTTATTATATGTGTATTAGTCGTGGATTCTTAAGTTGGGCTCACAAGTAGCAGACTCGGTGGCTCCGAAAAACTATGAGTGGAAAAAAGAACAGCACCAAACACGATTGTACGAACTCTCAAGTGATATCACAAAACTGCGGAAATGCACTGATGTTTTTATTAGAGTTAACCAGTGTATGTTAATAACAGTTCATATGGGCGGCTTATCTGACGGCCCCATTTCACTCGCAAATAGATACCCTCTCAAAAGTGAAAATGGACGTTTTTAATTTTTGTCTTAATAATGAGTAATTGCTCCACCAATCCTCAGACATTCAGCAATTCGTCGTTAAATGCTCCTAATCAACCGTCCAATCACGATTTGTGGCAATCTGACCCACTCCTCTTGCAGTGTTGTCCGTTGACGTTGACGTTGACGAACACGTCTCCCGATCAAATTAAACGCAACACACTAAAGCAAAGATACGCTAAACAGTAAATCTTATGCAATAACCGATAGGAAAGCAAACATGGATATATAAACCAGCACGCGGCAGTTTTCATCAAACCTTCCTTGAAGTGTCAAATTTGACAATGAACCCCTCCCACATGTATGGCACTATTGCGTGTCGCACATGCAGCTCAGTGGTTCTGTTGGGGCGATAAGTTCATCATATGTAAACATATTCTCATATCACAACCTGCATAGGTATTTGAATTTCAATATTATATTGCTGGTTTGTATTCATGTCGTTTACTTATAAGGGATTCGTTGCTATTTGAGGACAAAGATACATTGATACTAATGTGGCATTGACGTAATAGCCTTGTAAATCAATCTTAAGTAAATCATATAACCAGTTAATAATATATCTTGATTGGTGACCTGTCAACTTGTTCAAAGGTCATGTCCATTTCTAGAAGATATATTCTAGGCCGTGGACTGGAGTGAGTTAATGTTTACTCTCGTGGAAAGGCATTGGGACTGTAATTTTTCTGCACAGATTAATTTAAAAATACATAAAACGAATAATGACATTCCTTCACATCTCCTTTTCCATAAGTGACTGCTTCAAAATATTTTTATAACTTTTAATTATTTTGTTTTCGCGGACTTGGTCTTTTTCACCGCCATATTAATACGCCGGTGAAAGGGTTAGGAGAATTTGTGCCTGAAAGTTCAGGACGCGGGATTTCAGCCAATCAGCAAAAAGAAAAATCGTCATTACGGGCACTGATGTAAATATCAACAAAAACTCGTGTTTGATTATTTTTTCATCGTCTTGACTAAGTTTCTCTAAGTATGAAGAGCCTTATTCACCAGGCAATCAAGGATCCTGGCAAATTAGTTCAGTTTAGTGATACCAGTTGGAATGCTGTTGTGAACTACGCTTCTTAGTGGCAAAATCTCGACGGAGAAGAGCAGAAAATTGCCGTTTCTTTAATCGTGATGTGTTTGAAGGTAAAGTAGGCCGCAAGTACATTAATTTTTTTTCTCTTACACTGAAATGACTGCGGATTCTTTATGTCTATGCATTATTTAAACATACACATTTTTGGTTTAAACAGTATTTATGTAGCATACATTTGCATACGAAATACAATAAATACTAAATTATATATGGATTCGGAAACAACCTATTCCGGTAGTTTATTAATCTGTCTCAGCAAATGGTAATAGTAATAAACAAAATAAAATATAAATGGCATGTTGAATATAAATGTTTAAAGCAATATCTAAGTTTATTTTGATATTGCAGTAGGAGATCTATTTCATACTGACTAGATACTGCAAATTTTGAAAACTAGGTCATTGCATTTATTGTTTTCAAAATATAAACTTTATTCAAAGGTGGGTTGTAATTTTTAACTTTTTGTAGGCTCAAAAGAAGATGCATTGAAGGTGTACGGTTATCACTCCAAATGCTATTCTCGCTTCTGTGATAAAGAACGGATCCAGCGTTCAGAAAAGAGAGCCTTGAAAAGGGCGGCACCAGCAGCACCTGAGACCCAACCAGACAGTCCTTCACCAAAAAAGAAATTAAGATCCCATCGACCGTTATCTTGTACAGTCACAGCCTTATGAAGTTATGATTAAGAATCAAATTCGTTAAGGCCTTCATAAAACTTAGCAGTAGTTTCACCATCGATGACACCCTCATTAACAATTTAGAAGAATTTGTTTGCGATTTGTATGGACAAAAGGTACTAGTGTGGACAATGCTAGATATAAATTATTCTGTTTAAAAACTTCATCTGAACAATCTCTCCCCCCAACTAAAGATGCCTTGATTTTACATATTAAAAGATCAAACTATCAGGCTGCAATCCATAGGCATTCTTTGAAAAATGTGATTTCACCCCCACTCCCATCAAAGCATGGGTGGAATATAACTGATGATGACATATCAATCAAGTGGATGACACTTGATCCAGCGCCAGAGGACATTTTAAAATATGTACATTGCAATTGCAAAACTAACTGTGACTCTAAAAGATGTTCATGTAGACTTGCAAATCTCCCATGCACTGATCTTTGTGGGTGTAGGGATTGCAATAATACTATGCTTACAACAACAGAAATTGATGCTGATGACTTATCAGATGATGATATTGATGAATATTGACATACAATAATAATAAATTACATTTTTTGAGTGCCAAATCCACCCATAAGCATGCTCAGAGTGCTTTTAAGAGCAATATACTGTGTGTGCATACATGACATGTCTTTTCAATTTTAGTAATATTTTATGAACAAATGAGAGTTTAATTGGGTTTTATTGTCGTGAATATTTTGAGGTCTTTTACACATAGTATTATGCATTGTTATTGTTATGACTGTTTTTTTCTAAATTTATCTCCCAGTTAAAAATTGAACTTGTTAATAAATATAAAATTAATAATATTTTTGTCTTATTATTGTGTATTGCCTTTAGAGGATGTCAATTGCTGTATGTAGCATTGTTTTGCATATCAAACATAGACATGAACAAGTAACCTGCGGTTAGTCGAACATTCTTCAATCTATCTTGGTTTGCAATGCCGGCACTTATTTTGCAAAATGACTAGAAATTAAATTTTAGTATACAGGTCTAATGTACATACAATTATGGCCTGATGGAAATCATAGTTTGGGGACTTACTTACAGGTTGGGGCCAAAAAAAAAATGTTTTACTCAGTTAAGAATTTGGTCAGATTTAGTGTACCTTGGCAGAAATATAACCACCATTCATTAGATCTAATTTCTGATGGATAATTGCTTGACAGACTATCCATCAGAAATTTTCCCCCAATATTCAGATTCAAGCTAGTAAAAGGTGGTCGAAATATGAGTGAATTCTCAGCTCAGTAAAAAAAATGGAAAATAAATAATGAATTGTAGCTCTGGGCCAGTTGTCACCAGACCTTCCCCCATTATTGAAAACAGCATACATGATTACATGAGTATGACTAACATGACGATACATATGATGCAATTTACACTGAGTTTGATGCTCAAATTCAACATGTCTAAAGATATAAGTGTGCCCGATTACCCTGCATCAATTTCGTGCCAATCCTTGATGAAATATCGTTTTCGCAAAGCCCAAACTATCAATAAACACACATAAAACAAGATTAGTACAGTTGACCAGATCGTGGTATTGTTTATAAACAATGATCACGTGAATAATCACGTGACATGATCCAACGATTTTCATTGGACAATTACTTGACCGCGTAGCAGCTTCGTGTTATGACGAGAAAAAATATAATTCTTATTCAGATAATTTTATAAATAATATACATACTGAATGCCACATGTGAAGGTTGCTAGTTAACATCATTTTTGCTCTATCCATCAATTTAAAAAATCGTAAAGGCGGTTCCCGGCCTTTTAGCGAGAGTAAAGATCTAAGGCATATAATCGTGCCCAGTCCACGGCCTATTCTAATCACAACGGCGTATCCTGGATATGTGTAAGGAGAAATGACACACAACTGCTAACCGTTATTTCCGTTTTTTGGGACAATGTCTAATTTTAGCTGGCTTATGCCAAAACATCAGCGTAGGTAAGGTCCCGGCATGAACTTAATCTGATTAAAACGAAGTAAACCAACGAAGATTATAGGCGGCATAAGCTTGTTTTGACCACATCCCGCTTGTGTCGCCTTCAGAGGATGCCAAATGTTGACAAATTTTCAATTCATCATATCTTTGTAAATACTGAATGGAATTTTACCATATTTGGACTTGTTCAAAGGTCAGGTCCATTTCTAGAAGATATATTCTAATCACAACGGCGTATCCTGGATATGTGTAAGGAGAAATGACACACAACTGCTGTGGACTGATAATTCGAGATTTAACTTTCACAATATTGTAGTTTGCGAAGGATTATAAATCCCTCAAATGACAATTAGAGACGTTAATTGTAGATTTGAGAGGATGTATTCTGCAAATATTGTTATAATGGAAAAAACTAACTTTTTATTTTGAGATACTGATGACTTTGGGTTTGGGTTGATCTTTAGCGTAGTATACCTGTTAGCCAATAAATAAAATAACAAAACGTGCAGATCCTAATACGTGATCAAATACAAAGTCCATCTGACGAATTGAGCTAACGGCAGCTAGTCTCTAGCCAAACGAAGACTCAGTTAAAATTCGTATATGGTCGAATGATTATACCGACTTTGTTAGGGTCAGACATGAAAAAGATCACTATACTAGCTGCCAATCAATCAATGTATTCATTATAAGTAATATGGCCACAGATCACTAAACATTTGCCCATTGACTTTAATGTTAATTCTCGTCTCTTAGACCGGCTCTAACTTTTTCCCAAATTTTCGTTGGGTAGAACGCTTTCTACCACAGATGGAGCAACATGTGGCAACCTCTTGCACAAAAGCACGTATGAGGTTCACCATGGAAAACTTGAGATACACAAGCTGGAAGTAGAGACAAGAAAACATGCAATTTTGGACCCTACATTTCAACCTAACCAACCTCTCAACTCTTGTATCCTTCCGCCTCAAAATCATGAATATTCACCAAAACCTGGTAGAAAATGTATTTTCAAACCCTTTTCTTCGATTCTACACCAAAAAGTCAACAAAAATCGCCATGCAAAAGGGGGAAAAAGGGAAAGGGAGAGAAAGACTAAAATTAACTTTTGCCCTACATTCGTGGGTGACGGCGTAGAAATATTTGGTGAGCTGTGTCCATATAACGACATATTAAAGCGGTTATGGATGATAAGGGGACATTATTCACTAATATGTGACAAAATTGACCAGTCCTTTTTTTATCACCCTTTTGAACGTGTTATGAAGAAGGGGGGGGGGGTAACTTGTCTTATACAAGAATATCGATTAATTGTATCCTAGACATTTATAACCTTGGATTGAAATATTATTTCGGTTTGATGTCGGTATTTTTACTTTTTGATTTGACATAGATTTATGCGTTATCTGAGACACCAATAATACGTCGCTTAGATGCAAATATTCAAAGAATACGAATCTTATACATTACAACCGTTGCGTCTCTTTACTCGAACATTTTATTATTCTGGGTAAACCTCCTGGACGTACCAGATATGACCCAACAATACCAATACCGGCGTGGTACTCTGGATGGTCACTGATATGACTCTTTATATACTACTATAACAATTACCAGCTTTTCGAAAAGATGTCCTTGTCTGGCAATTCCTTACCCGAAAAACAAATATCTACACTGTGTAAATATATGAAAAAGGGTTGGGGTACATGTTAGATTTGCGTGTGACCTCTCTTTAAAGTATTGGCAAAACCCTCTACCAGAAAGGCACAGTGTTAATTAAAGGCGCACATTGACAAACTTAATTATTAGTTTCCCACGGCATGATGTTGGATACCATCTTAAAGCACAAACACTATTATGAATGGTAAAAATAACCTTTTTTTTCTGAGAAATAAACCATTGAAGATAGGAAATGTAAATCGTACACATTCCGATATGACCTGGGTTTAAACCGAAATGCTTTCTAATACAGAATATGTAGTCACTGACCGATTAGTTGAAGTTTAAGTTCAACGTCTGTTTCCACGGTAGTGATATAGCAGACAATGTTGTGTCACGCCCGAATGTAGTTAAAAGTGTGGCCTCTTTTCTAAAAACGTGTTTATCTCAGACAATTCTAAATCGATATTGAGCTCAAATATATCTGAAAATTTATTAAAATTGAACAAAGTAAATTGTACCAAAAGATCCAACGAGGTTAATGTCCCTTTTATTAGAGACACGATAAAAGGCCGTCTACGTTTTCCTCGTACTTACTGCAGATATATCAAAGCATTATTACAAATGATAAAGTCAGAGTAATAGTTAAAAGTTATTAACTTGAATGTCTTACTCGTTAAATCTGTCCATAACATCATACGAGTTGATAATATAATATATTGTTCAATAGCTATATATCGATCCCACCAACCATCAATAAATTATTATTTTGTTTTCCTTCATCACAAGTTGCCACGGTTGCACAGTGAGGGGTTCGATCCCGGTGTTGGGCGGAATTTTTAGCCTGGCAAGGAACAGCGTCCAATCATTAGGATGGTATGAAAACCATGATCCAGTTGAAATTCACTTGTTGCTCGAACATGAATTTTCATCAATGCACACTATAATATGATGTCTGTCCGTCTTCATTAACCCGGTTCTTTCCCCATCAATATTTTTTACTTTCCACTTTTGCCAGCCCCTCATTACAACACCATAAAGTATGTTTGGGCTAGGACATTTCTTTAAACAAAAGCTATCAAGCATTAGGAATGGTATTGATTTGATGCTCATGATATCTTTGACCGATATGCACAATGTCCCCAGAGTGTAATTCAGTTTGTTTAAAAGAATGTCACTCAAAACATATCTGTGCAAATTCATTCATAATTTACGAATCCTACATGCATCTTGTATTTCTAAATATATTGGTGACAAGAATAAGAGTTCAGGTTCTATCTATAAATAAACGTTTATAAATATATAAGATTGTATGAAATCCTTTCCATTCCTTTGTTTTTCCTTGCTGATGTTTTTTTTTAAAGGGGACGGTATTGGTTGTTTTGTGTATACGCAAAATAATTTATCTATTACAAGTTTGATTCAAATCACCCACAAAACAATTTAATTGAAAGAAAACTTATTTGTCACGTGACTTGATAGCGCGAGAATCCATGCCAAATTGTATTTGTGTTTAGTCGCTATCCATTTACCATACATTTAGAAGGCTATGTAATTTCTTGGATTGACATTAGATTCACACATAAGAAGCGCCCCTTACATCACTTGAAGGGACAGGCTGTTTGTTAGGGACAATCTTACAATTTTATCCGTGGGCGCCCCATGGATGTTTTTCGTGGATTCCAGTATATATGTTTCTGGTAAAATTAAGTGTCTCTACTTTTCATATCTACCAAATTTGTGGGAATGTATCTTTAAACTTACTTTGTTCATAATCTATGCTAATCAATGAATTTCACAAGGCGATTAGTTTACGCGCAATTGTTAAGAATGGCGTATTGTTCTTTGAATTATAACACGGATAACCGTCAATTCGATCACTTCCACCCAATAGTGCAAACTGACAGTACAGTCAGACGCAATTTTTGTCCAAGCCAATAATCTTTGTGGTCAAACAGAGTCAATTTGGATAGTATTGATCGAGACTGTTGTGGTGCTAATTAAACCACACCCACTGGATCAAATGCTGTTAATTACCTATTATATTGATCTTTAAAGTAATTATTGCCACACAATTCTAGAGTTCATTCCATATTTTCACTGACTACAGTACCTTCACATCTTATATCAACATGTTTCCCAACTTAATTGAACAAATTTGTGTTCCAACTTAATTGAACGTTTTCTTTCTTGTGTAATGACATAATTGTACTTCTGGACCCCCAAAATGTAAGTTTAAACACCAGGATTGCAAGATATTGGTAGATATAAGTATACTTTTGAAATATTTTCCAACGACAATGTTGTCTCTCTTGTGTAAATAAAAGCAATCTGGTTCTTTTCTAGGTTATTTAATTGCATTTTTGAACCCCAATAATGCAGTTTTATGTACGTCGTATGCTACCCTAACTGATTCAGAAGCTGATATGTTAGCATACTGAGTTTTTCTAAAAAATTGCATTCCTTTGTTCTGAAAATATAGGTTTAGACACAAAGCTTGTGATCCTAAAAGGTTTAGAAGATGTTATATTGGTAGATATGGGTTATTACATTGCGATTTTGTCCGGAACGTCCATATCGATCTCAAATCTACTCGAAAGGTACCCGACAACTAGCTAGCTAGCTGTAGGTATAACGGTGATAGCGCTGGCAAAACCACTGACTGCGCGTGAGGTAGCTTTATTTAATGTAGCGGAAAAAAGGGGCGTGGGGTATATTATTATAGACTATAGAGGATGTAGGCAGTATAGCAATCTTGACATCATAATAGCAATCTTGACATCATAATGGTGTATTTTATCTTAAAAACACTATACATATTAATACTGAGACAACCTTATAAGCTACTTCATTAGCCTAACCAATCAAATTTCTTAAAATTAAAGGGGTAGCCCATTTACCTTGTTTGAAAATGCTAAATTATTGAGTCACTCCAAAATCATCGCCAGATTTGCTTAACGGGGTCATGTAAGCGCCTAGGTGGCAGCTATGTGTAACTGTGTTCTCCGTAGTTTTGACAGCCCCGTAGAAAGCCGGGGACAAAAGGTGTGTGTGTGTGGGGGGGGGGGGGCAGTGCCCACCTCCGCCGAATAAAAATACCCACTGTTTGTAATAGACAGCAGTCAGGGATCATCATGTGGAGTATTGATTTTGGAACATGACACCTTGCACCTAGTCTCATATTAGCCTATTGGTTATGTTCTGACATCTATCTGCCATATATTTTGCACTGACTTGCCCAATGGCCCACTGTCGTGGGGTCCCTATCTTGTCACTATGTTCGTTGTTCAGAGTTTGCTAGAGAACGATTTTCTGAGCTGGAAAACAGTTTGTGGCCGTCCAATTTTCAAAATTTTCAAAATTGTCCGGGGGAGGATCTTTGACGGATCATGGCGAGGGCACATGAGGCAAATGCCTTGGCCCGGGCTCCGAAGGGGCTCGGCGATTTGGCGACAAAAAACCAATATATTTTTTTTTATATTTGCTAGAAAAAATAATGAAGCACTCATTCCCCCAAAATCGTGAAACATAGTGGCCTTTTGTCGATGAGTTTTAAAATTATTAGGTAGTTGATATCAGAAATATTCCCATAACCCGAAAACAGAAATAATATTTCAGGTTGACATGTAGCGGTCTTGTTAATTGTCCAATATTTTGTCGGACCCCCGTTTTCACTCAACCAGCTCGCTTGACAAGAATCGGGAACCGATAGAACTAAGTATATGACTTCCCGCCCGGGATAGACTCCAAAGACCACCATTTCAGGTCGAAATTTTAAAAACATTCTTCGGGGAGGACCCCCGGACCCCTTAAACTCCAAGAGGAGAGCCCCCCTTAGGTGTCATCTTGTCCCTGGGGCCCGGCGACCCCATGATCCGTCACTGGGGAGGACCCCGGTACCCCCTTCGCCTTCATACCGTTGGGGGAACCCCCCGCCCCCTAAAACGTTCACTGCCCCTGTGTGTTTTGTGTGTTTTAATTTTAAGTTTGTGATAATTTTTTGTATGTAGTGCAACCAACAACAAGGAATAATTTAGTGAAACAATTTTTAAAAAAAACTTTTGGGTTTCCGAAATTAATGCTGAATTATTAATTAGAATGAAAAATAATGTGAGATACAGATTCCAATAGTATAAGGAACAAATACACAAAACCTAGCGAACTGGGATAAATTTCTGTTTGGTCATGTTTTACATAATTGTATTCTTGTAAAATACCTTTCCTACATCATCGGACATGCTATTTTTTTTCGCACATGGTTAGTTTGTTCTGTGGCCGACAATTCGTGAATGTAAAACGTATTCCAGTCAATGCAGCATACGCCTCATTCACACCAAATTGATATTACATAATTCATTGGCCTGTTGTGGATTTTAAAGATAGATTGCCAGGCAACGAAACATACGCCCACAGCATCTAAGTCGCCTGGGCAGTCAAAAAGGGGTGTCGCATATTTATTTCTTTTGTCGGTAAGGATAGAGAAATGTGGTTTAACGTCCACTCGACACAAACTAGGTCATTCGGGAACTCACATGGTTCAATTTTATTTCAAAAATTCGCTTGCGCGTAGGGGTCTTTAGCAGTGGGAGGAAACTGTAGGACCCGGAGAAAACCCAAAGAGGTTGGACAGGCTACCCTACACCTTGTCACGTACAACCGGGGAATTGAAACCACGCCAGTTGACTCAATGACAGACCCTATGATGCAACGCGCACGCGCTAATCATTCGGCCATCGAACCCCACTTGTCGGTAAGGAAAACATTTACAACACACTAAAATATCATTACGAATAACAAACCCATTAAGTAATTGTCATACTGTTTGGCTTCTAATTCTGCCCTATACTGACGTAAATCTGAAAGTCATTATCGGAAATCATTGAAAATAAATAGAAGTCTTCGTCTCATGACCACACCGTACGGGAGCGACGACAATATACGACATGTTGGAGTATAAAAAAAGTGTCGAAAACCGGAAATCAGCAAATAGGTTTAAAATACATTAATCCATATACCAATCCACATTTCTTAAAATTGTATTTCAAAAACCTGAAACTGGAAATAAACAGGTATAAACATATTCAGGTTATTGACCCACTCCCCAATCTGCTGAGTAAACAACAATATATTATGACGTGCAAAATAATGTATTGATACCTGTTATAGGCGAATTGGTAAAATTATTTTGTGTGATAAAGAGACTGTGATAAATTTGCGTCTCTCTCGTATCCGCCCATTTTCATTCACTCATTCAAATTCTTAGGCAAAGAATCCAGTGTGTAAGTCAGTTATCGACCTTCGACCCTCGGGATCTAGTTAGCTGAACACCCGAGTTCGCGCAATTGAACACTTCGAACGCTGACGCGTTCTCAGTGTACAACCTTGCACGCACTCGGGTGTTCATCTAACTTGAACCCCTCTGTCTCAGTCGATAACCCTTATTTATTTACAACATGACAATAAATAAATGTATTATAATAAGAACTAGTGTCGCATTGCACGACTGGGAAAGTGACAACAATAAATACAGATATGTATATGAAAATAAGAACTATGTGCTACATTGTAAATGAGAAGCATAGAGAAATATGATAGGTATGAAGCTGGCGCGCAGATTGCCAACTTTGCGCTGATTACCCCACGATGTTTTTAGAGATATTGTAGTGTGTCAGACGCAACTATATATTATATTATATATGACCTGCCCCCTATGGTATTTGTAGTGAAATAATTTTCAAAATCACTGCATAATTAGCGTGTGTGCTTAGAAAATAAGATTTTTAATTCTAGTCAGCAGTATCTCATAATCGATGTTGACCACGTGACTAAATGTCAAAAATATTTGCTGTAGTTATATAGTTTTTAGTTCTATGGTTTGACCGATCCTAGTTACTTTAGTAACGAGGTCTTAGAGACCCCTATATGGAGAGAGAGTACTGGGGGTCTCCAAGACTTCGTTACTAAAGTAACTAGACAGATCGCAGCTGTCAATCAAAATAATAAATCAACCAATCAGATCTATATGGTCTGACGTAAATAAAGGTATTTTCAGCAGACGTCAACCACCAACCTGTCATAATGGTAAAGAGATGTGCTTGGCGTACGTGTTATTTGGACAGTCTGGAGAGACTGACGGAGGGTAACCTTTATTCCCTTCCCAAAGCTTGGAAGAACACGCGATACCAGACGAAGAGATAGGGTTAGTAATGGGTGAGCGGAGAAAGGCAAACTTTACATCTTTTTGTATGCACTAACTTACTTAGGTTATTATATAGACTTTTTTTGCCTACTCTTTTTTTTTCAAACGAAATACACTCGACCATTTTCAGCATTATTTTTCTTATGTACCGGCAGGCCTTATCTTATAGGCTAATAAATGTGGCCGTTTTTACAATGTGACATTAAAATGTCAGTATTTCCTCTCAGACATTTTATAAATTGATTTATTCATTCGGTTATTGCACCAGGGCAGTAGTGACAGTCAGTAGAAACAATCTTTTTCATAACATAATTAATATAGTTGATCTTATTTGTCTGTAACTCATATATAGGACTATACTACAGAACAGGTCTGCAGGCTAAATAGTTTGGGCAGGGGCGAAGGACCCGACAAGAACAACGGTCTAGTCGTTTGGATGGGATAAAAAAAACCGAGGTCCCGTGTACACATTGGTGTGCACGTAAAAGATCCCTTGACAGTTGGAAATCGGTATAAAAGTAGGCCGTAGTGCTACTGTCCGGGCAAAATTTCCCTCATAGCTCACTGTATGGCGTATACCCGTCTTCATTAACCCTCCAGAGCAGAACAGTAGGATGTTAAACCCCATTTCATTTCATTTCGAGCATGGGCCTTAATTTCAAGTTTGATTAAGACGTTAACACAAAAAAGAGAAGGCAGACAAAGCAAATCAAGTTGCCAATTAAAAACTAGATAGTTATTATCTACGAGAATGAAATGGTCATGTAAATTTAGTTATATTATGTATCATAATAATAATATTCTAATTATTTTTTTCGTTTTTCAGCCAGATCACATCGCTGCACTGCATTATGATCATATTGCTCAACCAAGACCACCACCTAAACCCAGTTCAAGTAATTTTTTGAGAAACCTGCAGTAGTTGAATCAAAGGTTTTAAGGTAACAATGGGTTTATCAGCTGTAGAATGATTATTTCCTGTCACATGTGCTCACAGTATTCATACAAAGGCTTAGAATCACTGTCTTCTGTCCTATACTGGGGGTTTAGGTTTTCGAATGGTTAACACGTGCATTTTAGATCATAAGGGCTTTCAGTGAGTCAAGTGAGGTGGTTTCGAACCATTCGAACCAATATTTGTCTGTGGCAAAGCACGTCTGTCCAACCACGTGGGTTTCCTCTGGGTCCTACAACGCGGACAGGAATTATTGAAATAAAATTGGACAATTTGTCAGTCCAAAAATGACCGATCTAGTTTGTGTCAACACTACAAACTTCTCTATATCATTTTTGATATATTTCATTTAGATCCTGATATAAAGTACATACATTCTTTATGCGTCTGTAACTGTAAGTTATGGTAATAGCATGAAATTAAAATTGAGAAAATTGTGTTAATGCTGTAATTATTTTTATTAATGGCTAGTCTAATTATTATATTTATTTCAACGAGCCAAGTCACAAACAATTGCATCTGGTGTAGCACCTAAAAATGTCATGAATATGATTCCCATATACATTTGTTTAGCAATAGTTTCGTTTGCTTGCTTATAAGAAGTGGGAACAGAATAAAAATTACTTTTGTCAAATGTGCTTTTTAAAAATGAATTTTTTATTCTTTCTTTTCATAATAGCTCCAAAATTTGGGACAGTAACACCACACTTTCTTTCGTTCATCCAGTAGACGTGGTACAAGGGTTAATCAGCGAACTGGATGTATGAGATGTGTTGTTGACGTTTGGGAAAGTAGGACGAGGGGAAATGTGTAGGGAGTGAAGTGCTGTAAAGGGATAGTTAGATGTATTATGAATGGTTCGAGTGGCTGTGGTGTTACGGTGAAATACTATGCCGCCACCGTAACACCACAGCTTTATGATTTGTTAGACAGGAGTGATGTAATGGGTGTCAACAACTGGGTATGCTGGTACCGTCGCAACGTAGCCGTGAAATATATATTGTGGGGGGGGGGGGAGGGCGGAAACGGAAAAATATACAATGTTGACAGTATGTGCCAGGCATGAGGCTGCGCAGACCGAGCGGCAGCTCGATAGGGAGTTTGTGGGAGGGTCACCCTCATAATTATTTTTTTTTTTAAATTTCAGTTTTCTGTAAGCAGTGAAAACTGAAAGCGAGTAATCTCGACTCAAACCTATAGTCTATAGCCTACTTACTACACTCGTCACTAGGCTTCCTATATTATTGTTTGTGGACGGTTTACTACTCAGTGATAAGCCTGCGCCGCAAAAAGAGGTCTCGCCTTTTATTATTAGTATAATGACTTCCTCATGTGCGGCAGGTTAGTTTGCTTCTAAAAACACTGTTTTCCGTTCCAAAAAATACAAAAGTAATTTTCTACCAGATGACCATGGTTCTTTTCACCGAGACTAGATAATTTCTCTCGGTGTAAGGATATAGCTATGGATAAGTTCATACAAGGTCAATAAATCCGCGGTCACTTCGGGTCACACTGTTGAGAAAATAAACCGATCGGTTTGTTTAGTAGCAAATCGAGCGTGAATCAACTGAGTTTGTACTGAAAAATTTTTGAGTGATATGTATGAACTGTCTTCACACATTCGGTTTATAATTAGCGATACACAGGTACAGTGGCAAGTGTTGTACTTCACAGACTGTTTACCTCCGAACTACCTCCGCACGAAATCCCCGATTTGGGTACTTGTTAAAAGAAAAAGAAATAGTACCTGTGCGCATGCCAGAAAAAAAAACCTAAGAGTTCGCGCATAAAAATGCCCGAACGTACCAGGCGCCAGGTCATCCAGGTCTTATTATTATTTCTTGTAAATCTCTCTATTTTTATGGCTTCATCTTGCTTTACATCTATTTATTTCCACAGAACTTTCATCTTTTCTATCTGATTTTAATCTAAATGTACATAACTGGTTTTGGAAAAACTATTTCGCCACATGTATCAGAGTTCTCTGTTCTCGGTTGAGTTGTCACTTGCATAAGGGGTACCTGAAATACATATTGTAATCTATTTACTGTATATATTTTTCAGGATTTCAACCGATGGACATTTTGGCCCTTGCTGCAGAAAATATGAAAATTAAAGGAGAATATGCAAAATTAATTGTGGAAAATGAAAATCTTAAATGCAGTCAAGTTCATCAAGTATGGCCACACAGAAATATTATCATTTAAAACTGATTATGGCTGACTTGTCTGTTGCATTTTAACAAATTTTATGCGATTCCTTATTGAGAAATAAAAATGGAATATAAAATACTGCATTATGTCTTCTTTGTTACTGAAAATACAGGGGGGGGGGGGGTAACTAATGATCTTGTTTTAATACGGTTTTGCATCTGCCGTTTTGCTGAAAAACCTAAACTGGCCCAAATCAATGTAGATACATTATTACGTACATGATATGCAAGTGGGGATGCAATAAGTTGAGGGCCAATAATGGGTGTTGTTATGGAGTCAGCTGTGCTACTCACCAAGTATGAGATTGGACTGTCCTTCAAGGTTTGAAGATGTAGTATATTGGCATCTGATACTTGAATTTTTCTAAAAAAGAAAGTATTAAGCTACAAAGCAAGCATACCGTTATTTGAAGAAATTGCATTTGACACTCCTTGTATTTTACCATACTTTTTGGATCATATTTTTAACTGGACGATCATAATAATTACATGACTACCTAAGAACATTTTCTTATGTGGTGGTTGCCCATACATGTCATCTGAACACTTACCTGTTGTCGTTAAAATTAGCCATCACAGGCTTTCTTTTTCTGCCTTGAAATTATAATCTGTGAAACAGGGTCTGGTTAAATTTTCGCTGCTATGGTAAACTCGTCCATGATGGTTGAGAAGGTACGTTTTACTATCCTGCTATCTTCCATTTCAATCATTATTATTATTGCCAACACATGAGCACACTATCATCTCATTCTAAAAATACAATGATTTTGCAAGGTTAAAAAGGTTCATATAAATAGGTCTACTACTAGTAGTAGGCTAATATGAATGTGAAGATAAAAAATAGGACCTAATAATAGTCTAGTCGTAGTCACTAATGTCAGACATATTTTAACCATGTGATTAAAAGTTAATCTTTTGATCATTCAGTCTGATTGGTTTTATTCAGGTGATTTAACATGCCAATAACATAAACAAGCCCTAATCTGCTATTATGAGTATGAGATTAAAATGCAATTTTTGGCTTTTCCTTATGAGTTGTTACTAATAAGTAATATTACTATTATTCTTAGTGCAAGAATAAATGGATTACTATAGCCTAGACTAGTTAGATGACACAAGATATGGGTCCTATTATTGTATCAAAATGAATAAAAATCTGTTGCAAGGCAAGATAGCTCACCCATATTAATGGCCGAAATTGTATACGGAAAAATCGCAAATTTCAAAAGCCCACTTGTACTAGAATATCTACTACGGTATTCAATAATTCAGTCGATTCCAGGCATTTTGATTCACTTTCTTCTTTCAGTTTCACGTCGGAAACGATCAATAAAAAGATAAAATAGATTCGTAACTTGGTAATCTTACCTTTTCTTTTATCTTAGATCACAAAGTATGTCATGTAGACCTCTCGACGGAAACTGCTTTATAACTCAAAGCCCTTCTAATTTCTTCTTTTCAGGTAGTCTTCTAAACACTATGCGGTCATACTTTTCTTTCCGTATCGATTTGCTCGTACTTGTACTGACAGTAAACTGACGGTCACAAAATTCATTAAAATGTAATCATTAAAATGACTAATTCTAACGCACTGATCCATAGTGAATATCGAGTAAGATTAGGCGGATTATCATCGCGGTAATCCATTTTAGTCCGGACAAAGTTCACTTCGCGCGCTCAGATTACTCATCGGAAATTAGACGGAGATTCGCGCATGCGTTCTTGCTTTACATCTATTTATTTCCACAGAACTTTCATCTTTTCTATCTGATTTTAATCTAAATGTACATAACTGGTTTTGGAAAAACTATTTCGCCACATGTATCAGAGTTCTCTGTTCTCGGTTGAGTTGTCACTTGCATAAGGGGTACCTGAAATACATATTGTAATCTATTTACTGTATATATTTTTCAGGATTTCAACCGATGGACATTTTGGCCCTTGCTGCAGAAAATATGAAAATTAAAGGAGAATATGCAAAATTAATTGTGGAAAATGAAAATCTTAAATGCAGTCAAGTTCATCAAGTATGGCCACACAGAAATATTATCATTTAAAACTGATTATGGCTGACTTGTCTGTTGCATTTTAACAAATTTTATGCGATTCCTTATTGAGAAATAAAAATGGAATATAAAATACTGCATTATGTCTTCTTTGTTACTGAAAATACAGGGGGGGGGGGGGTAACTAATGATCTTGTTTTAATACGGTTTTGCATCTGCCGTTTTGCTGAAAAACCTAAACTGGCCCAAATCAATGTAGATACATTATTACGTACATGATATGCAAGTGGGGATGCAATAAGTTGAGGGCCAATAATGGGTGTTGTTATGGAGTCAGCTGTGCTACTCACCAAGTATGAGATTGGACTGTCCTTCAAGGTTTGAAGATGTAGTATATTGGCATCTGATACTTGAATTTTTCTAAAAAAGAAAGTATTAAGCTACAAAGCAAGCATACCGTTATTTGAAGAAATTGCATTTGACACTCCTTGTATTTTACCATACTTTTTGGATCATATTTTTAACTGGACGATCATAATAATTACATGACTACCTAAGAACATTTTCTTATGTGGTGGTTGCCCATACATGTCATCTGAACACTTACCTGTTGTCGTTAAAATTAGCCATCACAGGCTTTCTTTTTCTGCCTTGAAATTATAATCTGTGAAACGGGGTCTGGTTAAATTTTCGCTGCTATGGTAAACTCGTCCATGATGGTTGAGAAGGTACGTTTTACTATCCTGCTATCTTCCATTTCAATCATTATTATTATTGCCAACACATGAGCACACTATCATCTCATTCTAAAAATACAATGATTTTGCAAGGTTAAAAAGGCTCATATAAATAGGTCTACTACTAGTAGTAGGCTAATATGAATGTGAAGATAAAAAATAGGACCTAATAATAGTCTAGTCGTAGTCACTAATGTCAGACATATTTTAACCATGTGATTAAAAGTTAATCTTTTGATCATTCAGTCTGATTGGTTTTATTCAGGTGATTTAACATGCCAATAACATAAACAAGCCCTAATCTGCTATTATGAGTATGAGATTAAAATGCAATTTTTGGCTTTTCCTTATGAGTTGTTACTAATAAGTAATATTACTATTATTCTTAGTGCAAGAATAAATTGATTACTATAGCCTAGACTAGTTAGATGACACAAGATATGGGTCCTATTATTGTATCAAAATGAATAAAAATCTGTTGCAAGGCAAAATAGCTCACCCATATTAATGGCCGAAATTGTATACGGAAAAATCGCAAATTTCAAAAGCCCACTTGTACTAGAATATCTACTACGGTATTCAATAATTCAGTCGATTCCAGGCATTTTGATTCACTTTCTTCTTTCAGTTTCACGTCGCAAACGATCAATAAAAAGATAAAATAGATTCGTAACTTGGTAATCTTACCTTTTCTTTTATCTTAGATCACAAAGTATGTCATGTAGACCTCTCGACGGAAACTGCTTTATAACTCAAAGCCCTTCTAATTTCTTCTTTTCAGGTAGTCAACTAAAAACTATGCGGTCATACTTTTCTTTCCGTATCGATTTGCTCGTACTTGTACTGACAGTAAACTGACGGTCACAAAATTCATTAAAATGTAATCATTAAAATGACTAATTCTAACGCACTGATCCATAGTGAATATCGAGTAAGATTAGGCGGATTATCATCGCGGTAATCCATTTTAGTCCGGACAAAGTTCACTTCGCGCGCTCAGATTACTCATCGGAAATTAGACGGAGATTCGCGCATGCGTTCTCAGTGTACAACCTTGCACGAGCTCGGGTGTTCATCTAACTTGAACCCCTCTGTCTCAGTCGATAACCCTTATTTATTTACAACATGACAATAAATAAATGTATTATAATAAGAACTAGTGTCGCATTGCACGACTGGGAAAGTGACAACAATAAATACAGATATGTATATGAAAATAAGAACTATGTGCTACATTGTAAAGTGGGATGCCAAATGAGAAGCATAGAGAAATATGATAGGTATGGTGTCATGAAGAGACCTTTACTTGGGATAGCCCATAAAGCCTGACGTATATAACATCCGTTATATTACGTAATGAACTGTGTTGAATTCCTCTGTTGTTGATCCACTTATAACGGAAAAGAAATCTGTGAATTAATTAAGTTAATGTGTTAATTTCAGCAAGTAGATAATTTTATCAAATCTATTAACTTTGAATTGCAGATCATTAAACCTAATGATTAAGTTCCGTGAGTGACCTACAATTTTTCAGAAACAACTCAGTTAAACTAAACCCTAGTGATTATGTTAGGCGCAATCTTCACTCCTCGCGCAGATTGCAATCTGCGCTTATGAAGCTGGCGCGCAGATTGCCAACTTTGCGCTGATTACCCCACGATGTTTTTAGAGATATTGTAGTGTGTCAGACGCAACTATATATTATATTATATATGACCTGCCCCCTATGGTATTTGTAGTGAAATAATTTTCAAAATCACTGCATAATTAACGTGTGTGCTTAGAAAATAAGATTTTTAATTCTAGTCAGCAGTATCTCATAATCGATGTTGACCACGTGACTAAATGTCAAAAATATTTGCTGTAGTTATATAGTTTTTAGTTCTATGGTTTGACCGATCCTAGTTACTTTAGTAACGAGGTCTTAGAGACCCATATATGGAGA
This sequence comes from Patella vulgata, assembly GCF_932274485.2. Classification (NCBI taxonomy): domain Eukaryota; kingdom Metazoa; phylum Mollusca; class Gastropoda; family Patellidae; genus Patella; species Patella vulgata. Next base: position 48,404,844 of record NC_065879.2, read on the forward strand.
GAGAGCACTGGGGGTCTCCAAGACTTCGTTACTAAAGTAACTAGACAGATCGCAGCTGTCAATCAAAATAATAAATCAACCAATCAGATCTATATGGTCTGACGTAAATAAAGGTATTTCCAGCAGACGTCAACCACCAACCTGTCATAATGGTAAAGAGATGTGCTTGGCGTACGTGTTATTTGGACAGTCCGGAGAGACTGACGGAGGGTAACCTTTATTCCCTTCCCAAAGCTTGGAAGAACACGTGATACCAGACGATGGTTAGGTAGATGCGGACGACCAGTTAAACGAAGAGATAGGGTTAGTAATGGGTGAGCGGAGAAAGGCAAACTTTACATCTTTTTGTATGCACTACCTTACTTAGGTTATTATATAGACTTTTTTTGCCTACTCTTTTTTTTTTCAAACGAAATACACTCGACCATTTTCATCATTATTTTTCTTATGTACCGTCAGGCCTTATCTTATAGGCTAATAAATGTGGCCGTTTTTACAATGTGACATTAAAATGTCAGTATTTCCTCTCAGACATTTTATAAATTGATTTATTCATTCGGTTATTGCACCAGGGCAGAAGTGACAGTCAGTAGAAACAATCTTTTTCATAACATAATTAATATAGTTGATCTTATTTGACTGTAACTCATATATATGACTATACTACAGAACAGGTCTGCAGGCTAAATAGTTTGGGCAGGGGCGAAGGACCCGACAAGGACAACTGTCTAGTCGTTTGGATGGGATAAAAAAAACCGAGGTCCCGTGTACACATTGGTGTGCACGTAAAAGATCCCTTGACAGTTGGAAATCGGTATAAAAGTAGGCCGTAGTGCCACTGTCCGGGCAAAATTTCCCTCATAGCTCACTGTATGGCGTATACCCGTCTTCATTAGCCCTCCAGAGCAGAACAGTAGGATGTTAAACCCCATTTCATTTCATTTCGGGCATGGGCCTTAATTTCAAGTTTGATTAAGACGTTAACACAAAAAAGAGAAGGCAGACAAAGCAAATCAAGTTGCCAATTAAAAACTAGATAGTAATTATCTACGAGAATGAAATGGTCATGTAAATTTAGTTATATTATGTATCATAATAATAATATTCTTATTATTTTTTTCGTTTTTCAGCCAGATCACATCGCTGCACTGCATTATAATCATATTGCTCAACCAAGACCACCACCTAATCCCAGTTCAAGTAATTTTTTGAGAAACCTGCAGTAGTTGAATCAAAGATTTTAAGGTAACAATGGGTTTATCAGCTGTAGAATGATTATTTCCTGTCACATGTGCTCACAGTATTCATACAAAGGCTTAGAATCACTGTCTTCTGTCCTATACTGGGGGTTTAGGTTTTCGAATGGTTAACACGTGCATTTTAGATCATAAGGGCTTTCAGTGAGTCAAGTGAGGTGGTTTCGAACCATTCGAACCAATATTTGTCTGTGGCAAAGCACGTCTGTCCAACCACGTGGGTTTCCTCTGGGTCCTACAACGCGGACAGGAATTATTGAAATAAAATTGGACAATTTGTCAGTCCAAAAATGACCGATCTAGTTTGTGTCAACACTACAAACTGCTCTATATCATTTTTGATATATTTCATTTAGATCCTGATATAAAGTACATACATTCTTTATGCGTCTGTAACTGTAAGTTATGGTAATAGCATGAAATTAAAATTGAGAAAATTGTGTTAATGCTGTAATTATTTTTATTAATGGCTAGTCTAATTATTATATTTATTTCAACGAGCCAAGTCACAAACAATTGCATCTGGTGTAGCACCTAAAAATGTCATGAATATGATTCCCATATACATTTGTTTAGCAATAGTTTCGTTTGCTTGCTTATAAGAAGTGGGAACAGAATAAAAATTACTTTTGTCAAATGTGCTTTTTAAAAATGAATTTTTTATTCTTTCTTTTCATAATAGCTCCAAAATTTGGGACAGTAACACCACACTTTCTTTCGTTCATCCAGTAGACATGGTACAAGGGTTAATCAGCGAACTGGATGTATGAGATGTGTTGTTGACGTTTGGGAAAGTAGGACGAGGGGAAATGTGTAGGGAGTGAAGTGCTGTAAAGGGATAGTTAGATGTATTATGAATGGTTCGAGTGGCTGTGGTGTTACGGTGAAATACTATGCCGCCACCGTAACACCACAGCTTTATGATTTGTTAGACAGGAGTGATGTAATGGGTGTCAACAACTGGGTATGCTGGTACCGTCGCAACGTAGCCGTGAAATATATATTAGATCCTTCAAACCCTTGGATCAGTTTATTGTGTTATCTTAGTGCTATTATGCTTTGTTTTCATAACATTTTGTGAATGTGGTTTTATTTACAAGACCGTGTGTTTATAAGCTCTATCTGTTATATACTGTTTGTTTAATGTATGGTTTCCCCCTAATCATTTTTCTTTTTCAATATCAGGGTGGTTTTAAGGTTCATGTACAACTATATCCTTGTCATCACACGGTGCTTTTCAGGTCTTTGATGTTAAATATGTCTGTTAATTGGTTGAACTCTTCTAATGATTAGTAATAAGAATGGTTTCGCATTGTACATATATATAGACCCTCAAGTTTACTAAATGTCCTTGTCTGCGATATCACCTCGGTGGAAGCGGACGTAAAATACAACTAACACTAACTAACTAAATGTCATTGTGCTTGATAACGATAAGAGAATACTTATCGAAACGTCGTGCTTGTGTATAATAAACCAGTGATTGTTGTCCCATATAACTGTATAGTTTTATTATTATTATTGCCAACACATGAGCACACTATCATCTCATTCTAAAAATACAATGATTTTGCAAGGTTAAAAAGGCTCATATAAATAGGTCTACTACTAGTAGTAGGCTAATATGAATGTGAAGATAAAAAATAGGACCTAATAATAGTCTAGTCGTAGTCACTAGTGTCAGACATATTTTAACCATGTGATTAAAAGTTAATCTTTTGATCATTCAGTCTGATTGGTTTTATTCAGGTGATTTAACATGCCAATAACATAAACAAGCCCTAATCTGCTATTATGAGTATGAGATTAAAATGCAATTTTTGGCTTTTCCTTATGAGTTGTTACTAATAAGTAATATTACTATTATTCTTAGTGCAAGAATAAATGGATTACTATAGCCTAGACTAGTTAGATGACACAAGATATGGGTCCTATTATTGTATCAAAATGAATAAAAATCTGTTGCAAGGCAAGATAGCTCACCCATATTAATGGCCGAAATTGTATACGGAAAAATCGCAAATTTCAAAAGCCCACTTGCACTAGGTACTAGAATATCTACTACGGTATTCAATAATTCAGTCGATTCCAGGCATTTTGATTCACCTTCTTCTTTCAGTTTCACGTCGGAAACGATCAGTAAAAAGATAAAATAGATTCGTAACTTGGTAATCTTACCCTTTCTTTTATCTTAGGTTCACAAAGTATGTCATGTAGACCTCTCGACGGAAACTGCTTTATAACTCAAAGCCCTTCTAATTTCTTCTTTAAAGGTAGTCAACTAAAAACTATGCGGTCATACTTTTCTTTCCGTATCGATTTGCTCGTACTTGTACTGACAGTCACAAAATTCATTAAATTGTAATCATTAAAATGACTAATTCTAACGCACTGATCCATAGTGAATATCGAGTAAGATTAGGCGGATTATCATCGCGGTAATCCATTTTAGTCCGGACAAAGTTCACTTCGCGCGCTCAGATTACTCATCGGAAATTAGACGGAGATTCGCGCATGCGCGGGGGTAATCTGTCCGAGGAGGGTAATCTGCGCTCAACAATTACAATGATCTTTACATCTTCTGAGATTATTTCGAGGAAAAAGAGCTGAATAACGAAGACAAAAATTATCAATGTTCATGTAACATACAACAACCTAAAATGTAAATCAAATCAAAGATGTGTGTTTGTGTAAATCTAATTGAGTACCTGTTGCTACCACTTATGACCTTGATATCAACAATTGGGTTAGATTGGGGCTCAGCAATGCCCAATCTGTGTGCAACAAAACGATTGCCATAAATAAATTTATCAATCAAAAAGCACTTGACTTGCTGGCAATAACCGAAACTGTTATCATCAATAAATTATGTGGTGATGATTTTGATTTTATAAATCTACCAAGACAGACAGGAGGTTGAGGTGTTGATCTTCTCTTCTGGCATATTTTCGAATGGATAAGACAACGAGTGAACACATGTTTCAATTCCTTTGAATTTGTACAATTACTTCTCAACAATAGACTTCGCCATGTTATACCATCCCTCACCCCCTTCAAAGAAAAACAAATCAAGTAATCAGTATTTTCTGAAAGACTTTGAGACTATGATTTCCGAGCTCATTCTCCTAAACACAAGTCTGCTTATTATTGGAGATTTCAAGTTACACTTTGATAATGTAAACGATTCTACTGTTTCCAAATTCCAAAACATCCTGGACCATAGTGAAGACTATAACACACAAACGTGGACATATGCTTGACTATGTTATCTCTAAACGAAACAGCCAACTTAGTAATGCTCTTTTTTTTTCTTTAGAATCTTTATTCAAATAAAACAGTATTAAAATTACATAAAAAAATAAAAATCAATTAAAATATCACAGTTTAGATTATATAAATATGGCGTATGATACAGATGATTATAATAAGCAATATTTATAAAAACTTAAACGAGGTGATTGAATTATATACACTAACAAAGGGGTCCGTCTTAAAGGTGTTAATAAACGCATGCCTTTCTTGTGTTTTAAGACAAGTATGATAAATCATTTAAAGGTGGTCGTTCATCATTTTACTTTTGACTATTGAGAAATTGTCTGCTATTTATCATAGTCAGTCTTGCTACAGAGAACATTAAAATGAAGGAAGTAACTGGAGATTCATTGTCAGATCACTACCTAGTAGTATACCTTAAAACTGCATCGTCTTTAGAAAAATAAATCAATAGCAGAAAACTAAAAGATATTGACATTGTGTCGTCTATCAAAGGGGCTGCGAAATGTATTGATTCTAATGATCCTCAAACTCTACTGCATCGGTACTCTCAGGTCATTTGAGTCCACACTTAATGTATTTGCTCCTGTAAAGTCCCGCAAAAGTAAAGACATCCACCCAACCTCTAGTATACTGGTGTTATTCACTCGCGAAGAATTCTCAGACGAAAAGCAGAAAGAAATTGTGTAAAGACAGGTCTTAGTTGATAGACATCTATTCCAAACATGGTCCCAAAAGGCCATAAAATTGATTTCAGATGCTAAGAAATCTTTTTATAAAATCAAACTGTCTGCAACTGATTCTAAACATCTTTCTAATGTTATCGATAAACTCATCTCTGACTATCAAAAGAAATTACCAAAGTCAAATTCAGATTTTGTGCTAGCCGAACGTTTCAGTGACTTCTTTCATGACAAAGTCGATGATGTCAGACGTACTCTTGGATTAAGGGCGTTTGTTTGAGTTGGCCCCAGTTACAGAAGAACATTTCCGGTCCATTATTGGTCAGAGCAAGTCATCTTCCTATAACCAAGATCCCCTTCCAACATTGCTTCTGAAGTCCAAACCAGTATTAGATGCGCTTCTCCCTTTCATGACTGCTATCACAAATTCTTCAATTGCTAACAGCTGCGTGCCGACTTCATTAAAGACTGCCCCTGTGATTCCATTTCTGAAGAATCTATCGCTTGATTGCGAGATCCTTAAGAACTGTCACTCTGTCTCAAATCATGAGTTTATCGGAAAAGTGCTTGAAAGGGTGATGGCGAGTCAAATCTCTAATTATCTACGAGCTAACAATCTTCATAAACCGCTGCAGTCTGCACATTTGAAGGTTAAAAAAAAAGCTGATATTGATGCATCATTGGATAGCAACCTTGGCATCATCCTTATACTTCTAGATCTAAGAGAGGATTTGATTCCATCGACCATATCATTCTGTTCAATCGACTGCAGTTATCTGTGGGAATCAAAGGATCGGCGCTGGATTGGTTGAAGTCTTGTCTAACTGACAAAAGCCAATGTCTCCATATTCATAGCAGCAACTCTATCTAAACCGCTGTCAATTGGAGTACCACAGGTCCGCTACTCTTCTTACTGTATGTACTTCCACTTGGTAAAATTATTCATAAATATGGTATCAACTATTCATTCCTTTAGACTAGATGTCAATACACAGTTCCCTTAATAAATTAGAATACTTTGAGAACAAGGGGCGGCCATTTTGTCTGTCAGTTTTGGGCCGATTTTCACGAAATTCGAACTCAGTCGTCCTTAGGGTGTAACGGTGATATAATAATACGTTTTTTTAAATCGGATAAAAATTATGACCTCTATAGGGTCCACAAGCTAAAAACGCAATTTTTCGTACAATCAGGGGCCATAATTCAGGAAGTTATGTTCAGAAATGCGCCAATATCGAAAGGAACCGAGATCTTTGGGTTATAATCATACATTTCAAGTTTAAATAGGATAAAAATTGTGACCTCTACAGTGTTCACAAGCTAAAAACGTGATTTTTCGTACAATCAGGGGCCATAATCCATGAAGTTACAGTCCGATACATGCCAATATCGAAAGGAACCGAGATCTTAGGGTGATAACCCTATATTTTAAGTTTCATTGAAATCGGATAAAAATTGTGACCTGTAGACTGTTCACAAACAATTGTGGACGGACGGACAGGGGCGACGACAATATACGTCCACATGAAAATGTGGGCGTATAAAATAAATACATATACAGATATACAAGTTCTCAATTAATACAGAGTTGATTAATTATTTCATTTAAATTTATATATTCAGATGGTGAACAATCTCTTAAATCTATGTATTCTCGTATAGCATTTCTTATTCTCTTATTATTTTCCTTCCAGGAACTTTTATCGTGACAATCTATTTGATCTACAATATTTAACAATGACTTGCGTTCTAAATTGTATTTTGTTACATTATAATGGTACGTTAAGTAATTGATACTATTGCACATAGTAGGCTGACTTCCCAACAATGCAGTACGTCCACATAAATGAAGACATAAATTACTACTATGTATAATACTATGATAAAATTTAATAAAACGTTTATGAAGCTGAGTTTCAATTGACAAATCCTGACATTCAATAAGCTATTGTGGGGTCTTGGGGAAATGTTGAGTAATTTCCTAACCTGTTTTCTCCAGGCTACAGAAAAACTCTCTAATGACTTTTATGAGAAATCCCATAGTTGGCTCCCATACAGGGGCTTACAATAAGTTTTGAATAATTTATATTTAACTCTAGATGAGGATGAGGAAAATGTAAAATTTAGTAATATTACATTACTTTTAACGGTAAAACTATTTATACATTGACGTAAATGTTCATGTTTTGACGAACTATGAAGCAGATTTCCTAAATGGGATTCAGATTCGACAAGTTTAATAGGGAGGCCGTTTATAAGAATGGGTTTAAGATCCTGATTTCCAGTTTCAGAGGGTTTGCATGGAAAATATATAAGTCTGCTCTTGTCGGGATTAAAAGTGAGGTTATATTCTTCAGAATATTTACTTGCTATGCGCAATAAACCTACAAGAGAGTTTCTACTTGGGGCGATAAGTGTGAGGTCATCAGCATAGGCGAGTGCACCAATATGACAGCCAAGTTTACTTTGTCTCCACCTTCTCAGAAGTTCATCGATATAGACGGTAAATAGTATTGAAGAGAGTACTCCCCCTTGTTTGACACCGTTAGTTACATCTTACTCGTATCCTTTGGTTGAGGTATAGACAAAGTAGAAATCGTGAAAATAAAGGACACAGACATCTAGAACGTAGCAGTTGGAAGAGTTTTACATAGTTTACCTTATCAAAAGCTTTGCTAGCGTCTAGTAAACTAACATACACACCAGAGTTGCGACTATTGTAATAATTAATGGTTTCATTTAGTACAAAAGAGCAATGACTTATAGAGGGTTTCTCTTTAAAACCAAATTGTTGATCAGGACATTGAAACACGTTATTAAACTTATCTAATATAACTTTGTCAAATATTTTACCGAATATACTGCTCAAGGCAATTCCACGATAGTTTCTGGAATCGTTGAGAGAGCGTTTCCTGTTTTTTGGAATTGATACAATAGTTGAGAGGATAAGATTGCTTGGTGAAAAGCCATGAACGACAAGAGCTGTCAGTAGCAATGATACATGAATAAAGTAAGAATATTGAGCATAGATAATATGATCAGAATACTGACCACTACAGCCATCAGATTTCTCATGTTTTAGAGATTTTACAGCTTTTGAAACTTCGGTTGCTGTGATATTATGATCATATTTACATTTACCACTATTACACACATGATTGATACTAAACTCAATGTCTTCCTTTAACTTAATCATATCATTTTCATTATACGATACACTGTTAAAAAGCTTAACGACGAGAAGACATAATTCGTGATGATATTACCGAAGTAAAAACTGAACACTTTCGACTTTTCACCAAAGCTAAGAAATCGGCGATACTAAAATTTCACAACCATGTAAATCACGAAATCTGGGTTTCATCGTGGACAAGACAATGTCTCTTATCCCACAGGTCAACAGTAGGTTAAAACCAATATCAAGAATCAGGAGGTATCTTACCAAAGATTCATGTGCTCGAGTTGTATTAGCATTGATCATATCTCAGTTGGGCAATGGAAATGGACTCCTGGCTGGCATTCCAGATTTCTTCCTTCAAGTTGTGCAAAACAAACTGTGCTCGATTAGATTAATTTCCAAGTCATCTTCTTGAGATCATTTAACAGAAACCCTTAAAAGTCTCCATAGACTGCCTATAAAAACCCTGTGCCTGCTTATAATGAGACTCGGCGGAAAAATATATTTTCCTATAAATGGTGCCCACATGTATATTAAGCTACCAAGAACAACCAGAGAAAGTTCAACTTTTGTTAAATTTAAATCGGGAGTTAGAAACACACTTGTTTAAATATTACTACAAACCGTGATGTGACATTTGTAATGCGCTTAGAAATATCACCGGATATAATGAAGCGTTATAAAAAATGGATAATAAAAAGTCATTAAAGGAATTCCATTCTTCATTTGCATGAGAGAATTGATAATCACAGTAATACATTACATACTTATCCAGAGTGTTCAGCGTGTGGAATGTGGGGTCCTCTTACCAGCCCTGTGTGCAAGCTGAAAAGCTTGTACGGGATTATGATAAATGTCTTTAAGCAGTTTTATTGACTAGTATATATATATCTGTGATTTCCTCTTTAAAGAAACAGATTCATGTATTGTGGTTTCTATTGTTATAAGCAGGTCGGAGTATGCAGCTACATCATATCTATAATATTACTATCACTGATATTATATATGTATTTTTCATTCTCCTTGTAAATAGATTGAGCATGATATATATCGATTTTTTTACACACCTTAAAGCGATAATCGTGCCTGAGTATTAAAGGGGTATTTAACAAACCAGATTATTTTGAGTTTCTCCGTTTTATGAATATACCAATATTGGTACCGTTATACAAAGCTCAGTCATTTCTCTAACAAACAAATAAGAATAAGTAGTGATATCTTGCTAAAATAGTTCCGTTTCTAAAATGCGTTTATCTCAGTTGATTCTATAATAGCCCAATTTAGTTTTAAAATCTCTCCCATGAAATCGATATTCTTTTTGCCAGTCCTTACAATTATTATGTCAGAATTAACTTGGGTCACTGGTGCTGACGATAACTTCTATTTAACTGGCAGCAAAACCTCGAAACCCTTTAGTAAGAACGGAAAATAAATCTACCCAAAAAATTCAAATAGACGGAGTTCAAGCAACAGTAAAAGAAGGTTAGCTTCAAATATGTCAAGTCCAATCTGTATGTCATCAGTCTCTGGCTTATCATAAGGAACATTCTTCCTATTATTATAGGATAATTGACCGACCACTCCCTGTTTACGTAGTAGCTGTAATTATGGATATAGTAAATACAGAGATGTACAATGATCTTTACAGAAAAGTAAACATGTAAGGATAAATAAGAAATAGTTTCTGAGAATCAGTTTGAAATTGGTGTTGTTAAGAGAGGAGTACAATTTTCAGCCTGATGTTCAATCAGACATTAATTCCGTTTCGTTTCATAATGAGCATTTTCTGCTCAGGGTAAGCAGAACGATACGCAATTTGATTGGTCGAGACGTTGGAACACAATAAGTCTCATTCTAATTGATGTAGAATGTTCGAACTTGGTGCAAGCTTTCATTAGGCGAATGCCTTGATGGAGTTCGATGATGAATATTGTATGCTTACGGTAAGCAGAGATAAACAATCTGATTGGTTGATGCTTTTGGGCACGATAACTTTGGTTATAATGAAGTGAGAGCGATGAAACTCCGAATATAGATTCATCATATCATTACCTTGACTAAGTTCGATGGTGAGAATTTTCTGCTTAGGCTAAGGAGCGATAAGCAATTTGATTGGTCAAGACTTTGGAACATAATAACTCTCATTTTAATTGATGTAGAAAATTTGATGTAGATGTTCATTAGGTGAATGTCTTGACTGGGTTCAATGATTAACATTTCGAGCTGAATCTAAACAGAGCTAATCAATTTCATTGGTCGATGCTTTGGGACAGACAAGAAAATCTTGATTCTATTTGATAGAAAGTGATGAAACTTAGTGTAGATTGGTAGAATTTTTAAAGACTACTTGGGTAAAAGTGAGAGAGAAATGGGGTTTAACGTCCACTCGAATCGAACATGGTCATTTCGGGACTAACATATGGTTCAATTTCATTTCAATAATGGTTTTTATACTTCCACATTTTCACGTGGACGTATGCCGTCGCCCATGTCCGTCCGTCCGTCCACAATTTCTGTGTGGACACTTTATAGGTCACAGTTTTTACGGAAGGACAGGGGCGACGGCATAATGTGGGCGTATAAAAATTCCACAAATTCGTACCTTATAGTAACTGATGCTATAATTTGTATTAATATATAGTCAATCATAAACCCATGTTTATATAGAGCGTCCCAAATCGTGTTTTGTTCTTCCTAAAGACAAAACTGTCAAATTTCAACTTTTAAAATGGCTTCGAATACATTGCTGACGGACTTTACGGTATTTTAAAACAACGAAAAGAACACAAACACCCAGTAAACTATAAATTATGTATGAGCCGTGGTAGACACGGCCTCTTTCTAGGGCTTATTGGCTCCTAGTTCCCAGTTAAGGGCAAGGTAAAGTGACACCAACAAGGCTGAACATAATTTCCAACACAGAAGAGTGGCCCTTGGATACAAAAGCCCAAAATATACTATATTACTCACAATACACTATAAATCGTACGCTTCGCGTGTTATCATGTAAACGAACATTTCAATTTTATCACTTCCTTGACCAATCGCGGTTACACTACAGACAAAACGATAAAAGTTGGGGATAGCTATTATCTCTCTATTGATACTCTATCCATGTAGTATAGTAGTCGAGTCTTAGATTTTCGAATTGCTTTCCTCTTTCTATGTAGTGTGAGATTTCCGCGTCCTTGCTTCCACGCGGTTATGGTCTGTCATTTTTTTTTCAATCTTGAAAATGAGCCTTCATGTCTTAAAACGAGTGATGCGAAGACTCGTTAAACTGACAGCGTTTACCGGAAAATTATATCGATATGTAAAGGTTTCATTTGCACCACCAACCACACAATTATGCCGTATTCCATTTAGTAAACGTAGACATTGTGAACGATTTCTACCTTCGCTTCCGAACATCTAACGTCCTTGTCCTTCTGCTAATATCAATGAGCAAAGCGTTAATTTTAATTACATATTTTTTATATTTTGAATTTAAACAATTGCGGAATAGGATTAATTCATATTTGAATACAAATGAGGTGTCATTTACGTGATTTGGTAATATTAAAAAATAAATTATTCACGAACTCATTGTCGTAATCAGCACTTCCGTTGAGTGGCAATTCGACAGGTAAATAAAGATGCAGTAAACACTTTTTTACTTTTACTTTCACAATTATCGATAAATCAGGTGTTAAATCGTAATAATATTATAGACTATTGACCATCATTTGCAAGAACTGTCACTTCTTTTAATATCAGCATTATTCACATGAGGCGTTCTATAAATTGATGAAAACAGAACTGTCAAAATCTAAGCTATCATGGCTGCCGTTGTCACGTGTTGGTAAATGTTAACAAAAAGGTTTGTTTCCACGTTCAGGTCGCCCTAGAGCCACTACACAAGCCCAGGATCGATACATTCGTACACAGGTCCTGCGAAATCGAGGACAAACGGCCAATCAGCTTTCTATAAACTTGTAGCAAGTTACAGGAATTCGAGTTACACCCCAAACGATTTGAAATCGGTTACATGCAGCTTATTTGCATGCGCGACGGCCGCGTATTGTGCCTCCAAAAACTCACCAGCACATGGCAAACAGGCGTCAATGGTGTAGGCAGCGTAGAAATTGGGGTAATGTTCTCAGATGAGTCCAGATTTACTCTGGATTTCATCGATAGGCGTGCTCGCGTTTGGAGGCGTGTAAATGAACGTCATGCTAACGTTAACGTCAGACAGCATGACAGATTCGGGCGTGGGTCTGTTATGGTGTGGGGAGGAATCACCATGACTGACAGAACGGACTTGCATATTGTTCGAGGAAGGGTCACTGGTGGGAACTACCGTGACCAAATCCTGGCACCGATAGTTCTGCCCTTTGCTCAACGTGCAGGTCGACGATTCATCTTTCAAGATGATAATGCCCGTGTCCACCGCGCTCGTGTCGTGAATGACTACCTCCAGCGTCACCATATTGTCCATATGCCTTGGCCAGCCATGAGTCCCGACCTTTCCCCTATAGAGCATGTCTGGTACATGATCGGGAGACGTGTTCGTTGACGTCAACGTCAACCCACAACACTGCAAGAATTGGTCGTGGCACTGCAAGAGGAGTGGGTCAGATTGCCCAATTAGTGATTGGACGGTTGATTAGGATCATGCCACGACGAATTACTGAATGTCTTAGGATAGGCTGAGCAATTACTCTTTATTAAGACAAAAATCAAACACGTCCGTTTTCACTTTTGACAGTGTATCTCTTTGCGAATGAAATGGGGCCGTCAAATACGCCTCTCATATGAACTGTTTATGTTCATGTGTAGGCAATTAAAATAAAGCCTGAAAATAGATGGAATCCATAAACAGTCCTACCTTGTTAAACAATAATCCTATTAATCCTATAATTCACTATAGCCAGCTGAGAAATTGGCAAAAATATCATTTTCCTCTTCATTTTCAAACGTTTGAAAAAAGCTACTCCATGGTGGAGAATAGAAAACAAGGGAGGAAATTGGGAGGTAATTGTGTTATTATTTCCTGTGTAAATGAGTTTTAAGTGTGAGAATGACACCTATGATCGTATAATTGTGAGTTGACAACCTATTGAGCAAAAGACATAGAAATAATTACGTTTTGACTTTCTTAGAAAATTTGCAATTTCCGCTTTAAGATTCTATCTGTATAAAACCTGTACATATCCCAATATGGTTTATACTGCTAAAATAAAACACAGAGATAATCACCCTGGAAACATGTGTGAAGTGAAAAGTACCCGTGTTCCATAAAATTGTGTCTAGTTAGCCTGTCAGTAATATTTTGTTAATTTTTTTCTGCCACTTATCAGAGTGAATCGCATGTAGGTATCCAAAAACATAACGGCCTAAACCAAATATTTATCACCCGCTCAGCCAGCAACGTAACCATAGTGCTTTTGCACGCGGTGTCTTGGTAGACAGCATGGCCACATGGTGTTTATATTTTTAGGGGTTTTAAAAAATGGGTTAGGGTTAGGGGTTAGGGTTGCGCCCCCCTCCCACAATATTATATTTCACGGCTACGCCTCTGTATACGTGACATTCACCGTGTCAACAACGTCTTTTAAAATACGTAACCTGTCTTTTATTTACATAGTTATATATCATAATATAATATACAAGTCTCCATGGAAAACATAGTATATTATATAGATGTAGTTGAATTACCTTCATTAGAAATGATAACACTACCCTGTTGCCATTTCACGGACAAGACTGTAATCATATAATATATATTGCACTTTTTCTTAAAACAATGATATCCGTTTGTTCTTTATCATCGCTCTTTGACTTTGTTAATGGACATTATTTAAGACAGTGGTGACGCTTTATAGTTTTTTTGTGCAAGTTAAGTTTAATTTGGGGTAATTGTATTGTAAAATTCATTTTCAAGAAGCCACACGCTTGAACCCGAAAAACGTGTTTGTAAAGGTTTGTAAATCGTAGCGTATGTAGTCTGGAAATAGGGACGCTTTCTCAACCTCGTGGGGTGGGGGTGGGGGTGGATGGCCGAATGGTTAGCACGTGAGCGCTGTATCAAAAGGTCTGTCATTAAGTCAACTGGCGTGGTTTCGAATCCCAGGTTGTACATGGCAAGGAGTAGGAACGCCTGTCCAACCTCGTGGGTTTTCTCCGGGACCCCCGGTTTCCTCCAACTGCTAAAGACCTCTAAGCGCAAGCGAATTATTGAAATAAAATTGAACCATGTGTGATTCCCGAAATGACCCAGTTTGTGTCGAGTGGACGTTAAACCCCATCTATCTCTCTCTCGACCTCGTGGGTTTACTATACGGTTAAACAGGTTGCCGCTCTCAGGAAGGACCCATATGCATGCGCTGGACATTCCAAAATAAGACCACTTGTATGCGATATCACTCTGGGTGGAAGAGGACGCCAAACTCTACAAACAACAACATCTAAAAACAATTTGTTTAAGCGACATTTAGTAACTGGATGAGAATAACAACATGACACAATTATATGGAACTCTTTTGATTAACATGACTTTGATACACGTGTACTACAGGAAACCATGCATTTAGTAGATAATACGATAAACAAAATGTTGACATGAAATGGCTGAACGAACAAACTACTAATACCATTAATTATTTCATACAATGATATTTGTTTCTACATGTGTGCTTTTGTTTGCATTGTAACGCTCATTGCGATTTGTATTGACTCATTGGTTCTAAGTCTTGCATTGGAACCGTCGTGCTAGACCTATTTCTGTAACCCTGTATTATAGTTTAAAAACCGTCGATATGTATATTTGATTGTGTACGATAGAAATCCATAACACTCGGGTGGTTCTATTGGTTGCTTCCATTGTCTATACCTTATAGAACCTAAATACAATTAGATTAGATGATAAAAGTGTGAAATGAATTTGGGTTTAACGTCCTACTACTTTGTACCGACGGGGCTAATGACAGCTGACATACACCATGTAGTGTGATATGAGTGACATTTTGCCCAGACAGCGGCACCACGGATCGAATTCCAACAGTCAAGGGTTCTTTCACGTGCACGTCAACGCGTACAAGGAGCCTCGTTTTTTTTGTTCCACCCCAATATCTTAGTATATTATTTTGCAACGTTGAATGAAATTAATCTTACAGACACACTTATTTTGCACAACATCACACATGCGTTACTTTCTTAAAATAGATGAAAATAAAATTATGACACTGAAGGTGTTTTTATTCTCCGATAATAATCTTTAATAAAAATATATTACAAAGTTGTTTCTCATTATCTCTAAAATGGTGGTTAAAGGAGAATTGATGATAAGATGCATATAGAAATGGGTATCAAGGAAATGTTCCAACATATCGGCCATATTTGACAAGTTATTGTTTTTCTTGTTGTTTCTCTATTTATTAATTTATTTTAATATACATAAATATTGTTATTATGGATTTTTGTTTTAATCCCGCGACGCGTCGGCTATACAGTCTTGGAGGTGACCAGTCAGGGACTATAACGGGGAAGGAAAATCAGAACCCTCTCGTGACTTATCACACATCTGTATACCAGAATATTTTTATTTAAATGTCCAGACATTTTTGATTTGGTCAAACATTTCATTAGATTTTATATATTGATTTGTTATAGGGGATGGCAATCTTTGTTTGTTTCAAATTTTACATCTATTGATAAAGCCGGTGTTGTGATTTTGTGTTCCGCTGTCCGCACGGACAAAAATGAAAACAAAAATTACTAACTTTAATGTAAAACATGACCGCGTTTATTTCTGTTTGTAGGGGGTCGGGAAAACGGACGAGTGATCAAATGAATAAACGCGAGCGCTTTAGATCTTAAGGTCTGTCATGTGGCGTGATTACCTGTCCAAGCTAGTGCAGGGAGTAAAGTTTGTGTCCAGTGGTCGCTGAACCCTAATTATCCAGCTCTCTCCATATTTACAGATTTAGGGAATCTAGTTTTACAGGGATACGTATTGATAGTAAAATGACCCTTTCGTCAACTTTTATGTGTTTTCACTTTGTAATCTTTTAAGAAATTATTTGATTTGCTTGTATATTTAACGCCCGACACGTTTCCTATAATGAATGTTTTTACAATTTGCTAAAAAGGTGTGATATTTGTTATGCAAGGAGACTATGTTTTTTTTAACTACGTGTAAATCTATTATCTAAACTTCTTATAAAAAAAATCTCAAAAAAAAAATAATGTTAAACTAACAAGACATGTTTTTTTATCGTGTTTATCAAACATTTGGCCCAGCTTCTATTGTTGTGAAGGGGAATGTTGAACTAGAAGTTATATCAATACCAAGTTTAAGGCAATTTAACTTCAAATCAGTGATTCCCGGGAGTCGATACTACGAAAACCCATTAGTGCCAAACAAAACAAAAATATTAATACGTTTGAACGAATTAGTATCTCGTTTGAACGAATTAGTATCTAGTTTGAACGAATTGGTATCTCATTTGAACGAATTAATTATCTGGTTTGAACGAATTAGTATCTCGTTTGAACGAATTAGTATCTCGTATGAACGAATTAGTATCTCGTTTGAACGAATTAATTATCTCATTAATTATCTCGTTTGAACGAATTAATTATCTCATTAATTATCTCGTTTGAACGAATTAGTATCTCGTTTGAACAAATTAATTATCTCGTTTAAACGAGTTAGTATCTCGTTTAAACGAGTTAGTATCTCGTTTAAACGAATTAATTATCTCGTTTAAACGAATTAATTATCTCGTTTAAACGAATTAATTATCTCGTTTGAACGAATTAGTATCGCGTTTGAACGAATTAATTATCTCGTTTGAACGAATTAAGAGTCATTCCACGAGAAAACCATGCAGAAGGTGGCAAGGTGGGGGTCGGCAGATCAAGTTCATCTCTGGGGGATTTTATGGACTCCTCAAGACTACTTCATAACAAGGAGGGCCTATCTCAAAATTTCACCGTTATTGGGAAACAGCCTTTGGGTGATTTTTGGCCAATTTTGCCATTTTTCAGGTCATTTTTGGTCAATTTTCAGCCACCTATTGTAGCGGGTCTAGGGTTTGGATGGAAATGGTGGTGATTGGTGATGTTAGTGGGGGTTTTCCTGTGCCCCAGTGTGAAGACCATAAAGTCGCATCTATTCTCTGGGAGTAATGATCAGCAAAATTGTAACATATGGCGTCTAAAACCGAAAATATACACCTACGAAAATTAGCTCTATTTTCAATGATGCGGGGGTAGGTCAAAATATCGAAATGGTTTTATGCACAGCTCGACACACTCTATCGACATAAAAAAAACAAAATCTCTGTCACAGCTCTTCAATCAATGCGAAATAATAAGTCACCTCTCTTCAATCAATGCGAAATAATAAGTCAAAGTTGGTGAATTTTCCCTATTGTAATCTCTCATTCTCTATGAAATGGCCAACTACTTTCATTCAGGGTAAGCCAGCTTTCTCCGTTTCTTCACCAAATCATTCGTCAGCGCTCGAAGGTAGCAGCTTGAAACCCGCTCGAGCAAAACTAGTCTCTTTGATGAATGGTATCCAATCCATGATGGCCGCGACCGAGAACGCAGAAAATTGTGTTTTTTCTTCATTTTTGGCCATAGAATGTGGTACATATCCCAGATATGAGCAATGAAATGACTTAATAGATTGACAGAGTGTACTAAGGACATTAAAGCCCGTCCCTTAGCACATTACATAGCAATAAGTGAATTGAGAACCGAATGGGAGCCGATTTCTTGACGAAGTGGGATTTTTGATCTTGACAAGTCGATTCTAGATGGAAAGGTGATATGTGCTGCCCATCGCTACCGCCTGGGTCTCAAATGGAATATTCCAACAGTATGCTGTCCATAATGAGGAAATGGGCTGTCAAAAGAGCCAAGTTCCTACACCACCCCAGGTTAGTTCTTCAAATAAATGATATGACATAGAGTCAAAAATTAAATTTCACCATGGGATCATTTTCAGAGCCCAAAATAAATCTTGCCATGCCCTTTAAAACTAAATTTGTATATGAAGGACATTTCTATCAGGGGCCACCTCTCAAAATATTGTTGATATCAACCCCAACGTATATGGGCCATTGAAAATTTTCTTGCATCGAGTCTCCGAATGATGGACTGGTTGGTAACAGGGACCCCTGCAAATACTTAGAAAATTATTTTAGTAAATTATTTTATGTGGTTTGGTTGTTTCAGGTTACTGTTGGAACTGATGACATCCCTCCCACTGCTACATCATCTGCAGCTACTGGTGATTTTGCAGTGGATTGATGATGGATGTAAGCAGCACTACCAGTAGCTGCAGACACAATTTCTTCCCTCTTTTTATCAATAGTATTTTATTTCACTTGGCCGTTCCAATAGGAATTAAGTTGATTCCAAGTGACACAACGCGGTCTTTGTATGGCTTCTCCTTAGATGTGGCAGCATGCATCCGTTTGGAATATTCCATTTAATGCAGCTACGTCAAGAAATCATCTCCCATTCGGTTCTCACATCACTTATTGCTATGTGATGTTCTAAAAGGTGGGCCTTAATGTCCTTAGTACATTTTTTCAATCGTATGAAGTGATTCTCTTGGTCATATCTGGGATACTCGTATGTACCACATTTAATGGCCAAACATGAGGAAAAACCGCAATTTTGTGCGTTTTCGGGCAAGGCCATCTTGGATTGGATACCCAGCCTCATCAAAGAAACTAGTTTTGCTCGAGGGGGTTTCAAGCTGCTACCAGTGAGCGCGGGCGAATGATTTGGTGAAGAAACGGGGATAGCTGACTTACCCTGAATGAAAATAGTTGGCCATTTCATGGAGAATAGGGAAAATTCACCAACTTTGACTTATGATTTCGCTTTGATTGAAGAGAGGTGACAGAGATTTTATTTCTTATATCGATAGAGGGAGTCGAGCTGTGCATAAAACCATTTCGATATTTTGACCTACCCCCGCATCATACAAAATAGAGCTAATCTTCGCAGGTGTATATTTTCTGTTTTATTCACCATTGCTCACAGAGAATAGATGCGACTTCACACCGGGGTACATCACCAAATCACCACCATTTCATCCAAACCCTAGACTCGCCACAATAGGTGGCTGAAAATTGACCAAAGATGACCTGAAAAATGGCAAAATTTGCCAAAAATCACCCAGAGGCTGTTTCTCAATAACGGTGAAATTTTGAAACCGGCCCTTCTGGCTGTGAAGTAGTCAGGGGGAGTCCATAAAATCCCCCCCCCCCCATCTTCCCGATTCTGCACGATTTTGCATGGTTTTCTCATGAAATGACTCTTAATTATCTCGTTTGAACGAATTAATTATCTCGCATGAACGCGTTAGTATCTCGTTTAAACGAATTAATTATCTCGTTTGAACGAATTAATATTTCGATTGTAGCCTACAGAAGCATGGAAGGGACATGCAGAAATTGTGTTTCAAATAAAGATAATATGATTTAATGCGCGTAGGTTCTTTACTATTTCTGACGTTAGCGCCAGTAGAAGGAACTACACTTGTGAAAAGGGGAATTAGTATACAATACTGTGGAAATTATCCAATTTGTTTAATGTTAGCCTGGGTTAGCCACAACATTGTAGTGAAGTCATTGTTTATGATATGTATATTCTTATACCGACATTACGACAGGTATATGTATGACATATTAAGGACGTGGATTTGAAATGCACCTAATTAAGAAATAAAATGGTAGATTGTGCCCTAGCTGAATTTTCACTAGCTCAGTGAACAGCACTACAGGTATTGTCAGCGATGTTTACATATTTTAAAGGATTAATGTTATTGTTGACAGATGAACTTATTGCCAGTGACGATTTCTTTGTAAGGGGATTTGGGCGAGTTTCTAAGATAGAAGAGTGACGTGGGAGTCTTAAAAGAAATAACTAATTTTCGCATGCAGCATGCAAAACGAAGCAGGAGTAGTAGTGCCGCAAAATTTATCGCATTGCACGTCGCATCCCTCCCACAAGGGAGAAGCGACGCTGTCGTTGGCCAACTTCCTCGATAGGACAGAGGCTCAAGTGAGGAACGGCTGTTCTAACCGCCCTACGTTTGATTACCTGTGAAAGTCGACACGGGAACCTTTCCCTCTTGGTTCACCTTGAGCCATCGTTCCCTTCTGCGACTCTCGGTTTCACGTCACTTGTTGTCCCGAGCAGGTCGACCAACAGCAGCGTCTATTTGCCACACGGGACCCTAGTGGGAGTGATGAGACGTGCCATGTGGGGAATGTTTCGGCACAATTACTACGCTTGCTTCGTTTTGCATACTGCTACTGCATTCCACGGGTTTTTCGTATAATCCACAGTTTTTGTGTCATCCGAGGACTACAGACTTTTCTAACAAAGACTCGTGCCATTAAAGTAGACCTTGCAAATTAGTTGTTTCGTCTACAAACTCTATCTTAGAAACTCACCCAAATCCTCTCACATCCGTTGTATTGCAAAGCAGTCAACCCTAGGAATAAATTTACTCTGGGATAATACTTTACTGCAAAATTCAATTACTATGTAAACCTCGTTGACAAGCAATCGTGTACCTGTAGTTCTGTTCACTGAGCTAGCGATAATTCAGCTATGGCATAATTATTTCTTAATTGGGTGCGTTTCAAATCTACGTCTTTACAATATTAAAGATACATTATGTAAGATTTAAAGAAAGGGCTGGTCGGTCGTGTAATAATAGTTCAAAAAGATAATGCGAAATGAATATATTGAAATTTTCATTAAATTACTTTATTTTGAGCGACGATATTAGCCTTTAAAGGTTTGATAATTCACGGAATGTAACCACAGTACTGGTTGTTTGAGGCTTAGCCTCGATTTACCATTTTTCAATTAAATCATTAAATGGCCGAACCGTTCTAACGTCTGCTCCTAAATCTTGTTCATTAGATCCTGTTCCGACTTCTGTTCTTAAGGACTGTCTAGACGAAGTTATTCCAGTTTTTACCAATATTATTAATTCTTGTATATCATCCGCTACTATTCCCAACGTTTTCAAACGAGTTTATGTTACCCCTTTAATTAAAAAGTCTACACTGGATCCTAATGTTTTTAAAAATTACAGGCCTGTCTCTAACTTAAGTTTTATTTCTAAAATATTGGAGAAATGTATTGCTTCTCAGATAAAGGCCCATCTAGATGATAACTGTTTGTATGGACCATTTCAAAGTGCTTCTAAACAATTTCACAGTACCGAAACAGCTTTAACCCGGGTTTCAAATGATAATTTAATGGAAATTGATAATAGAAAATTATGTACATTTTTAATTTTATTAGATTTATCTGCTGCTTTCGATACGGTGAATCATTTGTTACTTTAACTAAGAAATGTGACCACATAACTCCTGTTTTTATATAATTTACACTGGTTACCTGTTAAATATCGAATTGATTTTAAGATTTTACTACTTACTTTTAAATGTTTAAATAATTTAGCTCCTGTTTACCTCTCGGATCTTTTAGAACTTTATACACCTGGCCGAACATTACGTACATCAGATAAACTACTTTTAGAGCCCAAAACTGTTCAACTAGTTTCTTATGGTCAGCGCTCTTTTAGTTATCAAGCACATGTTTTATGGAATAATCTACCATTTAGTTTAAGATGCTGTACATCTCTATATTCTTTTAAAAAACAACTTAAAACACATTTATTTAATCAGGCTTTTAACTGACTCTGTATACAATCGTTAACATGTCCATAATCTTGTTGTTTATGTATGATTTACATTGTCACTTTGTAAAGTGCCCCTGAACATGTTATATGAAAGGGTGCACTATAAATATGCTGTAATAATAATAATAATAATAATAATAATAACTAGATCTGCTAAGCAGATATGAAAGCTTTCATATTCATAATCACTTTCTGTTTCATGTCAAGGGTCATATAAAGAATCTCAACAAGTTAAAAAAACAATTAAAATCGGTCAAAAACTCGCGAAGTTAATGCGATTTTTCACTCGTAAACAACTCTGTCGGCTCGAAAAACGACAAAGGCAAAATTCAAAATTGTGACATTTTCAAATACCAAGAATTGGACCCTGATCCCGGCTATCCAGAAATGTATTCATTTTCGAAATAGGAGAAGTATTCTCCAAACTACGGCCTATTGTTTTCATTTTCATGCCCGTTATCATCGATTTTTCACTTTTTCTCATATTCAGTTCAAAATGGTTTCCATCAATTGACCTAGATCAAAATTCTAATCCGATAGATTTTTGGGCATTCAGGATTCAGAAAATGTAACTCCCATGTCTGTAAGTAAAATATTGCATAAGCCTTGTGGATTTTTCACGTTTTAAGATGGTGGCACTTCCGGTTCAATCGGCAGACTTCATATTTTGTGTACACATCAGTACTGTCTTATCTAGTACAGAAAAAACATTCAAGGCAATCTGACCTATATTTCGTAGATTTTTTTTGAAAACTTTGATCCTTAATTTCATCAAGGGAAGATAATTTAGAAAATTTCTAATGACATCTTTCAAGTCGCATCGGTAAGATCTACTTACATACTAAATTTCATGAAAATCGTGCAACTGTTAAAGAAGTTGTCAAGTTGGTTTCAACTTCCGATTCAAAATCACAGCGACGAATTTTCGAAATTCGAAAATCCGAAATTGCAGATTTGAAGTAAATGTTTCAATGTACTCAAAGAAAACAAAATAGTAAAATAGGTCAAATAGTCACAAAGTTACACCAATGTAGGTCAAATACATTCTTTCGTAAAATTCGGTGATTTCGGATGAGTAAAACGTTTTGAAAATATATTCATTCCAAATACACCACCCATTCTTGGGGGGGGGGGGGGGGGTAGGTCAAATTTCAGAAAGATCCTACGGTTAGATTCTGAGATATAAGAACCAGCTAAACTCGAAAACAACCTTGTGGGCACGGAAAACATCAAAGGCGAAATTCGAATTTTTTAAATATTCAAATACCAAACATTCGACCATGATCGAGGCTATCCTAAAATGTATTGATTTTGGTAATAGGAGACAGATTCTCTAAGCCACGACCAATTGTGTATGTTTTCAAGCCCATTAATGTGGATTTTTCACTAATTTTCATTTTCAATTCAAAATGGCGTCCATCAGTTGACCTAAATCAAATTCTAATCCGATAGATTTTTAGGCATTCCTTCAAGGATTCAGAAAATGTAACTCTTATGTCTGTAAGTAAAATATTGTAAAAGCCTTGTGGATTTTTCACGTTTTGAGATGGTGGCACTTCCGGTTCGCTAGCAAACTACATATTTTGTGTACACATCAGTACTGTCTTGGCTAGTACAGAAAAAAAAATTCAAGGCAATCTGACCTGTATTTCGTCGATTTTTTTAAACCTTTGATCCTTAATTTCATCAAGGGAAGATAATTTAGAAAATTTCTAATGACATCTTTCAAGTTGCATGGGTAAGATCTACTTATAGTCCAAGAGCCAGTGACGAAAAAACTGCCTCATAAGTAATAGAAGGTTTGACCATATTGATTGGCAGCTATTGATAGGGCAAATTCAAAACACCCAGTCTTACGAGGTTCCAGTGGGGCATTTGGCTGGGAGGGGCAGATAAAAAGGGCCAAAAAGGGCTAAAATTTGCCTCATAAGTAATAGGATCAGAATTATTTCTAAAATGTTGCCATACAATGTATGAATATAAAAAATATAAATCTGACCGGAAAAAGTGGGGCCATGCCCTTTTCTGACTGGCTTAAAAAGTGCCGACGGGGGCCAAAATTTGCCTCATAAGTAATATAGTTGAAATTGGTGCCAAATGTTAGCTATGTATGAGCCGATTCTAAAAATATCAAATCTGACTGGTTTCAGTGGGGCATGTCCCTAATCTGACCACTTAAAATCTGCACGATCTGCCACGCCCACAAAAAAGGTCCAAATTTGCATCATAAGTAATACGATCAGAAATAGTTTTGAAATATTGTATTGCTATATCTGAATCTTAAAATGCAAAATCTGACCGGAAAAAATGGGGCCACGCCCCTTTCTGACTGCCCTAAAAAGTGTGGACGGGGGCCCAAAAATGCCTCATAAGTAATAAGATTGAAATTGGTGCCAAATGTTAGCTAATTATGAGACTGTTCTAAAAATATCAAATCTGACTGGTTTCATTGGGGCAAACCCCTAATCTGACCACTTAAATGTGCCTAATCTGCCACACCCACAAATCGGGTAAAAATTTGCCTCATAAGTAATATGACTGAAACTGGTGCCAAATGTTAACTATGTATTAGTCGGTTCTAAAAATATAAAATCTGATGGGTTTCTGTGGGGCAAACTCCTAATCTGACCACTTAATTGTCACTACCCACCCAAAGGTTGAATACTCATGCTGAATAGTTTGACGCCCCCACTATTAATTTGCAGTTTTCAACAACATAGTGGAAATTCAATACAACACGACTGACCTCCAATTTAAGTGGTATCATTCTACATTTTCTACATTAATGGTCAATTTAAATCAACATTGATGTTGATATCTTACCCTTGAACAGTTGGGTTTCTGATATCCAACATTTGTATGGAGCGACGCGATGAACGAGGCTAAACATATCCCATGTAGGAGAATACTACCAGCGTAGACTGGAATAACCAGATGCCAAAGACTGCCATTCAATTCGGACTCGTCGCTTATTTCGGCTAACATAAGTGATTAGAAATTACAGTAAAACAAAAACGATTGAATGTAAATCAGTTTATATACATTCATATTACATTATTATAAGTGATGTGACCCATTTGTGTCCATTTCCAGGTGCCAAAGAATAGCGATTTATCTCCTTTAAATATAATATTACATTATTTCATGGCATTATCTTTTTTTACAAGAATCTATTATTGAAGAAGAAAACGTATACACAACAAAAGAACTGTATAATCAATACATTGCAAATCTGTTTTCGGAGGATAGCAGAATAGATAATAATATATTTGGTGATTTTACTATTTTCAATTTTGAAAGGAAGATAGTGAATTACTTTGAATCAGAGAAATTGACATTATTATCATCAAATACTAAAGGAAATGTCATTTATAACAATAGAATGAATGTTGAGGAGGCCATTAAAGAGGTGTTCTCGGAAAATCATCGATAAATGCAAAGATTTGTGACATAGCACTATAAACCTCAGAATGCCTCGTTCGGCATTTTCGTCCAAACGTGGCAAAAACGTGCTAATAAAATTTTTGCCACAATTTTGCCACGTTGTAACGTGGTAAAAACAAAATGCCACGTTTGTCTGGAGTTCCAAAACGTTTTCTTTTTTTAAATTGCCATGTTTTTGGAACGAGGTATTTTGACCAGAACGAGGCTGTTCACAAGGTTGGATACATGATTTTTCAAAAGGGTTCGGGGTGGGGTTCAGCCAAACCAAATATGCTGTTCCTGTTTTTATATAATAAACGACGGGTTTAAGATGAAAACGTATCATGTATATTGAGTTAGTTGCTCGGTCCAAAGATGCCATGTACAATGTTTTGTGTGGCAAAATTAAAACGTCCAAACATTTGACTCTTGTAATGGCGATGAAGAGTATAACAGGAAGCCGAAGAAAAGTAATTGATATTTTAATTTTAAATCGTTATGGACACTGTATTAGTTACAACGGCATTGAAGAACTGGAGACGAATTAACATACAGTTCACAGGAAGAATAGGGTATGGTTCCACAGATATCATTGGTTATTTGGTTACCTGTACTGAAACAACTGACAATTATAACCAGCTTCCTGTTTGTCGGACAAGATGGTCATTTACTCCAATCCTTTTAAATCTGGAACCATATAGGAAGAAGCTTAGTATGACTAACAGTGGATTTATCACAGAAGATCTATTATTCCTAGTAGTTGTGCAGATGGCACGATTTTGGATGTCATATGGATGATATCACATGCATTAGAAACTACTAATACACAAATGTGGGTAGGATGGAATTCACTTGTGGTAAAAAATAACCTTCCTCAACAACAAATATGTTATCGTCCTTAAATCAATCAAACTCGAACCTCCCTCGATTTTGTTTTGGAAACAATGAAGAGATTCCAACAGAATGGTGACGAGTGTGGTCAGGAATACATGATAGTGACATGACTTGGCTATTGCAAAGATGGCATATACGATTCAGACTGCAGAAAGTCCTTTATTTTACAACCTCTTCATAATGGTAGATAGTGCTTTTGAGCAACCAGTTTGTTGGATATTCAGTGCTTTATAAATAGATTATTATTATTATCAAAAGCATATTTCAAAACTGTTGGGAAGCATATTGGAGAATCTGAAGTACCATTCGTAATTAAGGGAAGCTGGGATAATAGCTGATGGTTCTCTTACTTGATTTTTAGCAGGTACCCACTATAATCGATGTAAACGCATCCACCCTTTGCTAGCTTTATCTTTGGAGGTATTACATTTCAGACAGTTTTGTGAACCAAATTCTTCAACAGCTTCAATGTTTCCAAAGAAATGAATGAAATAATTGATTATGCACAAAAGACACTGGCCAGTGAACATGGGAAAACAGCCAAATATTGGTACACGGAAGTGAAAATAATCCGAATATTTTACCTTTTTTCACTAGGTATTCATGTTGGTAACAACTTATTTACATACTGCCGCTTTGAAATGTCAAGTTTATTCTTCAGTTTATATCAGCCAAACTATGCCAGATGGATTCTCTGGTTGCAACACATCCTGGAATATCTGACAAATTCCAAAGAGGTGTCCTTCCCATACGTAGAACAGACAGTTAATGCAGATGCTGCTAATTGTTTTTCAGGTATTAGTATCATCATAGAAATTCCATAGCAGCTAGACAGAGATGGTCCATATCTCAATAAATTATATGAGGGCAACTATAGTTGGAGTTTGAACATTTAGACATTTCCAGACCTAAAGATGCAACTTCTGAATTGAGACAAGCTAATATTCAGAAGAACACAGCACATCGCATCGAAATTACTGAAAGAATTGTAAACATGTCTAATCCATTCAAGAATAATGCGCAACAGGATATATTAATTAACATTAATCAACAGATTTCCTTTTAAACGTTTTTGAAAATGGTAACATGTCTCGTGACAAATTGATTTCAGAAGTTATTGCAGACCCCTCCTGATTTGATAAACCCATAAAACGGTCAAAACCAAACCCAATTGCATCTAACGGTACCTAAAACAAACGAAAAAGAACGGCAAGATGTAGGCTACAGTTGAAAATGGAGAATGATATAAAGAGTAGATTGCTTTATCGAAAATAAATTAGACCTGATGATTACTACATGTATATCTTATCCGCTCACACAATGTCATATGAAACCATGATATCAACTCAAACATCTTTACTTTTGGAGGCCCTTGAAAGCAGAATAGTTTTGTGAGCCTAAATGGATTGACTGTACAGTGATAGATGGAATGGTTTTTCTTCATTTACTTGGAGACCTCACAGCAACATTTGGTGCAATTTCTCATTATATTTTGGTTAAAATATTTAAGTGTGTCGAGTCAAGAGATCCATGCTGTATTTGACAGAAATTAAAAAACATCGATAAAGGACATAGAGAGAGATAGACGTGCTGGTTCTTTAGATCTAGACCAAGAATACACCATTTCAGGTCCAAACATGAGACTGCCATCATCAAATTACATCAGGATTCAAAAATGACAAGTTCAAAAAATCTCTTGTGCAGTACATAATTACATCAGGATTCAAAAATGACAAGTTCAAAAAATCTCTTGTGCAGTACATAGGTAACAATTGAATGAGTACTGACTATTTGCCATTGTATGTAACTCTGGATGGAGTGTTATTTTTTACAAATGTAAACAGGTCTCTTCAGTGTAACAAGGATTCTACATTGACATGTATGCACGAAGACGCAGATTCAAGAATGCTTTTTCATATAGCTGTGACAAACCTGCCCAAACATAATATTGTCCGTTCCATAGCAACATATGTTATGATCAATTTACTTGGATATCCTTGTGTTGGAAATGTGTGGATAGTGGTTGGAATACAGTCGCAAAATAATTTGAGATATATTGAGACAATTAGTTCCATCATTATGCAGTGATGTACCAGCTTTTCACTGGTTCACTGACTGTGACTACACTGCTGCATTCTTCAGAATGGGGCAGTTTTGTCCAATAAAGGTCCTTGGGGCAATTCAGAGTCCCAAGAATAATTTTCCAACTTTGGATGCCACCAATATATGAATGACGAAGATATACCTACAATAGAAAAGTTTGTTTGTTGCACATATGGATTATATCATTTAACAAGTGTACATTTGGCCAGATATAGAAAGTTCTGAAAGGTTTATAAGTCAAACAGAACCTACTCACAGACATTTGACACAAATTTGAATCATATTTCAGTTCGTAGATTTAACTTTTAAGTGATAACAAAATGTGTATTCACCTTGCTGGTGTGGTGGGTTGTGATATTTAAGTATTCAGATTAGGGATATGCCCCACTGATACCAGTCAGATTTTATATTTTTAGAACCGACTAATACACAGCTAACATTTGACACCGGTTTCAGTCATATTACTTATGAGGCAAATTTTGACCCTATTTGTGGGCGTGGCAGATTAGGCACATTTAAGTGGTCAGATTAGGGGTTTGCCCCAATGAAACCAGTCAGATTTGATATTTTTGGAAGAATCTCACAATTAACTAACATTTGGCACCAATTTCAATCTTATTACTTATGAGGCATTTTTAGACCCCCGTCCACACTTTTTATGGCAGGCAGAAAGGGGCGTGGCCCCATTTTTTCCGGTCAGATTTTGCATTTTAATATTCAGATATAGCACCACAACATTTCAAAACTATTTCTGATCGTATTACTTATGATGCAAATTTGGACCTTTTTTGTGGGCGTGGCAGATCGGGCAGATTTTAAGTGGTCAGATTAGGGACGTGCCCCACTGAAACCAGTCAGATTTGATATTTTTAGAATCGGCTCATACATAGCTAACATTTGGCACCAATTTCAACTATATTACTTATGAGGCAAATTTTGGCCCCCGTCGGCACTTTTTAAGCCAGTCAGAAAAGGGCATGGCCCCACTTTTTCTGGTCAGATTTATATTTTTTATATTCATACATTGTATGGCAACATTTTAGCACTAATTCTGATCCTATTACTTATGAGGCAAATTTTAGCCCTTTTTGGCCCTTTTTATCTGCCCTTCCCAGCCAAATGCCCCACTGGAACCTTGTAAGACTGGATGTTTTGAATTTGCCCTATCAATAGCTGCCAATTAATATGGTCAAACCTTCTATTACTAATGAGGCAGTTTTTTCGTCACTGGCTCTTGGTCTATTACATAATAAATTTCATAATAAAATTGTGCAACTATTAAAGAAGTTCGAAATCACAGCGACGAATTTTCGAAATTCGAAAATCCGAAATTGCAGATTTGAAGTAAATGTTTCAATGTACTCAAAGAAAATGAAATAGTAAAATAGGTCAAATAGTCACAAAGTTACA
Source organism: Patella vulgata (assembly GCF_932274485.2). NCBI lineage: Eukaryota > Metazoa > Mollusca > Gastropoda > Patellidae > Patella > Patella vulgata. The sequence goes on from NC_065879.2 coordinate 48,434,793, forward strand.
GCAATGTAGGTCAAATGCATTCGTTCGTAAAATTCGGTGATTTCGGATGAGTAAAACGTTTTGAAAATATATTCATTCCAAAGCCACCACCCATTCTTGAGGGGGGGGGGGGTAGGTCAAAGTTTCAGAAAGATCCTACGGTTAGATTCTGAGATATAAGATTTGCAGGAAAAACACAAAAAAAAAAAAATAATCATAATCTTAACAGAAACAATAAGCTTTAATATGTAATACATATGAAAGCTTAATAATCTTAACAGAAACAATAAGCTTTCATATAATAAGCTTTCATATGTATTACATATGAAAGCTTAATAATCTTAATAAATGTCTAATGAATAGTTTATATAACATTTAAGGCGTACATAAAGACCTGCAATGGGCAGATTTAGCTCTTGCATAATGCCTGTTTAAGCATATAGATGTCATAAAACAATGACTTCACTACGATGTTGTGCCTAATTCAGGCTAACATTAAACATATTCGGCTTTTAAATCGTGGATAACTTCCAACATATTCTATACTAATTCTCCTTCTCATAAATGTAGTTCCTTCTACTGACGGTAACTAATTCGTTCAAACGAGATACTTAATTCGTTCAAACGAGTTAATTAATTCGTTCAAACGAGATACCAATTCGTTCAAACGAGATACTATTTCTTTCAAACGAGATAATTAATTCGTTCAAACGAGATACTAATTCGTTCAAACGAGATACTAATTCGTTCAAACGAGATACTAATTCGTTCAAACGAGATACTAATTCGTTCAAGTGAGATACTAACTCGTTCAAACGGATTAATATTTTTGTTTTGTTTGGCACTAATGGGCCTTCGTACGATATAAATTAGATGGGTGAAATGAAATGAAATTGGGCTAAACGTCCTACTGTTCTGCACTTACTTGCCAAGTACACGGGACCTCGGTTTATTGTCCTATCCTAACGACTAGACACTGTTTCTTGCATGGCTTTCCTTCTTGCACCACTAAAATAGCAGAATCAGACTGAAATTTGACGACTTTTCTCGGCTAATTACTGGATCTCCAGGTTAGCGAGCCACCGTGGATCAGCGACAACTAGTTCATGGAAGCAACATTTAAATAATTCGCTTGCTCGGGTATGCATTTTGGAGGAAAACGGAACCCAAGAGGTCAGATAGGCGACTATAATAATATGCTCCTTGTCACGTACAAGCCTAAAATCGAAGTCAAGACGCTTGAATCATGACAGATCTGAGGTTTGCCCTGCACGTAAAATAAAAGAACACTTAACAGTTGGAATTCGAAATAAGATTAGGCGGTAGCACCGCTGTCCGGAAACAATTCCCTCATAGCACACTGCATGGCATACGTATATACCCTCGTCTTCATTAGCTCAGTAGTTTATCTGATGTACGTAATGTTCGGCCAGGTGAATAAAGTTCTAAAAGATCCGAGAGGTAAACAGGAGCTAAATTATTTAAACATTTAAAAGTAAGTAATAAAATCTTAAAATCAATTCGATATTTAACAGGTAACCAGTGTAAATTATATAAAACAGGAGTTATGTGGTGACATTTCTTACTTAAAGTAACAAGTCTAGCTGCAGTATTCTGTACTTTTTATAATTTATCTATCAGCTTAAGGTAAACCAACTAAAAGTGAATTAAAGTTATCTAATCGAGAAGTGACCAGAGAATTAACAAGTGACTTAGTGGCCTCTACAGTTACAAACTTTATTTTACCTATATTTCTGATATTATATACTTGAGCTCCCATAAGCATAAAACTATCAAAGATTGCCCCAATATTACGAGCAGAATAAGATGAAAATATATCACAATTACCAATTACAACAGGGGCGGGGGTTATCATTTGCAAATTTACTTAATTGATGCCTTGAGCCTAATAACAAATATTCGGTTTTATCATCATTCAATTTTAAAAAGTTCTTTGACATCCATCTTCTAATTTCGCTAATACAGTTCTCAAGTTGCAGTTTTGATAAATTGAAATATCACCTAATGGTGACATATAGAGGGTAAATAAAATCGGACCAAGAACAGAACCTTAAGGAACCCCAGATGACAAAACAGATTCAGATGACGATTTATACACAGTTTTCTACCCACAAGATAGCTTTCTAAAAGATTTAATGCAGAGCCACAAATACCGAATTTAAATTGAAGTCTACGTAAAAGAATGGAAGGGTCCACCGTGTCAAAAGCAGCAGATAAATCTAATAAAATTAAAAATGTACATTTTCTATTATCAATTGCCATTAAAATATCATTTGAAACCCGGGTTAAAGCTGTTTCGGTACTGTGAAATTGTTTATAAGCACTTTGAAATGGTTCATACAAACAGTTATCATCTAGATGGGCCTTTATCTGAGAAGCAATACATTTCTCCAATATTTTAGAAATAAAACTTAAGTTAGACACAGGTCTGTAATTCTTAAAAACATTAGGATCCAGTGTATACTTTTTAATTAAAGGGGTAACATAAGCTTGTTTGAAAACGCTGGGAATAGTAGAGGATGATATACAAGAATTAATAATATTGGTAAAAACTGGAATAACTTCGTCTAGACAGTCCTTAAGAACAGAAGTCGGAATAGGATCTAATGAACAAGATTTAGGAGCAGACGATTTAATTAGCTTCGCCCGCGTGTTCTCTATCATATCAACCTCGGGTAGGTTAATATCCTATACATAAAAATCCACCCCAACTAAGTACGTATTTATTACAAGCCGATTGTCCCTGACTCGGCATTTGGAATACAAAGTGAATATTTATATCTGTGCCACCGTCGCATTGTTTGCTTTAATTATTACCCCTTGTTATGTTTATTATTATTATTGTTCGATTTCTAAGCACATATCAGAAACATTTACTTCAAACACACAGAAACAATCAAAATCAGGAGAACATAATTAAACACAATTAAACACAGCTGCCTGTTAGGCGCTATTATTCAAAGGTTTATATCCAATAAATCAACCGGCTAATCTCTATATTGAACTCAGTCGAGGTATTATTACCTGATGAACACCTACACCAAGTAGAGTTCAAAAATAAAAAACGAAGTTTAAAAGAATCAACTTCATTAACAAAAATTAAACAATCAAAAACTAAACAGATAAATCAAATTCAAACGAAACAAATAAAACAAAGAAAATGAAAAGAGCAGTTCATTACCATTCTACATTAACAAAATAAAGGAAAACAACTTGTGAAAATTTTTCAAAAAATAAGAGCAAAGTAACACTAATGTTAATACTTTTTTAACGAACATATGTTATATAAAGTTTTAATTAGACATTTATTCACATGACAAGCCAATAATCAACTCGTATCATGCTGTTACCATTGTACATCCGTACGTCTGTGCACATATGTTTGTGGACACTCTAAAGGTCACAATTTTTATCCAATTTAGATGAAGCCCACAATATATGTTTATTTCCCAAATAACTCGGACACATGTCGAACCTTAAATTTCTGGATTATTACCCCTGATTGTACGTTCATGGGAGGACGAACTCCATCAATAATCAGTGCTCCACAAAACTCTGTTCCGGAGTTAACCCCTGAAAACCTCCGAAAAGCAATAGAGGCTACAGTTTTTCAACAGATTTATATCAAATGTGGTGTTCCTGAATCCCCCCCCCCCTCCTTCTCCAAATACGTATTGTTAATATGTTAATAATCAGTACCGGTAATAATGCAAATTAATATTACTTTCACTATGATTCAAGCCTATACTATAGCAGGGGCCGTAACGGCTCATTTTGTCGTAACGTCATTATAACGACATTATTTGTTGCAGGCTTCTTAATAACAACCTTTTTATTTGATCTACTTATATACTTATTATTACTACTAATATAAGGGTAACCCTCTTTATTATTTTTAATATTATGTTAATAATCAGTACCGGTAATATAATGTTAACATTACGATCATCATTATCATCATTAATTTTTTTTTTTTTTTCATTATGAACATGATCATATATCAATCAAATTCTGTCAACTCAACACAATTGAATTTGATAAAGTTACAAACCAACTATATTATTGGCGTTCAATTCTCGTTTATGAGATTTAAAGGCCTTTACAGACCTTTTAGCGGAAAATTTCCGTTATTACGCTCGTTTGGAATCGGAAGTATACCTCCATCATCGGACTGCTGTTGTAAACATCCGGTTTATTCTCGATTGTCCCACTCATGGGGAATATATTATAATCTCTTGTCTAAAAAAGCCGTATAATAATTACGACATTTAAATCTAGCAAGTTTGCAGTCATGTCGTCCAGTGTCCACTATACACCCGAGGCGTACTCCTCCCTAATGTTTCCATGATCAATGGTTTTCACCATAAGGGTAACAATCTGATTAAAATACATATCTATATTTCTTTTCGTTATTTTATAATTTCGATGGCCTACAATACATGAAGATCCGACCGGTTGTTGGGATAGGTCACGTCAGAGGTCATACGAGAGGCTTTTAACCCTATGACGTCAGACATTTGATTAACCAATCAGCATTGATGGTATTAGTGGATTACCCACAGTTCCGTGCAAAACACGCCTAAAGCTCGCCGTAACATATAGTTTCATTGGTTAATACCTCACACTATTCAGAACACGTCAATGATAACAACGCTTCCAGATCCTAGTGTAGTAGACAAGTAAAACGAAATTTTGAACAATAAAAAACGAAACGAAATAGAATCTGTGTTTTAATCAGATTGTAAGGGTAATAACACAGATTGTACTAGTACATGCTAATTGATTAGCTCTTTTATTTTTGCAAATTAAATTCTAAAACATTTTTTTGAAATTATTAAGAACAAAAATAAAAGTGTTTGAAATATATCTGGATACAAAAAAAAATCTTATTTAGTTTAAATGGGTACATAAAACAGTACGCAAAAGCATAAAATGAGTAAAAGGCGCAGATTCTGGCCTGACCAGTTTGTATTACTACGCCCGATGTAAAGAACGCACGTGTATTTGCACGTATTATCGACGAGGTATGTGAGGTCATCCGTCACACTGATCAGCAGTGAATAATCACTAGGCTAGTGCAATAACTCATAATCTGTGGCGTCATTTTAGTCCTTCTGCTTATATTCTAGTCTATATTTATATGTGCAGGACTGAAATGACGTCACGGATTGCTTATTGACGGAAAGTTACGACTACCCACGGAAAACGGCGGAAATTACTAATGTTCAAATTTACCTTTTGCAGGTAATATTGACATTCGGGTTCGGGTTATACTTATGGAAAGGATATGTTGACATAATTACTTGCATTATTTAAAAAATAATTGATGCTTTTCCGGTGACCTTTAACTGTTTTCTTCTAAATTCTAGAACAAATTAGAAAAATAAATAAAGGTGTTTGAAGTATATGTAGGTGACAAATATTTCCTATTTTGTGTAAATGGGTATATAAAATGAGTAAAAGGTACCACTCTATCCTGACCAATTTTACGTCACAATGTCTTGTAAAAAAACTACACCCGCTGTTGAGTTAATGATCGACGCCTTGTGATGTGACGTTACCTGTAGGAAGCAGTCATCTTATACAGAGTTATAAGAAGACTTACTTTTGCAATACTTCTGTGAAACAGATTGGTCACCCGTATAGTAGACGAAGGCGTAAAACGAGTAAAAGGCGCCAATTCTGCCCGGACCAGTTTGTATTACTGCGTCCAATAAAAAGAACGCACGTGTTATCGACGTGGTATGTGATGTGACCCGTATAACTCTGTACAGTGGTAAAAGAAGGCATCCTCATCACCGGTATGAAACAGTTTACGTCTTTGTAGTTTACATTTTATTTTCTATAATTTTAAACGACGTTGGGGGGGGGGGGGGATGGCGGAATGTTTAGCACATGCGCGCTGTATCATAAAGTCTGTCATTGAGTCAACTGGTCAACTGGCGTGGTTTCGATTCCCCGGATGTACGTGACAAGGTGTAGGGCCGCTTGTCCAACCGCGTGGGTTTTCTCCGGCCCCCTGGTTTCCTCCCGCTGCTAAAGACCCCTACGCGCAAGCGAATTATGGAAATAAAATTGAACCATATGTTAGTCTCGAAATGACCCAGTTTGTGTCGAGTGGACGTTAAACCCATTTCTCTTTCTCTCTTGTTTAAAGGGCATTTTTTACTAGAAATTTCAGCTCCTAGATTTCACGCGACATCATACGTGAATACACGGGTCACAATTACTAGAGACATTTGGCAAGCGTAAATTCCTGGGCCGTATCGGGTATCCGTATCGACTTTGCGTGTGACGTCATCAATGCGTGTATATTTCTCATACGTGATAGGGCACACGTAGCACGAATCGTGATATTGGGAACCCAGCATTACCAATATAAATATTGGTCTTTTTTGTGGATGCAAAAACAACGATTACCATGCCCATGGACGGCCCCTTTGATAAATGGTAAATCTTTAATACCACATGTAATCTTTCAGGATATATTTCTACTGACATTTACTGATGTTTAAACAATCTGATATCACAGTACACAATACGCTGATTATGAAATATCAAATCTATTTATGTTCAAAAGAAACATGTGATCATGTGATAACAGTGTACACATCCTCTTGATATAATCTGGGCTATGTTTCTTCAAATTTTTTAAATTAGATACTAATTTTAAAATCAACTAGCTGAAAACATTTAAAGGGCAAAGTGTTGCTGCTAGAACTGGTTACCTAGAAGCATGCTGAATAAACATAACATATCTTTGAGCACTGAAAAAATATAAATAAAAGATCATTTTTATTAAACAATAAACTTAATTCCGACTTGTCCAATGTAACGTTTCGGGGCTGACAGTAGAATTGTGTCTTGTCATTGCGATGGGTTATGATATAATACACAAGGACAAGACTTAAGGCGTTGACAGTAGAATTGTGTCTTGTCATTGCGATGGGTTATAAAAACAAAGAAAAGATATATGAGCTATTTGGATCTAATTTCTACCCTTGCGAAATTATTTACTATGTTAACCTTATGTTACGATACCTTAATTTATTTAGATATCAGAATCTGTTCACTACTCACCAAATTATTAGCTGTGTTTTAGTGAACAACGGTTGCAGTTGAGACATGTTAGCCGCAGTACCGGATTTAGATTAAGAGAAGCCCCGGGCTATTCCACTCATGAGGCCCATAGAAAAAAAATATAGAAGATACGCTAAAAAGACAGCGTTTGTTTTTGGCCCCTTCTTAGTTTTTACTTACATGTGGATGTTATATGATTACATTCTACGTTAATATTTCAAACAAAGGACATACATAGCTGGTATGTATATACCTTTATGTAACATAGACTATGTAGGTCAGTCATACATATATGTTTATTGATCTATGACGGTCGTTATTTAGTTTTCACCATACTTCAACTCAGTGGTCATAAAGTGTCAGTGATTGTATAACCTAAATATTTCAATTTTATCGAACCGCTTCGAAAGGTCACGTGTTCTTAAAATACTTTCACCTGTTATATTTGACACAATTTCTTCTACAATCCACCCACAATAACAACAGCGTTGTAAAATTGGGAATATTAAAGATGCGTTAGAACTATAGATCTTGTTCGTTCTGTAAAGAAATAACTTTTAAGATGAGATATCGACGTTCTTAGATCCCATACGACTCCTACGTATTATAGGGAGTCGCGGTGGCTCACTAACCGGGCCATCCGTTGTTAGTCGATTTTCCAGCGTGGTTTCCCCTTGTCGGTAATGCAAGACGGAAAGCCTGACAAGTACAGTGTCTAGTGCTTTGGATGGGACGAAAAACCGAGGTCCCGTTTACATGTTGGCGTGAACGTAAAAGACATTTTGACAGTTTGAATCTGCAACCGTTCATATAATATCATTTGAAAAGATGTTTTAAAGGAATGAAAACATATAATTATCTCTTTATAGTTAGCTCATACGGTATGTCATTGAATCAAGTGGCGTGACAAGAAGTGGGGTTGCCTGCCCGACCCCATGAGTTTTCTCTGGACCCCAGTCCATGATTGAAATACAATTGATTACTATATGCAAGTCTCAAAATGAACTCGTTTGTGCCGAGTGTACGTTACATCCCCCACCCCCATTTCTCTCATTCTCCATTTCTTTATTGTAAGAGCTATTTACATAAAAACGCACCAGTGACGGTAAAGACAGATTTTAAAAAGTATTTATTAATTCTGAAATTTCCACTGTATTCCATAGATGTAATACTCAAGAAGAAGTATATGAAATAGTCAGACTGTAATGCTTGATTCCCACTATCAGGATTCGCGCTACGATTGAAATCGTGATTTTAATCGGGGAGTAATCGTGGTGATCCTATCAAGTCTTATTATATATTGAGGTCAGTCGTAGGAATCGTTTTGATCGTATCGAAACGTACCCGAACGTAGGGACAATCCTATCGTAACGCATAGCACGACAGTGGGAACCTGGTATAACAAAGCAAACATTAGTTTTAATTGCTTTTCGGTTAAGCATTTGCACAATGTAATTTTACAAAATACCCTTTTCTTTTGTCTATCCCGATACAAGCAGTCTTTTCCGTTATCATTAATTTATAACGGCAAAGACATAGTTTGAGTCTCTACACTCATTTACATTGCGACAAGTATGATATGCACAGAGTGCTTTGAGCTACCTTATTTCTTGTTTTTCTAAGTGAAAACGTCTCCAGCTGTCAGAGTTTTCTTAAACCCTTTCCTCCTATTATGTGGAGTTTTCCTGCTTGACCCTAACCCTATCTTTGATTTAATAGTGACAACTAGCGAAGAATTGGATGACGTGGTCATTGATTAACTCCCCAACATAGCATTAACGGACAAACAAAATTTTGACCTTTAAATTTTGAAAGCAAGTTTTCAAGTTCCAAGTTGGGAATGAACAGTTTTACATAACGGTAAGGAAATTTTGACCATAATAACTTTGTGAAGATATTGGCCCAAAGAAGGTACTCCCCATCCTCGGTATCCCCAGTGGTATCGTTCCGTTCTACTCCATTAACCCATGGGTTACGGGAGACACACGGTTAAATTATCCGCCCTTGATAATTGTGTTATTTTTATAGACCATTCAAGAAATTCGAAGGGAAGTAACTCGCATTTTATTGCAACTAAATCAAGAGTACAAACTGCTTTATTGTAGTGAAAGTAAACAATAACGCTAAGACTGGTGTGTAAACTGTTTTTTTATATTTAAATAAACCTATGTGGCAATGAATTCGTGAAAACCCCGTGAATGAACACAGGGCTTAGTGGAGTAGAACAGAACGACGTCACTGGGGATACCGAGGATGGGTACTTTATGCAGATGTACAATATATAATTTTGCTTGATGGTTGTGAACATTTTATATCACATATTGGTTATTCGATGTCGTTTCCGTTATTGGTACACATTTTTGTACACCCGTTTGGTAAAGTTTGTAAGTGAAGGCAGTGAACGCATAGATTATTAGAGTTTTGTTCGGCTTGTTTTGATAAAAGTATTGTATTGCAGCTGTAAACTCATATTTCCAGACGATGTTGCAGGACGGAGGGTCTGGCCAGGACAACGCCTTGTCATTTGGGTGGAACGAAAACCAAGCTCCACAAGTGTACACTTTGGCGTGCACATAAATGAGTAGGGGGAAACGACGCTGTACAGGCAAAATTTACATCATATCCGTCTTCTTCAGCCTGGTTGATACTGAAAACGAGAAACGCCATTTCATTTTATTTTTTTAAACATATCACCTGTCTTTAAACTTATGCTTAATAAAAAAGAACAGAGTTTATTACTTAATATTGTTTATAGTTCATGTTATTACTTATCTGGTAAGCATCTTTTTAACATGTAGTGACGTCTGCGGTTCGCTGTATGCATACCCGATTTGACGTCATTGAAATACGTGTAATAATGTGTTAGTTGAATACCTTCACATAGATGTATACAATATTCAATGTCAGTTTTACCAGCAAACACGATTAATCTACATTAACACGACAATACCGACATTAACGACAAAGGGAATGAATACCAAATAAAGGGATAATGGTACATTAAATTACGGCTTATTTATCTTGTGTGGTCCTTTGTGATGTACCAATATCCGTTAACATGTAGCTTACGACATAGCCTGCATGTCCTGGTATACTGAGTAAGTAAATGTGATGAAATGTTTGTCCTCACAGCGGCGCTAGAACCTACTCTCATTTCGAATCCCACCTTTTCCGCGAAATCGTTTGTAAGGCTTATCCATTGAAACATGATGTCTTTAGGTGTTAATTGATTGACCAATTCAATAAACAGAACGAACATAACGTCTAATGCTAATTAAACTGCAGTACACCTCACTAAATTCTTGTACCAAGATCTCATTAAAACATGGCTCTAATCTGGGTCAATATTAAAGAACCACAAGATCAGCTTCAATTCGAAGAGTGTTATGCGACCAGATTTTTATCATTAGATTTCATAAATATGTGGCCGATCCACCTGCTTGGGTTTGACCTACAAACAAAGCAAGACAAATTTACAGCACAGACACAAAACTATATACAACACCAACCAACCAACCATAAAACAACTAAATACATGCAAAATCTCTTTTTAAAAAGATAATACGGTAAAATATAATGAATGGGTTTTCATGATACAAAACTGTTAGCTACTTGGACCGGCTATATGTATGGTGGCTGATTCGTATCATGTCGCGATGTCGCCCTTCATAAGACGACAATCCGACATCACGACACTATAACCCGACACTACGACAACCTGACATCACGACATTTTCACCCGACACCACGATATTAAGAATGTCGTAATGTCGCGTAAAAATGTCGTATTGTCGCGTAAAAATGTCTTGATGTCGTCATGACGGGTTGTGGTGTCGTGATGACCAAATTACGGGTCTTAATACGAAATTCCCGATATCATGTTGCATATCACTTATAAGCACGTTCGATGCTCTTTTCAAATATATAAATAATTTTCTGGCACATTTATATTTACTTGCCTTGAGAGGTGATCAAAGAAGAATGGTACAGAAATCTATTAAATGATGGGGCTAGGGGTATTCAAAGTATATATACGGGTCTTAATACGAAATTCCAGATATCATGACATATATCACTCAAAAGCACAATCATTTCTCATTGTAAATATTAATCCAACAAGTTAGATGTTACTCTTTGATATTCTGAGGACGTAACATCTAACATCCGAACGGTCAAAAACTCGTCGCAAAAGTTGATAACTAGTTTACTTCTTTCAGCGGACGGCAAAATTAACAATTTTCAGTTATCTGCACAGCTAACACATTAAACTTACATATCATGTCCATTTGTGTTCCGAAAAATATTTTTTGCTGTCTATTTTAAGAGATTTCACAAAAATCTTCGCCTACAACCAACAAAACACAGTAACAGGAAATGACCTACATTTGCGAAAGCTGAAATCTGGAATGGTGCATATTACGAACGGAATTCTTTAAACGAAACGAAATCATGAGACTATAATTTGAAGGCGATCATTTTAAATTTATTTCTAGTGATGGTCCGATTATCGGTTTCACTATTCAGTAGCCTAATTGGCCGATGAGTGGCCTATCATCAGAAGAAAATTAACCAATATTTGCGTAGCCGATATCTGTTCAAAATGACTCGGCTGCCAATAAATCTTTTCATCTAATATTATTCAAATTGTGAACAAAGCATTCTCTCTAGTCTCTTACTTAAAATGGCACTCGGGCCTTTTATTTATTTGCCGTGTGTGTGATACAAGACTCAATGCTTTATTATAGATCTTTTCAACTCTATCGATAGAAAAGCGGGAAAATGCCACGTGACATTGACAAGACAGAAGCTATCATAATCAAGCGGTAGCGATGAAATATTCTACGAACGCCGACAAATTTAAGGATTTATATTGTAATGAACATTTAATAACATTTTATAAATAATAATCTCAATCATGCCGCCTATGCTAGAATTTACCACGGCATAACGGCAAAACTGTCGTAAAAGGTAAAAGCTGAAGCCAACACGGACTGTCACGGTAATAAATTGCGCCGTTGTCCACGTATCAAAAAGTTATGCCTTTTATATACATGTAGACGTATGAAATGCATAGGTAATAACTTTTCAATATATCATACAGTCGTTCAGGGGCGGCTGGGCTTGGGATTAGGTCAATAATTCAGGAATGCAAGATTTAGTTGTAAATAGTGTCCCAAGCCTACCCTTATAGTTCATTTTTTCATAAGAATGCTCACTTTCTAAAATAGTGGCAGAGGCGTGGGAAATTTGATGAATCAATTTTAGTTATGGTTGACATGATGGCAACCATTGGGAACATGAATAACTAAAGGATCGAAAGGAAAACAAATTTCGATGACTTTATTACTCCAAGAGGAATCTGTAAAATTTATACTTATGACAGTACCACCAAACGCAATTAGAACCAGATTAATTGACACGGAAAATCATTGCACGGACCGTTTGTCTATCCACAAATATAAAAATTGCACTTTCACTGACGGGAAATGACAACAGTATATTTGTTAAATATAATTGTCAGCTAATTTTTGTTACGGCATTTATAAATTTTTGGTGCCGTTCTAAAAGAATCCTCATTTCAAGCTTGGGGGGGGGGGGTATTCAATGTCTAATTACGGGTCCTAATACGAAATTCCAGATATCAACCCCGGTTGCAAAAATTCTTCAACACTTGTTATTGTATTATGGCCGCCATCTTAGATCCACCCGACCTCACGGATCTACCCGAACAAACTAAACCACCCCGAAATCAACCCAAAATCCACCGCAACTTCTTTTGACTTCGCGCATGCGCCACGCTGGAACCAAAGGTACCATGACTACCGAATTCCGGCGAGGAACTTTTCACGTTGACACCTAGGTGCCCTGAAAATTTCAAAGCGATACCTGCATTCGTTCAGGTCGTTTGTTCTTGACACGGTTGCTGCCGTTCGTCAATTTTTCAATCGATCAAAACCTCAGATATCTTGGAACCAAATATGAATTTGCGGCAAATGAAAATATTGTGGATTACAATACTGGTATTTTAATTGCATTCAGGAATTATTTTAATCCAATCGATTTTGCTTGTTGCTTTTGTATATATATATATATAAAAAAAAAAAAAAATACCTCCCGTATTGATATTAATTACTTTAAGGCGATGCATAGATTAGGAGACGTATTTTTACATTTTTATATGAGAAACTAGGCAAAGCCATTTTAACTGTTTTGTTAAAGATAATTTAAAAACAATAATAATTCAAAATATAGCCAAGGAATCTAATAATTTTTTCTCAATTCGAACCTCTATCCAACTCCAAAAATTGTAGCCAATCAGCAACGACCACATTAAATATTTTCTTGTGGTATTGAGATTTATCAACGAAGACAGGCTTGTTTTTGTTCTATATACAAAGAGACTTCATATAAAATGAAAACAATTCATAGAAATTTGCATACAATGCCATAATTTGTACTTGAATGTCTATGAAAGCCCAATATATTGATATATCTATTTATAGCGTGGACCACAGACATCAACATGTGTTTATTTTATTGAATTCGTATCTAAATATGATTATTGTGTCTGTTCCTTATTAGGGAAATGATTTTGTAGTCATTGACATAGTGTATAGTTCCCCATTGCTTTCAATCATAAATTTAAATAACTAATAATTTGTACAGTGGTGTGTTTAAAGCAAGAAATTGGAACATTTCAGGCTACCTAATATAATTATACGTCCATTTTGGCTGTTCTTTATTAGGGAAATGATTTTGTTGTCATTTACATAGTGTATGGTACCCATTGCTTTCTATCATAAATTTAAACAAGTAGTAATTTCTTAATTCTGGTTCAGTGGTGTGTTTAAAGCAAGAAATTGGAACATTTAGGGCTACCTAATATAATTATAAGATCCATTCGACTAGCTGCAAGCTTACACATTTGATACATGTAAATGCGGATATTAATTTGTTCTTGATATACCACAATACATACATAAAAGTTATCAAAAATTAAATTTGTTCGTACTTTGTTTTATTTTATTTAGATGGTGAAATGGTGGAACAAGATGGAATGGTACCATTACTGTTACATTTTGTGAAATCTGATCTCTCCTTGTAGTCTCCCTAAATCCCCTTATTTTGCCTGTAGGGAGAAGTCACTACTACCTAAAAATTGATCCTAATTTGAGCCCTGTTGACCCCCCCCCCCACCGAGCTCCTACTCTAAATAAGTCTCAGTCTAAAATATTTAGCCTATCGGAAGTAATGGCTAGATTTGCTCAACGGGGATTAAGGCAAGGAAATCTGTGGTACAATCGCACTTGGTGATTGGATTGCAGTACTCATGGAATACCCCATAATTCAATTACTTTTTTGAATTGTCAGGTATCCTGTCAGTCTCACATAACAACTTTTGGTCTTCGAAGGAATTATTAGTGAGCAGAAATTCCGCGTGTATCTGTTATCACTCGTCACTTCAGTCAATTATATAGAAGGATAACTCGTGTTTTCCTTTTGCGTTCGTTACTTCCATTTCTATCGTAACATTGATATCTGCGTTAAAATTATCTCTGGAACGTGTTTAACGAGTTCTATCACATATGTGATAATGACTGACACCAGAATAGTCCTTTAACCCGGTCAGAATATTCGTCATCAACGAAAGACATAAAAAAATGTTATAAAGCTAACCTCGTTGTGATCAATTTGAAATGGAAGAGGTTTCAGCCTCTGTTTTGGGATGTCAGCTGAAGGTGATCGTTGATTGTTTTTAAGGGAATTAGTGTTTTGGACTAGCACAGCCACAGTACTTAAAATTTACATTGGAGGATAACAAACTGCCACACTAAAACTCACTCCACAAACATCAGCGGTATCTTCATCATGCTAGCGGTTCATCCGAGTGAATAAAATCCGAACATTTATGATGGTGTTTTCTCTATTAATTTGTAATTTGTTGGCGGTATATTTAAATTTAGTCTTTATCATGCTGGCGGTCAGCCGCGTGAATAAATATATTTAACCTTCGTCTTGTATCTAATTCTTGTTTGTTAGTGTGCGTAGTTATTTGTTGTTATTAGCACGGGCGGTGTTGGTGCTGGTGGGTGTATACGTGTCCTGACAAATCTCTGCGTTTGTTTGTTGATATCCATAGTGTGTGTTGTTGTTTGTTGACAATATAGTTATACAAAATGTGATATCTACGATAGATAGCAGATCATGTTGGGTTTCAAGCGCACTATAACAATACATTATCATTAGTCATTAAATATTTTTATAGATTTCGGAAATAATTACAATTTGATAATAGTTTGTAAACTTGTAGTTACAATAATTTGTAGGGAGCCACGGTGGCTTAGTGTTTAAGGCAGTGACTGTCTAACCAGGAGGTCTGGAGTTTGATCCCGGTGTTTACTGCGAAAGTTCATCAGTCCAAGACAAAAAACCGAGATACCGTGTACACGTCGGTGTGCACGTAAAATAACCCTCGACAGCTGGAATTCCGGACAAAATGTCCCTCATGGCACAATGTATGATACCGGTTGATGCAGACAAGTAGGACGTGGAACTCAGTTTCATTTCCCCAATCAATATAAAGTAATGTGCACTTTAATTGGCCATACCTTAGCTTAGAATTCATCAATTTTAATAATTGGTGTACCATTTTGCTTTTTAGTAGGACTCGGTTTTATTGCGTGGTACATGGAAATCTTCATTTTCGGTCTATACTAGTATATTGGGCATTTTTGTTTTTGTCCCCCCGCCTTTCGAAGAAAACAGGGGACTATTAAAATGGGTTCGTCCATCCGTCTGTCACACTTTTTGGGACACATTAAGTCTCTTTCTAATTGAGCTAGAATGTTCAATCTTGATGTAGGTGTTTATTAGGTCAATACCTTGATGGAGTTCGAAGATGAGCATTTTCTGCTTAGGCTAAGCAGAGATAAGCAATTTGATTGGTTGATGCTTCTGGACACGATAACTTTAGTTCTGATTACATGATAGTGATGAAACTTGGTGTACAGTTTCATTACATCAATACCTTGACTAAGTTCGATAATGAGCATTTTCTGCTTAGGGTAAGCAGAGCGATAAGCAATTTGATTAGCCGAGACATTGGAACAGAATAACTCTCCTTCTAATTGAGCTAGAATGTTCAAACTTGATGTAGGTGTTTATTAGGTCAATGCCTTGATGGAGTTTGAAGATGAGAATTTTCTGCTTAGGGTAAGCAGAGATAAGCAATTTGATTAGTTGAAGCTTTGGGACACGATAATTTTAGTTCTAAGAGAGAGTGAGGACTCCTGGTGTATAGCTTTATTACATCAATACCTTGACTAAGTTCGATAACTCTCCTTCTAATTGAGGTAGAATGTTCAAACTTAGTGTAGTCGTTCATTAGGTGAATGCCTTGATGGAGTTCGATGATGAATTTGCTTACGGTAAGCAGAGGTAAGCAATCTGATTGGTTGATACTTTGGGGCACGATAAGTTTTGTTATAATGAAGTGAGAGTGATGAAACTCCGAATATAGATTCATT